>NC_069499.1:852078151-852419665 GCF_027579735.1 Bombina bombina | reverse complement strand
TATAAAACCCTGCTGTGTGTTAATTACTGCTTACAAGGAATTTGAATTAGCTTTACCTCTCAGCTAAACTTTGCAATTACTAATAATATCATACAAGTGAATCTTCTCAGACACTGATACCTTTACAGAGACATTCTCTCAGTAGCATACTGTCTTTTACATAATTGGTTTCTCAGAATAAATTCACTCTCACAATCCTGATTGTACTTCAACATCTCTGTGCAATCACATACTGAAGTGATACAAGTCAAACACTGTGTGTAATATCATTTTCAGTCAATATCTGCAGTTGAGCTTCGAACAGAAATCCTATTCCATTACATTGAGATCCTGCCATATCCCATAGAAACCTATATAGCGATAGGCTTACGAGCCTACTCCCCGGGATGGGAAGTCAGTCTGCTCAGAATCTGATTCCCAGATGTCCACCCCAGAAATGAGGATGGCAGAAAGACAGTAACTGTGAGCATCCGCCCACAGAAAAAATCTGAACACTTACTACATGACTAAGGAACTCAGAGTTCCTCCCTGGAGGTAGATATAAGCCACAATCCGGGCAATCCCCATTCCACTGTCTGAGTATCCACAACTGCAGAGCTCTCATACAGTATCGAGCAAGGGAAAGATGTCCATGGAATGCATCATTAGACCAATCACCTCCATACACTGAGTCACTGATCGCCGAACAGTAGACTGAAGAGAGAGGCAAGAGAAAGGATTTCGGCTTTTCTGACCCTAACGTCAGACAGATTTTCAACGATAGAGAATCAATTATAAACCCTAAGCACACTACCCTTGTAGCTGAGACAAGGAATCTCCCTTCCAGCTACATCTCCATTCGAGGGGCTAAGAAAGATAAAAAAAAATCTCAGAACGAGATCTTGCTCGTAGATAGAAGGCACCTCAACTAATAGAACATCCAGGAGGGACACCTAGCAATCCTGTAACCCTGATAGTACACATCATTGAAGTCTAAGGACGCTATAAACTGACCCTCTTGCGCCAAGAAGAATGGAGCGAATAGTCTCCATCTTGAAGGACGGCACCCTGAAAAACTTGTTCAGACATTTACTGTCTAAAATAGGGTGAACAATTACCTCTTTTTCACAAACAGTATGGAAAAGAGACTACACCCTGTTCCTAAACTGACACTGGAACATTACTCCCAGGGTGACAATCCTGTCACTGGGAACTGTGGCAAAGCCATTGTTGAACCACAATAAAAAAAATGCTTATCTTCTTATCTGGTCTACAGATAACCTTGGTAGGTGGAACCTGCTCCTGGGAGGAAGGAGAAGAATGCCAACTTGTAATCCTGGAATACTATATCTACAGCCCCTTAGGAATCTAGGACAACTCGTATCCAGGCATGATAAAAACTGAGATAGACTGCCCCCCACAGGATCCGATCCTGGCTCGGGGCAAACCCCACATGCTGATGAGTTAGCTGCAGGTTTCTTAATTACTTCCCTTTGACCCAAAACTGACTGGGTATTCAAGAGGACTTAAACTGCTCCTGCTTGGAAGACCAAAGGGAAAGACTTCCTGAAGTTACGAAAGAAGCAATAGAAATAAAGAGTGGCCAAACGGCCTTTCTCCTGGATCTCCTCATGGAGTCCTCCAAATGGAATCAGACAAGGCGCCGCACCAAAAGGATGCCTCACTTGTCCTTATAAGAGCATTTGTCCTTTATATGGATTGAAAATCTCTTAAGCAAAAAAGCAATGGCCCCTAATACTTTAAGCACTATGTGCCATGAAATTTAAAGGAGACAGCTTATTACTAACAGGAGATGGGGAAAGAGGAATCCTTGCCTTCTCCCATACCTGAGAAAATTATCCTAGCACGGTCGAGAACAGGAAAAATTTTCAAAGCTGAGTTCTAGTATACAGTAAATTTACTAGATGCTGAGGATCTAGAATGACAGGGGAGCAGAGATTTATCCAGTACTCAACCCCTCCTAAATAATACAAAAGGAGTTCAGGCTTGATCTGAAGAGAACTACTTCAGCACCAGATGAAGGAATTATACAGTCCGAAACGGGGCTTTAACCCTAAGATGCAACAGTAAGCGGAGCAGAAACCTTACTATCTGAGTAGATAAATTTCCTTTTGCGCTATCCCTTTAAGATAGGGAAGGCAGATAATGCCACAGAAACCCGAGGGTACATGGGCAGATAAGTCTGCAAGAAAATAACTCCTCCAGGAGATTGAGAAGAATCGCAGGGCACTGCATGTTACGCCATACAAAGGCTTGGGACGTCTGGAGAGAAAACTGTGGCATAGCCTAAACAGCATCACCCAGGGAGACATGAGACTAAAATTATCTTGGAAATTAAATTATTAAAAAAGGAAATGTATGCTTACCTGATAAATTTGTTTCTTTTATGATACGACGAGTCCACGGATTTCATCCTTAGTTATGGGATATCGCCTCCTGGTCAGCAGGAGGAGGCAAAGAGCACCACAGCAGAGCTGCATATATAGCTCCTCCCCTCCCTCCCACTCCAGTTATTCGACCGAAGTTAGGAAGAGAAAGGAAAAGCCAAGGTGCAGAGGTGACTGAAGTTTAACAAAAATAAAAACCTGTCTTAGAAAACAACAGGGTGGGCCGTGGACTCGTCGTATCGTAACAGAAACAAATTTATAAGGTAAGCATAAATTTCCTATTCTTTTACAAGATACGACGAGTCCACGGATTTCATCCTTACTTATGGGATACAATACCAAAGCTATAGAACACGGATGAAAGGGAGGGACAAGACAGGAACCTAAACGGAAGGCACCACTGCTTGAAGAACCATTCTCCCAAAAACAGCCTCGGACGAGGCAAAAGTATCAGATTTGTAAAATTTGGAAAAAGTGTGAAGAGACAACCAAGTTGCAGCCTTGCAAATCTGTTCAACATTAGCATCGTTTTTAAATGCCCATGAGGAAGCCACAGCCCTAGTAGAATGAGCCGTAATTCGTTCAGGAGGCTGCTGTCCAGCAGTCTCATATGCAAAATGGATGATACTCTTCAGCCAAAAAGAAAGAGAGGTAGCCGTAGCTTTCTGACCCCTACGTTTTCCAGAAAAAACAACAAATAATGAAGATAGAACTTCAAGGCATGGACTACGTCCAGATTATGTGACACTCCTTCTTAGAAGAAAGATTAGGACACAAAGAAGGAACAACAATTTCCTGATTAATATTTTTGTTGGAAACAACCTTAAGAAGAAAACCAGGTTTGGTACGCAACACTACCTTATCGGAATGAAAAATAAGATAAGGAGAATCACATTGTAGAGCCAAAAGTTCAGAAACTCTGTGAGCAGAAGAAATAGCAACCAAAAATAAAACTTTCCAAGATAATAACTTAATATCTATGGAATGCATAGGTTCAAACGGAACCCCTTGAAGAACATTAAGAACTAAATTCAAACTCCAAGGAGGAGTAATAGGTCTAAACACAGGCCTGATTCTAGTCAGAGCCTGACAAAAGGATTGAACATCTGCCAGACGCTTGTGTAGCAAAATAGACAAAGCAGAAATCTGTCCCTTTATGGAACTTGCTGACAACCCTTTCTCCAATCCTTCTTGGAGAAAAGATAAAATTCTAGGAATCCTAACCCTACTCCATGAGTAGCCCTTGGATTCGCACCAATAAAGATATTTACGCCATATCTTATGGTAAATTTTTCTAGTAACCGGCTTACGTGCCTGAATCAAGGTATCAATGACCGAATCAGAGAACCCTCGCTTAGATAAAATCAAGCGTTCAATCTCCAAGCAGTCAGCTGCAGAGAAATTAGATTCGGATGATGGAAGGGTCCCTGAATGAGAAGGTCCTGTCTCAATGGAAGCTTCCACGGTGGCAGAGATGACATGTCCACCAGATCGGCATACCAGGTCCTGCAAGGCCATGCAGGAGCGATGAGGATCACCGAAGCCCTCTCCTGTTTGACTATAGCAATCACCCGAGGAAGGAGAGCAAATGGAGGGAACACATAAGCTAGGTTGAATGACCAAGGCACTGCCAAGCCATCTATCAGTTCGGCCTGAGAATCCCTGGACCTGGATCCGTATCTCGGGAGCTTGGCATTCTGATGAGACGCCATAAGATCCAGCTCCGGCCTGCCCCATCTGAGAACCAGGTCGGCAAAGACCTCCGGGTGGAGTTCCCATTCCCCCGGATGAAACGTCTGCCTGCTCAAAAAATCTGCCTCCCAGTTTTATACTCCTGGGATGTAGACTGCCGACAGATAACAAGAGTGAGCTTCCGCCCACTGAATTATCTTGGCTACTTCTGCCATCGCCAAGGAACTCCCTGATGATTGATGTAAGCTACAGTCGTGATGTTGTCCGACTGGAACCTGATGAATTTGGCCAAAGCCAACTGAGGCCAAGCCTGAAGTGCATTGAATATTGCTCTCAATTCCAGAATATTGATGGGAAGTAGAGACTCAGACCGAGTCAACACACCCTGAGCCTTCAGGGAGTTCCAGACTGCACCCCATCCTATCAGGCTGGCGTCCGTTGTCACTATCACCCATGAGGGTCTGCGGAAGCATGTCCCTTGGGACAGATGATCCGGCGACAACCACCATAGAAGATAGTCCCTTGTCTCCTGATCCAGATCTATTTGAGGAGACAATTTTGCATAATCTCCATTCCATTGTCTGAGCATGCTCAGTTGTAGAGGTCTGAGATGAAAACGAGCAAACGGAACGATGTCTATTGCTGCCACCATCAATCCAATTGCCTCCATGCACTGAGCCACTGACGGCCGAGGATTGGACTGAAGGGTTCGGCATGTATTCAGAATCTTTAACTTTCTGACTTCCGTCAAAAAGATTTTCATGGATAAAGAGTCGATTAGAGTTCTCAGGAAAGGAACCCTTGTCTGCGGAATTAGTGAACTCTTTTCTAGATTTACCTTCCACCCGTGAATCCTTAGAAAGGACAGAACAATGTCGGTATGAGACTTTGTTAGTTGATAAGACAACGCCTGGATCAGAATATCGTCCAGATAAGGTGCCACTGCAATGCCCCGCGGTCGTAGAACCGCCAGCAGGGACCCCAGAACCTTTGTGAAAGTTCTGGGTGCCGTGGCCAGACCGAAAGGAAGGGCCATGAACTGAAAATGTTTGTCCAGAAAGGCAAACCTCAGGAACTTGTGATGATCTCTGTGGATAGGAACATGAAGATATGCATACTTTAGATCCACGGTAGTCATATATTGACCCTCCTGGATCAATGAAAGAATGGTCCGAATAGTTTCCATCCTGAAGGATGGAACTTTAAGAAATTTGTTTAGACTTTTGAGATCTAAAATGGGACGAAACGTTCCCTCTTTTTTGGGAACTACAAAGAGATTTGAGTAAAACCCCTGCCCCTGTTCCTGTATTGGAACGGGGCATATTACTCCCAAGGAGGAGAGATCTCTTACACAGCGTAAGAACGCCTCTCTTTTTATCTTGTTAACAGATAATCCTGAAAGAAGAAACCTTCCTCTGGGGAAGGAATTTTTAAACTCCAACTGATACCCTTGAGACACAATTTCTAGTGTTCAGGGATCCTGAACGTCTCTTATCCAAGCCTGGACAAAGAGAGAAAGTCTGCCCCCTACTAGATCCGGTCCCGGATCGGGGGACGCCCCTTCATGCTGTCTTGGTAGCAGCAGCAGGCTTCTTGGGTTGTTTATAGAAAAAATAGGAGACAAGGGAACAGAAAGTAGAGCACTCGCAAAGGGAGACTAGTATAAGTGGCTATTCAGTGGATATATAATATTAAAACTTAACATTTATTATTAATAAAAAAATGATAAAACACTACTATATAAGTAGTGAGTAATACTTAGATTAAAACACAAACAAATAATAAACGGCTGTATATCCACAATGACCCCAGAATGTATACCATAGAAACTCAGAATAGAGTAGGAGGGATTTTTAGGCAGATATACACCAAAAAATGGTTCACGGATTGCACCAAAATCTAGCTAAAAAAGAGTATTGACCTCAAACAAAATTATACTATCTAGTGCAATACTGGACCGGTGTAGGTCTGTCCAAAATATTCCCTATGACAAAATTAGTATAATATTAATTTTGTCATAGGGAATATTTTCCCTATGTTACAATCCCGCCGGTTGTAATAGGAACCCCTGATGAACATAGAGTCTTTTGAGAAGACCCTCCAACTTCTTATCCATGGGGTCTTTGAAAGCACAACTGTCCTCGATAGGAATAGTTGTACGCTTAGCTAGGGTAGAGATAGCTCCCTCCACCTTAGGGACCGTCTGCCAAGAATCCCGAACGGTGTCAGCTATAGGGTACATTTTCTTAAAAATAGGGGAAGGGGAGAACGGGATACCTGGTCTTTCCCATTCCCTTGCAATAATTTCCAAAATTCTCTTAGGAACCGGAAAAACATCGGAATAAGAAGGAACCTCTAAGTATCTGTCCATCTTACTCAATTTCTCTGGTGGGACCACAATAGAGTCACAGTCGTCCAGAGTCATCAAAACCTCCCGTAGCAAAAGACGGAGATGTTCAAGCTTAAACCTGAAGGACATTATGTCCGAATCTGTCGGGGGCAATGCACTTCCTGAGTCAGACAGATCCCCCTCAGACAGAGCCTCCACACACCCCAATTCAGAGCCCTGGGAGGGTACATCGGAGATCGCCATCAAAGCATCAGAAGTCGCAGGGACCACATGGGCCTTTGTCCTACTGCATTTACCTTGTAAAGCTGGCAACTTAGATAAAACTTCTGAAAGAGTGGATGACATAACTGCAGCCATATCCTGCAGAGTGAATGAAGCGTACGCAGTTGAAGAACACGGCGTCGCCTGAGCGGGCGTTAAAGGCTGTGACGCTTGGGGAGAAAGTTGCGGCATACCCTGAGTCTCATTAGTCTAAGAAACATCCTTAGATATACTTGCATTAAAGAAAATCTGTTCTTTAAACTGTAAAGCCCTCTCAGTACATGAGGGACAAAAAGGAATAGGGGGTTCCACATTGGCATCTAAACACATAGAACATGTACTTTCCTGAAGGTCAGCCATGACAAAAACAAGCAATAGCAATATTGGTCGTGGTACCGTAATTAAAAATAAAAAGTAGAACTTTGAGAAAAATTTTAACGAGTGTACTGTGTCTTTAAAATTAAAACTGTATAGTTTTTACTGCTCCGCAATAAACAATGCAATAACAGGGAAGCACTATAGGACTTTCAGTAGATCTCCCTTATAAATGTACACTCTAACTATGCAAAACGCCTTAGGGACAAAATTTAGCACTTGCACCTCGCCACAGCTCTGCTGCAGCGCCTACCTGTCCCCACGAATCACTTAATAGCACTCTGTGAACGGCGCACCTAAGACCACTTGCGAGTAATACAGACATTAGCTGACTTAGGCCACACCGGAGCCTCTAGACATGCTGCCGTAATCGTCAGGATCCGGATATCAACTGCACGGCTAAGCGCGCGAAACGCTAAGCCCCACCCATCGTGGGCGGAAACTAACTCCCCCAGAAAAGTAGAGACCGCATGGGGAAATAAAATGTCGGTAACAAAACGCAATCTTTTAGAAAGTGTACCGTGAACCACCAATGTGCCCCTTCAAACAAAACAACACACCCCTGTCCTGCCATTAGCTTAACAACAGTTAAGGTTAGGATACTTGGGTAAGAGCTCCCACAATCTCCCAGCGTCAAGCCCACAATCTATGTATATTCACCGGGCTAATTACTTATTAGAGCCCACTGATATCACAGCTGAATTTCAGCTCACCGAATAAAGAGGGTAGACCCATGCACACAATTTATGTACTTCAAACTGATTACCCCTTCCAGTCTGTTCAGAGATACTCAGTCTCCCCAGAAGCAAACAACTGTACATACCTTATTGCTGAGCGCAGCATGAACTTGTCCCACACAATGAAGATGTTCTTTTCATCACCTCCAGCAGATCTGTGGGAACAAACTGCTAAGACCATCAGCATGGCAGCAAACAGTATGGGAGTCGCAGAAAGAATGGAAATCTCCCCAGTCCCCATTGCTGAAAAGCATGTAGCTCTAGCCCTGAGTAAAATAGCATACACTGGTACCATTTAAAAATAATAAACTCTTGATTGAAGAATCTAAACTAACACCTCACTTTACCTCTTCCTATCACTAAAAAAAGGCAAAGAGAACGACTGGAGTGGGAGGGAGGGGAGGAGTTATATATGCAGCTCTGCTGTGGTGCTCTTTGCCTCCTCCTGTTGACCAGGAGGCGATATCCCATAAGTAAGGATGAATTCCGTGGACTTGTCGTATCTTGTAAAATAAATTAAAATAATTAAAATGACACTTTAGGATAATAGGAACTACTTAAAAAAACTAAATATATTTGGGAACAGACCTCTGTTACAAACTGTAGCCAAAAAAATGTATTAATTGGATAAGGAACTCACACAATGGATTCACATATGTGCTGTCAAAGTAGGGGGAAGAAAAAATTCCGACCTTAATCACTTTATTTTTTGACTGCTTATGGGAAAAATGAATCATGCCAATGTAAACATCATTATTTAGTCACAGTTTAAAAATGGGATGTTCGTAAGGGCTATCCCCCACACACACACACTGTTCTATTCTTTTGTTTCTCAGAGCGAGTACATAGAGCAAAACATTGAAGTAGTCAGAACATCAACTCCGTTCCATTCTCAAGCCGGAGAACTAAGGGGAGTAGCAAACGAGGGTTCAAACACCTCAAAAATGGCGCCGCTACGTAATGAAGACAGGAGGCGTGGCCAAAAGTTGTCACGGAAAGAGCTCCATTCCGTTGACTAACTCTAGTATAAGAAATCTTGTAAGACTAAAATTCTAACACAGTATAACAAAACATTGGCACCCTTGCACAGCTCCTCTAATATTAACTAACTACGGAGATGGGGATTCACAAGGGAACTCACTGCCAATACCTCAGATACTATGCAGACCCACAGAAATTGCACCAAATACGCTTAAAAAAGGAAGCAGGAGCTTTAGATCCTAACCCCTGAACAATTTTCCCTATGAACTAGGGAACTTTACAATAATGTATAATTAAATACAGCATATAAATCTAGCCCAACTGGTAGATTACTCCCTCCTTGTTGTGAAGGAGGGTAACAGTCTCCATGTCACATGCATGATGTGCCTGCCACTGCTGTAAACATTCATAAGGATATGTCCCATTAAGAGCAGAGGGTTTTAACGCCTTCAGTGCCAGCCTTCTAGCCCCAGAAGAATAAAAGTCACTTACCAGCATTCTAGTCGTCCGGCAGTCAGACGACTCACAAAGTTTGAGAGGATGCCGCTCCTCACAGAGACCTGTGTAAAAAGAAAGACAGAGTAAGCTTACTCAGGCATTCTATACCAGGGCAGCAACATGTTAGGAAAGCACAGTAAAGCCCACTTTACAAGTTCCTAACTGCTTTAAAGCCACCACAGCCCTGCTGAAGAGACTAACGTGGAGTACAGCTATACCCAGATTGTGATGGAAGGCCAGAGCAATCTTGCCCAGACTTCAAAATAAAAAAAATCTTGATAGAAGAATCTTTATCAGGACACCTAATTACGTCACCTTTTCCTTGTACTAGAGGCAAAGAGAATGACTGGGGTTTGTGGGAAAGGAAGTGATACTTAACAGCTCTGCTGTGGTGCTCTTTGCCTCCTCCTGTTGGCCAGGAGTGATATTCCCAACAGTAATTAATGATGATCCGTGCACTCACCGTGTCATTAGAAAGAAAAGGGAGTTAAACACAATTATACACAAACTTTTAAAAAAAAAAAAATAGGGCAAAAACAAAACGTAAAACTGCACTAGCTTAGCTATCTGGGCCAAGGGAGCTTGGCAATGAAAGATGGTCACTTATGCTGTTATACGCAGCCTCCCATGTAGAACGATAATATTATTTTGCTGAAATCACAGTTAAATACATTTTTAACCTGAGGTCAGGTTTCTGACCAGACCCCTTCCAGACTGGGCAAGAAAGGTAGCCACCCCTCTTTTATAGCAGGCCATAAAAAGCTATGTAGCCCTGGCTGAAGTTATAGAATAGAAATTAATTTTAATTATGTAAATACAGTACACATACACTTATAGGCAATCCAATTGTGACATCATGAGGATTATTTTGACACCAAACATGACTTGTATGTCATATTTGGTCATCTAGTATCATAAATGTGATTAAAGAATCATTTAAGATATCCCAGAGTGTCACCTTTGATCAACCTCAGGTTGGTATCTTCCTAGGGACACTGTTTTCTGTCACTATTATGTTGACATATCTGCCTCATAAAAATCACTCTCCTGAGAAGAGCAGATTGCACCTTGTATCTGTTTACCCAGATGTATGTAACAAAAAACATTCTTCCTAAACCATGCCTTTTTTTTAGATGGTTCTGATAAGAAGCTGTAAATCTTGATCCACAAATGATTTTGAAGAAACAGCAAACCTTTGCTTTTTCAGTGGGGCACGGATACATGATTAAGAGCCTGGTGTGGCTTGAAACGTTGTAACTGTCTGTTTGGGACCCTATGTGAAATAAAGGTCTTTTAAGAAAACTTGGTGGCTGGAATACTCTTTGAATCAAGAAGCTGTAAATGGCAGACACAGAAATACAGGACACAAAAAGAAAAAAATATACCCCTGACATCCTAAAATCATGAGGTCTTCATGACACATTTCATCATAAAATTGTACACAGTCTTTTTACATGCACATTTTCTAAGGCACTAGAGCTACTACTGGGCATGCACAAGAGTTTACAATGTGTATATATATATATATATATATATATATATATATATATATATACATATATATATATATATACATATATATATATATATATATATATATATATATATATATATATATACACATACATTATACATATATACATGTATCTGGGAATTATAACTATGTGGCAAGGTAAGTGGAAAGAACTGTGCTTAGCTGTGTATTAGGTTGGGGGAAAGACACTCTCAAAAGCAATCTAATAAAGACCAGTGACTTATTTACGTGAGAGCAGTTTGTGAACAGAAGGGTGCTAAAGCTAATTAGGATACCAAGAGTTTAACCCCACGGTTTCTTCATGGCTGAAAATGGATATTATAAGAATATGAACATTTTTTTACTTTCATATTAAGCTGCAGCAGAGAGACTAGCTTAATTCCTCACTGATCTTCAGTTATGCGGTCTCCTCAGCATTCCACAACTGTCAGCCAACCTTACCGCCCCTCAGGTATACTGGGGAATTGCCTTGAATAAAGGCTGGAAATACACAGGGACTGTATGGAAGTACTTCAAAAGCTCATACACCCAGGCACACAGCTCAGTTTTTAAGGTGCCATTGGAGCCCTGGCACATAGTTTCTTGAGCCATGACATATCTGATAGTAGATTGTCTCTCTAGGTTGTGCAACACTCTGAAGTATAAATAACATAGGTGTAGGAAACAGGAGACAATATACAGATCACCCTAAAATGTTAACGATTTGTAAACAATGGCCTTTATACTTTTAACATAACAAAATTCCAGGGAACCCACAGAAGAGAAGATGCCAGTTTTATATTCACTGTGGTATAATCCATAAAGTTGGCATTAGAAAGCTTCCTACTTTTGTTATAGCCAAATAAAGGAATAACAGACATTTATCTTCTTTGTTCAACCTGGAACACATGTAGCAAGGTAGGAGAATACAGCATCGGGCTTTTCAGATGCAGATGTGAAGAGCAATAGCTCTTGCAAAGGAAAAGACGAGAATGAAAATCACAATAATAAGCAGAAGAAAAGACAGGTTAATGAGGAATTATGGACCTCTCATAGTTATAATTTCTGCATCAGGCTCAACAGATAAATACATTAGTGCTATGAATATATTATCCCGATGACACGAAATTGTGAGTGCCCCTTAATTAATTTAAATAACAAAGTAAATACAATGCAAATATTAGGGAATGGATGCTATTTAACAGTTTATTAAAAAAAAAAATCATAATAAAGCTTAAAAGTGTAAACTTTAAAGGACATGAAACACCTTTTTTTGTTTCATGATTCTGAATGAGGCCGCAATTTTAAACAGCTTTTCAAGTTACTTCCGTTATCACATTTGCTTTATTCTCTTGGTATCCTTTGTTTACGGAGTAACAATGCACTACTGAGAAGCAGCCTAACATATCAGTCGAGTCAATGACAAGAGGCATATATGTGCAGCCTTGAATCAGCAGCTAGCCCCCAGTAGTGCATTGCTGCACCTGAGCCTACCTAGGTATGCTTTTCAAGAGAACAATGCAACATAGATAACACAAGCAAATTGGAAAGTTGTTTAAAATTGTTAAAATAAATAAAAAGTAAATCAAAAACAGAATTTATGTTTACCTGATAAATTACTTTCTCCAACGGTGTGTCCGGTCCACGGCGTCATCCTTACTTGTGGGATATTCTCTTCCCCAACAGGAAATGGCAAAGAGCCCAGCAAAGCTGGTCACATGATCCCTCCTAGGTTCCGCCTTCCCCAGTCATTCGACCGACGTAAAGGAGGAATATTTGCATAGGAGAAACCATATGATACCGTGGTGACTGTAGTTAAAGAAAATAAATTATCAGACCTGATTAAAAAACCAGGGCGGGCCGTGGACCGGACACACCGTTGGAGAAAGTAATTTATCAGGTAAACATAAATTCTGTTTTCTCCAACATAGGTGTGTACGGTCCACGGCGTCATCCTTACTTGTGGGAACCAATACCAAAGCTTTAGGACACGGATGAAGGGAGGGAGCAAATCAGGTCACCTAGATGGAAGGCACCACGGCTTGCAAAACCTTTCTCCCAAAAATAGCCTCAGAAGAAGCAAAAGTATCAAACTTGTAAAATTTAGTAAAAGTGTGCAGTGAAGACCAAGTCGCTGCCTTACATATCTGATCAACAGAAGCCTCGTTCTTGAAGGCCCATGTGGAAGCCACAGCCCTAGTGGAATGAGCTGTGATTCTTTCAGGAGGCTGCCGTCCGGCAGTCTCATAAGCCAATCTGATGATGCTTTTAATCCAAAAAGAGAGAGAGGTAGAAGTTGCTTTTTGACCTCTCCTTTTACCAGAATAAACAACAAACAAGGAAGATGTTTGTCTAAAATCCTTTGTAGCATCTAAATAGAATTTTAGAGCACGAACAACATCCAAATTGTGCAACAAACGTTCCTTCTTTGAAACTGGATTCGGACACAAAGAAGGCACGACTATCTCCTGGTTAATGTTTTTGTTAGAAACAACTTTCGGAAGAAAACCAGGTTTAGTACGTAAAACCACCTTATCTGCATGGAACACCAGATAAGGAGGAGAACACTGCAGAGCAGATAATTCTGAAACTCTTCTAGCAGAAGAAATTGCAACCAAAAACAAAACTTTCCAAGATAATAACTTAATATCAACGGAATGTAAGGGTTCAAACGGAACCCCCTGAAGAACTGAAAGAACTAAATTGAGACTCCAAGGAGGAGTCAAAGGTTTGTAAACAGGCTTGATTCTAACCAGAGCCTGAACAAAGGCTTGAACATCTGGCACAGCTGCCAGCTTTTTGTGAAGTAACACAGACAAGGCAGAAATCTGTCCCTTCAAGGAACTTGCAGATAATCCTTTCTCCAAACCTTCTTGAAGAAAGGATAGAATCTTAGGAATTTTTACCTTGTCCCAAGGGAATCCTTTAGATTCACACCAACAGATATATTTTTTCCATATTTTGTGGTAAATTTTTCTAGTTACAGGCTTTCTGGCCTGAACAAGAGTATCAATGACAGAATCTGAGAACCCTCGCTTTGATAAGATCAAGCGTTCAATCTCCAAGCAGTCAGTTGGAGTGAGACCAGATTCGGATGTTCGAACGGACCTTGAACAAGAAGGTCTCGTCTCAAAGGTAGCTTCCATGGTGGAGCCGATGACATATTCACCAGGTCTGCATACCAAGTCCTGCGTGGCCACGCAGGAGCTATCAAGATCACCGATGCCCTCTCCTGATTGATCCTGGCTACCAGCCTGGGGATGAGAGGAAACGGCGGGAATACATAAGCTAGTTTGAAGGTCCAAGGTGCTACTAGTGCATCTACTAGAGTCGCCTTGGGATCCCTGGATCTGGACCCGTAGCAAGGAACCTTGAAGTTCTGACGAGAGGCCATCAGATCCATGTCTGGAATGCCCCACAATTGAGTAATTTGGGCAAAGATTTCCGGATGGAGTTCCCACTCCCCCGGATGAAATGTCTGACGACTCAGAAAATCCGCTTCCCAATTTTCCACTCCTGGGATGTGGATTGCAGACAAGTGGCAGGAGTGAGTCTCCGCCCATTGAATGATTTTGGTCACTTCTTCCATCGCCAGGGAACTCCTTGTTCCCCCCTGATGGTTGATGTACGCAACAGTCGTCATGTTGTCTGATTGAAACCGTATGAACTTGGCCTTTGCTAGCTGAGGCCAAGCCTTGAGAGCATTGAATATCGCTCTCAGTTCCAGAATATTTATCGGGAGAAGAGATTCTTCCCGAGACCAAAGACCCTGAGCTTTCAGGGGTCCCCAGACCGCGCCCCAGCCCACCAGACTGGCGTCGGTCGTGACACACTCTGGTCTGCGGAAGCTCATCCCCTGTGACAGGTTGTCCAGGGACAGCCACCAACGGAGTGAATCTCTGGTCCTCTGATCTACTTGTATCGTCGGAGACAAGTCTGTATAGTCCCCATTCCACTGACTGAGCATGCACAGTTGTAATGGTCTTAGATGAATTCGCGCAAAAGGAACTATGTCCATTGCCGCTACCATCAAACCTATTACTTCCATGCACTGCGCTATGGAAGGAAGAGGAACAGAATGAAGTATTTGACAAGAGTTTAGAAGTTTTGATTTTCTGGCCTCTGTCAGAAAAATCCTCATTTCTAAGGAGTCTATTATTGTTCCCAAGAAGGGAACCCTTGTTGACGGAGATAGAGAACTTTTTTCTACGTTCACTTTCCACCCGTGAGATCTGAGAAAGGCCAGGACAATGTCCGTGTGAGCCTTTGCTTGAGGAAGGGACGACGCTTGAATCAGAATGTCGTCCAAGTAAGGTACTACTGCAATGCCCCTTGGTCTTAGCACCGCTAGAAGGGACCCTAGTACCTTTGTGAAAATCCTTGGAGCAGTGGCTAATCCGAACGGAAGTGCCACAAACTGGTAATGCTTGTCCAGGAATGCGAACCTTAGGAACCGATGATGTTCCTTGTGGATAGGAATATGTAGATACGCATCCTTTAAATCCACCGTGGTCATGAATTGACCTTCCTGGATGGAAGGAAGAATTGTTCGAATGGTTTCCGTTTTGAACGATGGAACCGTGAGAAACTTGTTTAGGATCTTGAGATCTAAGATTGGTCTGAATGTTCCCTCTTTTTTGGGAACTACGAACAGATTGGAGTAGAACCCCATCCCTTGTTCTCCTAAAGGAACAGGATGAATCACTCCCATTTTTAACAGGTCTTCTACACAATGTAAGAATGCCTGTCTTTTTATGTGGTCTGAAGACAATTGAGACCTGTGGAACCTCCCCCTTGGGGGAAGCCCCTTGAATTCCAGAAGATAACCTTGGGAGACTATTTCTAGTGCCCAAGGATCCAGAACATCTCTTGCCCAAGCCTGAGCGAAGAGAGAGAGTCTGCCCCCCACCAGATCCGGTCCCGGATCGGGGGCCAACATCTCATGCTGTCTTGGTAGCAGTGGCAGGTTTCTTGGCCTGCTTTCCTTTGTTCCAGCCTTGCATTGGTCTCCAGGCTGGCTTGGCTTGAGAAGTATTACCCTCTTGCTTAGAGGACGTAGCACTTGGGGCTGGTCCGTTTCTGCGAAAGGGACGAAAATTAGGTTTATTTTTGGCCTTGAAAGACCTATCCTGAGGAAGGGCGTGGCCCTTGCCCCCAGTGATATCAGAGATAATCTCTTTCAAGTCAGGGCCAAACAGCGTTTTCCCCTTGAAAGGAATGTTAAGCAATTTGTTCTTGGAAGACGCATCCGCTGACCAAGATTTTAACCAAAGCGCTCTGCGCGCCACAATAGCAAAACCAGAATTTTTTGCCGCTAACCTAGCCAATTGCAAAGTGGCGTCTAGGGTGAAAGAATTAGCCAATTTGAGAGCATGAATTCTGTCCATAATCTCCTCATAAGAAGAAGAATTATTATTGAGCGCCTTTTCTAGCTCATCGAACCAGAAACACGCTGCTGTAGTGACAGGAACAATGCATGAAATTGGTTGTAGAAGGTAACCTTGCTGAACAAACATCTTTTTAAGCAAACCTTCTAATTTTTTATCCATAGGATCTTTGAAAGCACAACTATCTTCTATGGGTATAGTGGTGCGTTTGTTTAGAGTAGAAACCGCCCCCTCGACCTTGGGGACTGTCTGCCATAAGTCCTTTCTGGGGTCGACCATAGGAAACAATTTTTTAAATATGGGGGGAGGGACGAAAGGTATACCGGGCCCTTCCCATTCTTTATTTACAATGTCCGCCACCCGCTTGGGTATAGGAAAAGCTTCGGGGGGCCCCGGGACCTCTAGGAACTTGTCCATTTTACATAGTTTCTCTGGAATGACCAAATTCTCACGATCATCCAGAGTGGATAACACCTCCTTAAGCAGAGCGCGGAGATGTTCCAATTTAAATTTAAATGTAATCACATCAGGTTCAGCTTGTTGAGAAATTTTCCCTGAATCTGAAATTTGTCCCTCAGACAAAACCTCCCTGGCCCCCTCAGACTGGTGTAGGGGCCCTTCAGAACCAATATCATCAGCGTCCTCATGCTCTTCAGTATTTTCTAAAACAGAGCAGTCGCGCTTTCGCTGATAAGTGGGCATTTTGGCTAAAATGTTTTTGATAGAATTATCCATTACAGCCGTTAATTGTTGCATAGTAAGGAGTATTGGCGCGCTAGATGTACTAGGGGCCTCCTGTGTGGGCAAGACTGGTGTAGACGAAGGAGGGGATGATGCAGTACCATGCTTACTCCCCTCACTTGAGGAATCATCTTGGGCATCATTTTCTCTAAATTTTGTGTCACATAAATCACATCTATTTAAATGAGAAGGAACCTTGGCTTCCCCACATTCAGAACACAGTCTATCTGGTAGTTCAGACATGTTAAACAGGCAAAAACTTGATAACAAAGTACAAAAAACGTTTTAAAATAAACCGTTACTGTCACTTTAAATTTTAAACTGAACACACTTTATTACTGCAATTGCGAAAAAGTATGAAGGAATTGTTCAAAATTCACCAAAATTTCACCACAGTGTCGTAAAGCCTTAAAAGTATTGCACACCAAATTTGGAAGCTTTAACCCTTAAAATAACGGAACCGGAGCCGTTTTTATATTTAACCCCTTTACAGTCCCTGGTATCTGCTTTGCTGAGACCCAACCAAGCCCAAAGGGGAATACGATACCAAATGACGCCTTCAGAAAGTCTTTTCTATGTATCAGAGCTCCTCACACATGCATCTGCATGTCATGCTTCTCAAAAACAAGTGCGCAATAGAGGCGCGAAAATGAGACTCTGCCTATGATTAGGGAAAGCCCCTAGAGAATAAGGTGTCCAATACAGTGCCTGCCGGTTATTTTACATAATTCCCAAGATTAAAATAATTCCTCAAGGCTATGGAGTATAAAATATGTTTATATATAAATCGATTTAGCCCAGAAAATGTCTACAGTCTTAAAAAGCCCTTGTGAAGCCCTTTTTTTTTTTTTTTTTCTTTCTGTAATAAAAATGGCTTACCGGATCCCATAGGGAAAATGACAGCTTCCAGCATTACATCGTCTTGTTAGAATGTGTCATACCTCAAGCAGCAAAAGTCTGCTCACTGTTCCCCCAACTGAAGTTAATTCCTCTCAACAGTCCTGTGTGGAAACAGCCATCGATTTTAGTAACGGTTGCTAAAATCATTTTCCTCTTACAAACAGAAATCTTCATCTCTTTTCTGTTTCAGAGTAAATAGTACATACCAGCACTATTTTAAAATAACAAACTCTTGATTGAATAATAAAAACTACAGTTAAACACTAAAAAACTCTAAGCCATCTCCGTGGAGATGTTGCCTGTACAACGGCAAAGAGAATGACTGGGGAAGGCGGAGCCTAGGAGGGATCATGTGACCAGCTTTGCTGGGCTCTTTGCCATTTCCTGTTGGGGAAGAGAATATCCCACAAGTAAGGATGACGCCGTGGACCGGACACACCTATGTTGGAGAAATATTGTATAAAATTGTATGCTCCATCTGAATCATGAAAAAAACAATTGGGGGTTTCATGTCCCGTTAATATTTAACAACCTAACAGTAAACTAGATCTGAATGAAAAAAGTCAATTATCTGCATCTGGTCAATGGACGTAAATAATGATCGTGCACTTTGCAAGAGACTGGTTTCTTCTGTTATCAAATAAACAACATCTTACCACAACGTGGAACGATACCTCTTCTCATTCACCGTTACCACTGAGCGGAAAAACCTGTCAAGGGGCCGCTGTACCTGAAGACAGAGGATAGAACTAGAATTAATATACTGCCCTACCAGACAGGATACAATGGAACAGTTTATACTAACCCAATAATAAAAGTGAAATCTGAGACCAAGCACCATTTTAAAGTTAAAGGGATATGAAAGCCACATTTTTTCTTTCATGATTCAGATAGAGCATGCAATTTTAAGCAACTTTCTAATTTACTCCTATTATCAATTTTTCTTCATGCTCTTGGTATCTTTATATGAATAAGCAGGAATGTTATCTTAGAAGACGGGCCCATTTGTAGCACCTGGGTAGCTCTTGCTAATTGGTGCCTAAATTTACTGTCCAATCAGCAAGCACTACCCATGTTCTGAACCAAAAATGGGCTTTGTTGAATGAGCAGCAATGCACTACTGATTGCTGACTAAACATATGGGTGAGCCAATGACAATCTGTATATATATGCAGCCACCAATCAGCAGCTAGAACATAGGTTCTTTGCTGCTCCTGAGCTTTCCAAGATAAACATTTCAGCAAAGGATAACAAGAGAAGGAAGCAAATTAAATAATAGAAGTGCATTGGAAAGTTATTTAAAATTGAATTCTCTATCTGAATCATGAAAGAAAATTTTGGGGTTTCAGGTTTCTTTAAAGTAGTATCAGGGACAAAAGCAGAATACAAAAGGACTAAAATGTGAGCTACTCACTTTGCCGTTTGCAGCATCATTCGATATCTGCATCCACTCAACTACCTTAGTAAATTAGTATTATGCATGTTAAATGTGCATGTGCTATATCTGCAGCGCGTTCCTTTATTAGCAGCAATAATTTGTTCTTTGCTTTGCTGTGTTATGTATTGACCACTAGAGGACACTGTTGGCTGACATGCATATGTACCTGCTAGTTACTCTGGATTGTGCTTTTTTATGTGCAGAGTATAAAAACATATCAAAACATAAAAAGATATATATTGCAGGATGAAAATAGTTTTATTTCTAAATTTATAAAACTTATAGGCAAAAAAGGACAGATATTATAGATTAATACTGAACTTTACATGGGTTATACTGCTTGCAACACTATGCATATGTGCTTAAGTGTACACACACTCATCTATCATTTGGGTATAAATATCTACATTTAATAATTAAATTACAGTTCTGAAAACTTGGCATGTCCTGGAATAATCCAATCTTTTTTTTTCTGGCCCTAATTCTATTTTCCCCACTATATTTATGGTTTCCCTGCAATCCAGGAAGTGCTTTTCATTAATTTACCGTTTGGTAAACCGGTTGAGGCAGTTTCTCCCTTCTGCTCCACTCCAGCAAGAACATTTTGGGAGTGATGTGGGGTGGGTATTCTCTCCTGCAGGGAACAAAAACATGGCTGTTAATCTGGCAACCAAAGGTACTAGTTATTCACTGAAGACAAATAACGGAATCATTGAAATGGTTAACTACTGCACAGGTTTTATTACTGTATAGATGAACAGTATGTAAGCAAATGCATAGTAAATACACACACACATATATATATATATATATATATATATATATATATATATGTGTGTATATATATACACACACACACAAACACGTGTGTGAGTCCAATTAACACGTACAAAAATGCCTCAAAAATGACCAAGCAGGAAATGATTAAAGAGACAGGAAAGTCAAAGTTAAATTGGTGGTTTAGAAAGAGCAATCCTTTGTTAAAGGGATACTAAACCCAAATTTGTTTCTTTCATGATTTAGATAGAGCATGCAGTTTTAAGCAACTTTCTAATTTACTCCTATAATCAATTATTCTTCATTCTCTTGGTATTTTCTTTTACAAAGCAGGAATGTAAGCTTAGAAGACGGGGCATTTTTGGTTCAGCACATGGGTAGTGCTTGCTGATTGGAGGGTACTTGTAGCCACCAATCAGAAAGTGCTACCTTCCTGCTTTTTCAAATAAAGATACCAAGAGCACAAAGAAAAATTGATAATAGGAGTTGTAAATTAGAAAGTTGCTTAAAATTGCATGCTCTATCTGATTCATGAAATAATTGACTTTAACTGTGTCCAACTCATTTGCAATACTAAAATGCACTATTAGAACATTTTCTTTTTGCAGTTTTATGTCCCTTAAATGGCAGATCACTGCTTACTATTGGCATGATCTGTTTCATTAAATATTTGCTCTCACCTTTCAAATTTGACCGCCATTTGTACAACGTCTATATCTTCTTCATCACTGGGCTCCTGTGGAACTTGATTTTCAATACAGGATAATGCAGACTCCCTCCTGGCTTCCTGTGATACTCGGCAGCTCTCATAAAATGCACTTAGCCCATAGGTCTCACTGTGGAGAGAAAGCAGGTACCACTCAGGCTGATACTTCTTTAACACAATTCAGACCCTTGTTTATTAATATTTACTTCTCCTCATTCCCCTGTATTGCTGAGCAGTGACAAACAAGTTGAGTGTAAAATCTAGCAGGTAATTATCACAAGAATGTACACAAAACATAAGCAAAAACTACCTGCCACTCACTCATATACAAGTAGCTGAAAATATAAAAAACCTAAAATGGAGGATTAATTACAACTATTGGCTAGGAGATGACAAGGCCAAGGCACCCTTTGTGGCCCCTCCAGTTCTTGGGTCCCTAACTCCAGCCCTTCCTTGCCGGCTGTTAATAAATCATGCTTACCGGCACCAGTGAGGATAGCTCTAGCTAGCTTCCCTAACAAATACATACAAAGCATGGCAAAAACACTTAATCCCTGAGTGGCAGCTAGTTTTTATGACAGGAGGTGAAGAGCATGTGGGCAATGGCCCACTGGAAGGTTTTGGGTGGGGCCACTCATAGGAGGGTTGTAGTTGTGTGCATAGTGGGAGAGGTTATGGGCGTTCCATAGACATGTCTGGACATACTGTGGGAAAGACTTGTCTGGGTAGGTTGTGAGATAGGTTGGGCCAGGTTTTAAAACTAGGATATAAAGGATCTGTGGGTGGGAAGCATGTCATACCTCCCTCTAACCTTGTCAATCATACTGCCTGTTTCATTTTAAGTTTTCACTTTAGCAAACTATAGTGACATTTTTCCACCCTTGTGTCTATGTACATACATACGGGGGTGGAAAAATATTACTGTAGTCATTGGTTAAAAGCTACAAGCCCGGAAGTAAAGCCAGAATGATTGATTTTATATATATCATAAATTATGCTTACCTGATAATTTTCTTTTCTTCTGACGGGAAGAGTCAACAGCTGCATTCATTACTTTTGGGAAATACAGAACCTGGCCACTAGGAGGAGTCAAAGACACCCCAGCCAATGGCTTAAATACCTCCCCCACTTCCCTCATCCCCCAGTCATTCTGCCAAGAAAACAAGGAACAGTAGGAGAAATATCAGGGTGAAAAAAGGTGCCAGAAGAACAAAAAATTACTGCCGCCTCATAGATAAAAACATGGACGGGACCGGTGGACTCTTCCCATCAGAAGAAAAGAAAATTATCAGGTAAGCATAATTTATCTTTTTCTTCTCAAACGGGTGCATTCATTACTTTTGGAAAAACAAAACCCAAACTAGAGGACACTGAATGCAAACAACGAGTGGGTACAAAAGGCAGCCCCTTCGAAAGGCACCACAGCCTGAAATTACCAGACACCCTATAAAAATATAGATGACACAGGTGAAAACCCGAAGCCCAGGTAACTGCACATTAGTTACACTGCCAGCAAAGCCGAACTAGAGACCACTCAGTCCCAGAGTCCGTCAAGCCCAAACAGCCTCTGAGGAGTCAGTCCCGCGGGTCACGACTCCCATGAATGTACCCGGCCAAAAGACGAGGACCGCTATCTACCCCCAAAAAAGGAGAACAGATTCCCAGGAAAAATCCAAAGGATCATTCCACACGGCTCAACAAGCATAGAACAACCAAAGGTTGTCTTATGATAGTAACGTTCAGGGAGACAAACTCCCTAGAAACACAAGGATCGAATAAAAAAAGAGATCCATACACAGGAAAACACGTCCCAAAAGGACTCAAAGGACACCCTAATTTTTCTGATCCAGTCACATACCCTAAGGTACTCCAGAAAAACAAGAGTTCCCGGTTGCCTTATATCAGATCGAAACCTGCAGGCTAGACCAGCAAAGACAGCGGCAAAGGGATAACTATCCCAGCAGCTAGTAAGGAGCTCTCCAAGAGAACACCAAACCGTCTGAACAGGAACTCTCAGTGACCAGCTTCTAGGTAGGAAAGCTGACTCAGCCATCGTGAACCCCAACCACCGAAAGGCGTTGTAAGAATGCTAGCACACCTTCAAAGTGCAAGTAGCTGTATTCAAACTGTTAACCATCCAAGAACTCACAGCCCTCCGAAGACCGGGCTCCATGAGCATCCCCTCCCAGTACCAGAAGCCAGTAGAAAAGGGAAGGACATCAAAAGTCCTCCCACCAAAGGGGAGGACCGACTCTGGAAAAAAAAGGGTCAACACTACATAGGGAACCGATCCCTGAGCTTCCCTCCAGGGTAATGGCCCCACCCCAAGGCTAGTTAAAGACCGAAAAGTCCCAGACCTCTGGAAGAGAAAGGAAGGGTCAACGAGGAACAAAGCCCCCGGATAGACCTTTGACCGCTACTACAAACGACATTCTACTGTAATTAAGATAGGCATTGTGCACGGGTACGAGACCCCTACACTGCTGTCTTCCCCAAAAGGAACACTTCCCAAGGGAAAAGGGCCCTCAGACCCCCAACATCTATATATCAGAATCCAACATTCAGGGATCAAACTCTCAGCCTCCCGCTGCAGGAACGGAGGGACCAGTCACTACATTGCATCCCCCTTTCCAGAATTCTGAAAACGCAAGAAAGGAAAAGACCCTTACAAGGCAGAAAAAACAGGACCAACAGATCTCCATATAAAGCTGCGTTAGGCAAGAATAATTGTAGGACTTGCCTGATGAAGAGTACATAACCATAGCTGGAGATGAGCTTTTGACCAACATCTTCCAAGGAAACATAGTTTACCACTAAGTTGTCGTGGGACACAACAAATGCTAAGGTAACTCAGAACCAGGAGAACCCCTCCCTCGCTCTAGAAGAGAAGGGAAGAAGCCACAGAAAACACCCTAACATGGGGGCAAGATTCCTCGGCCATATCGCCAACCCAGTTGAAGACACCTGGAGTCTACAGGAACATCAATTCTGCCAGAAGACCAGTAGGCACCCGTCAGGAAGACCTAGAGCCTAAGCCACAGGCAGATAGACATCCCCCCATAAAACAAAGCCCCCCCCCTCTGATAGAGGTACACAGGACCACAACACCTAAGGTGACATTGCACCGTCCACACCCCTCTAGGGAGAGACATGAACCTAGGCCAGGGTCCTCAAAAAATGGAATCGATCTAAAGATCTAACTTCCAGAGGAACCCTAAGTTGCCTCCTACGATTAGGAGTGCACCATCTAAAGTCCGTAGACTTGGCGATCTAGCAAGAGCCTCAAACCCAGTAGTCTAAAAGAGCTCCTGAACAGTTGAAGAATTCTGCACTCAGTGCACTTGGATCGCAAAGAAAATATCGTAGACAAGCGATAACAGGTGTTACACACACTGGCAAGGTAGGCACCCGATGAGGTCATCTATGATGACTTGAGGGAAACCCACAGTGCAGTAGAAAGTGGCTGTGTGCAGCCGAACAGGGGGGTATAATGTTGGCTATACAGATGATCCTCAGAACGGGTCACTGGCAGATAGGCAGTAGAACAAAGTGAGGTCGATCCGTTCAGAGGTAAAACTTTCAGCTTTATTAATCCAAGTTAAAAAGCGACATACTAGTGTCAGAAACCGCCCATAACAATAGCTTCATAGAGGTGCTGTGAACTGAAACGGCTTCTGTGTAAGCCATTTCAGTTCACAGCACCTGTATGAAGCTATTGTTATGGGCTGTTTCTGACACTTGTATGTCGCTTTTTAACTTGGATTAATAAAGCTGAAAGTTTTACCCTTTTAACACCCTCAATTGTGGGGGCACTCACCACCTCCTGTGAACCAGACAACAACTCACGAACTAGACTCTCTCTGTCACACACACAGTCAGCATATGGAAGTGAGAAACGTGACCGCACCAGTCATGAGGTGCACCGTGCCGGTCACAGAAAAGGGTGCGCATCTTGAGAGATCACGTCATTAAAATAAGGCCATTTTGTTCCGTAAAGGCCGTGAGCCTAGGTATTGCTACACATTTGAAGATAAAACTATATAACAACATGATTAAAGTCCCCCCTGTTCAATAACCCCCCTCAGGAGATATTAACCCATGATTCCTTATTAAGATAAAAGGAGTCCCACTGGGACCCTACCTTGTTTTATTAACATAATATTCACATATCAAAATAAAATGAAACAATCTTAAAGGAATCTATGCCGTGGAACAGGAACACGGCCCTTCAAGTGTGACAGATAGTAGCCTCGCTTCTGACATGGACTTGAGTGAGTAAAGGTAGGCCGGCGAAACTCGTCAACGCTGTTTACCAAGGAGCTGTTAATATGAGTCAGGTTGGGTTCCCAGGAAAACTCTCCCTGCATCTCCGGACTTTAACTTTCATCTATGCTCTCTCTGAGAGGCTGATAGGATTACTTAAAACTCTAGTCCCATTGTGAAGCGTACTACCCTCCATAAGAGACTATCTCAAACTTCTGACACTTCTCTGCCAACCTCCTGTGACAAAAGGCAAAGAATGACTAGGGGATGAGGGAAGTGGGGGAGGTAATTAAGCCTTTGCCTGGGGTGTATTTGCCTCCTACTGGTGGCCAGGTTCTATATTTCCCAAAAGTAATGAATGCAGCTGTGGACTCTTCCCATTTAAGAAGAAAATATATACATACATACACACACACACACCCACATATACACACAAAGTAGGCAGTTACTTTCAAAATAGAAATATTAATAGTTTTTTTATCAATTAACAAAATGCAAAGTGAGTAAACAGAAGAAAAATTTAAAACAAATCAATACTTGGTTTGACCACCCTTTGCCTTAAAAAAAAAGCATTGATTCTTCTAGGTACACTTGCACACAGTTTAAGGAACTTGACAGGTAGATTGTTATAAACATCTAGAAGAACTAACCACAGTTCTTCTGTGGATTCAGGCAGCCTTAGTCTCTTCTGTCTCTTCATGTAATCCCAGAAAGTCTCAAACTTGATATCAGTGCTCAGGGGGCCATAGCATCACTTCCAGGACTTTTTGTTCGTTGTTAAGCTGAAGATAGTTCTTAATGACTTTGGCTCTGTGTTTGGGGTAATAGTCAAATGTAAATTACATTTGGAGCAAACCCCCCTGATGGTGTTGCATGGTGGATAAGTATCTGCTGTACTTCTCAGAATTGAGGAGACTATTAATTCTGACCAAATTCTCAACTCTATTTGCAGAAAGGCAGCCCCAAACGTGCAAGGAACCTCAACCATGCTTTTCTGTTGCCTGCAGACACTCATTCTTGTACTGCTCTCCAGCCTTCAGCCGGTTTTGAGCTGATGGCACTGCTGGTTATCTTCTGATTGTGAAGGGAAGTAAACATAATGTGTCTTTCATATGCTGCCGACCACTGCGTCTTCGGTCATCAACATTGACAATTTCTTTGTGCTTCTTCAGAAGAGCTTGGACAGCACATCTGCCTGGGAGAGACCTTGCTGATGCAGTATAAGAAAATTAGAAAGTTGTTTAAAATTGTATGCTCTATCTGAATTATGAAAGAAAAAAAATTGGAATTCGTATCCCTTTAACTCTTTCACTTATGAAAGAGTTGTGCTTAGTCTTGCCATGGTGTATATGACTTGACATTAAGCTGTCCTACGCTACCCCCGCTTCTTAGCAGAGTTTGGCTGTTTCTGTTTCAGTTTATGATTGTGTTTCAATCTACATATTAAATTGATTATCATTAGCACTTGTTTGGTTTAATTGTTTACTCATGCACCTAACTTACATGCCTACAAAATCCCTGATTTTGCATAAGTGTACCTAGAAGAATTGATGTTGTTTTGAAGACAAAGGGTGGTGACAAAAATACATAATGTATACTTACCTGATAAATTAATTTATTTCATGGTGGTGAGAGTTAACAATCCATTACTCATGGGAATTACCCTTCTCTACCACTTGGAGGAGGCAAAGAGTCCCAAACCCCAAGGGCCCTATAAAAACCCTCCCACCTCACACATTAGTCTAATGTATAGCCAAGCAAGTGAGGTAATAAAAAGGAATAAGAGCCATAAAAGGAGCACGGAAAAAAAAGATGTGCTGAAGAAAAAAACAAGCCCGAAGAAAAAAACACAAGGGTGGGGTCTTGTGGACTCTCATCACCATGAAAGAAATCAATTGATCAAAAAGCTGTCTAGCAATTTTGATTAACTGAAGCCTAATTCTTGAAAACCTAAGAAGTAGCAACAGTCCTTGCAGAATAAGCAGAAATCCGCTGCAGTGGAGGCAGACCTTCCGCCAAATAAGCTTTGAAAAAGAAAAGTTTTAACCAAAAGTCTAAAGAAACAGCAGAAGCCTTCTGACCCTTCCTAGGATCAGAAAAAGGAACAAATTGAAAGTTTGTCTAAAATCCTTAGTAGCATCAATGAAATATTCAAATGCCCAAACAATATCCAAGTAATGCAAAGATCTCTCAGAAGCATTCTTAGAATTAGAACACAAAGATGGAACAACAATTTCTTAGCTAAAGTTCTCCTTAGAAACCACCTTAGGCAAGAAATCAAATGAAGTCCGAAAAGACAGAATGATCCTGATGAAACATCAGATAAGGAGGATCACAAAAAAGAGCAGAGAACTCAGAAACTTGTCTAGCAGATGAAAAACACTAAAGAAAAAACACTTTACAAAAAAGTATTGAAATGTCCAGTCTATGGATAGGTTCAGAAAAGAGGAGCCCTGCAATACCCTAACACCAGAAAAGGATTCTTTGGAGGAGAAATAAGCTTGATAACAGATTAATATGAACCAGAGCCTGAACAAAACTATGAACATCAGGGAGATTATCAATCTTTCTGTGGAACAAAACTAAAAACAGAATTTATGTTTACCTGATAAATTACTTTCTCCAACGGTGTGTCCGGTCCACGGCGTCATCCTTACTTGTGGGATATTCTCTTCCCCAACAGGAAATGGCAAAGAGCCCAGCAAAGCTGGTCACATGATCCCTCCTAGGCTCCGCCTTCCCCAGTCATTCGACCGACGTAAAGGAGGAATATTTGCATAGGAGAAACCATATGATACCGTGGTGACTGTAGTTAAAGAAAATAAATTATCAGACCTGATTAAAAAACCAGGGCGGGCCGTGGACCGGACACACCGTTGGAGAAAGTAATTTATCAGGTAAACATAAATTCTGTTTTCTCCAACATAGGTGTGTCCGGTCCACGGCGTCATCCTTACTTGTGGGAACCAATACCAAAGCTTTAGGACACGGATGAAGGGAGGGAGCAAATCAGGTCACCTAGATGGAAGGCACCACGGCTTGCAAAACCTTTCTCCCAAAAATAGCCTCAGAAGAAGCAAAAGTATCAAACTTGTAAAATTTAGTAAAAGTGTGCAGTGAAGACCAAGTCGCTGCCTTACATATCTGATCAACAGAAGCCTCATTCTTGAAGGCCCATGTGGAAGCCACAGCCCTAGTGGAATGAGCTGTGATTCTTTCAGGAGGCTGCCGTCCGGCAGTCTCATAAGCCAATCTGATGATGCTTTTAATCCAAAAAGAGAGAGAGGTAGAAGTTGCTTTTTGACCTCTCCTTTTACCAGAATAAACAACAAACAAAGAAGATGTTTGTCTAAAATCCTTTGTAGCATCTAAATAGAATTTTAGAGCACGAACAACATCCAAATTGTGCAACAAACGTTCCTTCTTTGAAACTGGATTCGGACACAAAGAAGGCACGACTATCTCCTGGTTAATGTTTTTGTTAGAAACAACTTTCGGAAGAAAACCAGGTTTAGTACGTAAAACCACCTTATCTGCATGGAACACCAGATAAGGAGGAGAACACTGCAGAGCAGATAATTCTGAAACTCTTCTAGCAGAAGAAATTGCAACCAAAAACAAAACTTTCCAAGATAATAACTTAATATCAACGGAATGTAAGGGTTCAAACGGAACCCCCTGAAGAACTGAAAGAACTAAATTGAGACTCCAAGGAGGAGTCAAAGGTTTGTAAACAGGCTTGATTCTAACCAGAGCCTGAACAAAGGCTTGAACATCTGGCACAGCTGCCAGCTTTTTGTGAAGTAACACAGACAAGGCAGAAATCTGTCCCTTCAAGGAACTTGCAGATAATCCTTTCTCCAAACCTTCTTGAAGAAAGGATAGAATCTTAGGAATTTTTACCTTGTCCCAAGGGAATCCTTTAGATTCACACCAACAGATATATTTTTTCCATATTTTGTGGTAAATTTTTCTAGTTACAGGCTTTCTGGCCTGAACAAGAGTATCAATGACAGAATCTGAGAACCCTCGCTTTGATAAGATCAAGCGTTCAATCTCCAAGCAGTCAGTTGGAGTGAGACCAGATTCGGATGTTCGAACGGACCTTGAACAAGAAGGTCTCGTCTCAAAGGTAGCTTCCATGGTGGAGCCGATGACATATTCACCAGGTCTGCATACCAAGTCCTGCGTGGCCACGCAGGAGCTATCAAGATCACCGATGCCCTCTCCTGATTGATCCTGGCTACCAGCCTGGGGATGAGAGGAAACGGCGGGAATACATAAGCTAGTTTGAAGGTCCAAGGTGCTACTAGTGCATCTACTAGAGTCGCCTTGGGATCCCTGGATCTGGACCCGTAGCAAGGAACCTTGAAGTTCTGACGAGAGGCCATCAGATCCATGTCTGGAATGCCCCACAATTGAGTAATTTGGGCAAAGATTTCCGGATGGAGTTCCCACTCCCCCGGATGAAATGTCTGACGACTCAGAAAATCCGCTTCCCAATTTTCCACTCCTGGGATGTGGATTGCAGACAAGTGGCAGGAGTGAGTCTCCGCCCATTGAATGATTTTGGTCACTTCTTCCATCGCCAGGGAACTCCTGTTCCCCCCTGATGGTTGATGTACGCAACAGTCGTCATGTTGTCTGATTGAAACCGTATGAACTTGGCCTTTGCTAGCTGAGGCCAAGCCTTGAGAGCATTGAATATCGCTCTCAGTTCCAGAATATTTATCGGGAGAAGAGATTCTTCCCGAGACCAAAGACCCTGAGCTTTCAGGGGTCCCCAGACCGCGCCCCAGCCCACCAGACTGGCGTCGGTCGTGACAATGACCCACTCTGGTCTGCGGAAGCTCATCCCCTGTGACAGGTTGTCCAGGGACAGCCACCAACGGAGTGAATCTCTGGTCCTCTGATCTACTTGTATCGTCGGAGACAAGTCTGTATAGTCCCCATTCCACTGACTGAGCATGCACAGTTGTAATGGTCTTAGATGAATTCGCGCAAAAGGAACTATGTCCATTGCCGCTACCATCAAACCTATTACTTCCATGCACTGCGCTATGGAAGGAAGAGGAACAGAATGAAGTATTTGACAAGAGTTTAGAAGTTTTGATTTTCTGGCCTCTGTCAGAAAAATCCTCATTTCTAAGGAGTCTATTATTGTTCCCAAGAAGGGAACCCTTGTTGACGGAGATAGAGAACTTTTTTCTACGTTCACTTTCCACCCGTGAGATCTGAGAAAGGCCAGGACAATGTCCGTGTGAGCCTTTGCTTGAGGAAGGGACGACGCTTGAATCAGAATGTCGTCCAAGTAAGGTACTACTGCAATGCCCCTTGGTCTTAGCACCGCTAGAAGGGACCCTAGTACCTTTGTGAAAATCCTTGGAGCAGTGGCTAATCCGAACGGAAGTGCCACAAACTGGTAATGCTTGTCCAGGAATGCGAACCTTAGGAACCGATGATGTTCCTTGTGGATAGGAATATGTAGATACGCATCCTTCAAATCCACCGTGGTCATGAATTGACCTTCCTGGATGGAAGGAAGAATTGTTCGAATGGTTTCCATTTTGAACGATGGAACCTTGAGAAACTTGTTTAGGATCTTGAGATCTAAGATTGGTCTGAATGTTCCCTCTTTTTTGGGAACTACGAACAGATTGGAGTAGAACCCCATCCCTTGTTCTCCTAAAGGAACAGGATGAATCACTCCCATTTTTAACAGGTCTTCTACACAATGTAAGAATGCCTGTCTTTTTATGTGGTCTGAAGACAATTGAGACCTGTGGAACCTCCCCCTTGGGGGAAGCCCCTTGAATTCCAGAAGATAACCTTGGGAGACTATTTCTAGTGCCCAAGGATCCAGAACATCTCTTGCCCAAGCCTGAGCGAAGAGAGAGAGTCTGCCCCCCACCAGATCCGGTCCCGGATCGGGGGCCAACATCTCATGCTGTCTTGGTAGCAGTGGCAGGTTTCTTGGCCTGCTTTCCTTTGTTCCAGCCTTGCATTGGTCTCCAGGCTGGCGTGGCTTGAGAAGTATTACCCTCTTGCTTAGAGGACGTAGCACTTGGGGCTGGTCCGTTTCTGCGAAAGGGACGAAAATTAGGTTTATTTTTGGCCTTGAAAGACCTATCCTGAGGAAGGGCGTGGCCCTTGCCCCCAGTGATATCAGAGATAATCTCTTTCAAGTCAGGGCCAAACAGCGTTTTCCCCTTGAAAGGAATGTTAAGCAATTTGTTCTTGGAAGACGCATCCGCTGACCAAGATTTTAACCAAAGCGCTCTGCGCGCCACAATAGCAAAACCAGAATTTTTCGCCGCTAACCTAGCCAATTGCAAAGTGGCGTCTAGGGTGAAAGAATTAGCCAATTTGAGAGCATGAATTCTGTCCATAATCTCCTCATAAGAAGAAGAATTATTATTGAGCGCCTTTTCTAGCTCATCGAACCAGAAACACGCTGCTGTAGTGACAGGAACAATGCATGAAATTGGTTGTAGAAGGTAACCTTGCTGAACAAACATCTTTTTAAGCAAACCTTCTAATTTTTTATCCATAGGATCTTTGAAAGCACAACTATCTTCTATGGGTATAGTGGTGCGTTTGTTTAGAGTAGAAACCGCCCCCTCGACCTTGGGGACTGTCTGCCATAAGTCCTTTCTGGGGTCGACCATAGGAAACAATTTTTTAAATATGGGGGGAGGGACGAAAGGTATACCGGGCCTTTCCCATTCTTTATTTACAATGTCCGCCACCCGCTTGGGTATAGGAAAAGCTTCGGGGGGCCCCGGGACCTCTAGGAACTTGTCCATTTTACATAGTTTCTCTGGAATGACCAAATTCTCACAATCATCCAGAGTGGATAACACCTCCTTAAGCAGAGCGCGGAGATGTTCCAATTTAAATTTAAATGTAATCACATCAGGTTCAGCTTGTTGAGAAATTTTCCCTGAATCTGAAATTTCTCCCTCAGACAAAACCTCCCTGGCCCCCTCAGACTGGTGTAGGGGCCCTTCAGAACCAATATCATCAGCGTCCTCATGCTCTTCAGTATTTTCTAAAACAGAGCAGTCGCGCTTTCGCTGATAAGTGGGCATTTTGGCTAAAATGTTTTTGATGGAATTATCCATTACAGCCGTTAATTGTTGCATAGTAAGGAGTATTGGCGCGCTAGATGTACTAGGGGCCTTCTGTGTGGGCAAGACTGGTGTAGACGAAGGAGGGGATGATGCAGTACCATGCTTACTCCCCTCACTTGAGGAATCATCTTGGGCATCATTTTCTCTAAATTTTGTGTCACATAAATCACATCTATTTAAATGAGAAGGAACCTTGGCTTCCCCACATTCAGAACACAGTCTATCTGGTAGTTCAGACATGTTAAACAGGCAAAAACTTGATAACAAAGTACAAAAAACGTTTTAAAATAAACCGTTACTGTCACTTTAAATTTTAAACTGAACACACTTTATTACTGCAATTGCGAAAAAGTATGAAGGAATTGTTCAAAATTCACCAAAATTTCACCACAGTGTCTTAAAGCCTTAAAGTATTGCACACCAAATTTGGAAACTTTAACCCTTAAAATAACGGAACCGGAGCCGTTTTTATATTTAACCCCTTTACAGTCCCTGGTATCTGCTTTGCTGAGACCCAACCAAGCCCAAAGGGGAATACGATACCAAATGACGCCTTCAGAAAGTCTTTTCTATGTATCAGAGCTCCTCACACATGCATCTGCATGTCATGCTTCTCAAAAACAAGTGCGCAATAGAGGCGCGAAAATGAGACTCTGCCTATGATTAGGGAAAGCCCCTAGAGAATAAGGTGTCCAATACAGTGCCTGCCGGTTATTTTACATAATTCCCAAGATTAAAATAATTCCTCAAGGCTATGGAGTATAAAATATGTTTATATATAAATCGATTTAGCCCAGAAAATGTCTACAGTCTTAAAAAGCCCTTGTGAAGCCCTTTTTTTCTTTCTGTAATAAAAATGGCTTACCGGATCCCATAGGGAAAATGACAGCTTCCAGCATTACATCGTCTTGTTAGAATGTGTCATACCTCAAGCAGCAAAAGTCTGCTCACTGTTCCCCCAACTGAAGTTAATTCCTCTCAACAGTCCTGTGTGGAAACAGCCATCGATTTTAGTAACGGTTGCTAAAATCATTTTCCTCTTACAAACAGAAATCTTCATCTCTTTTCTGTTTCAGAGTAAATAGTACATACCAGCACTATTTTAAAATAACAAACTCTTGATTGAATAATAAAAACTACAGTTAAACACTAAAAACTCTAAGCCATCTCCGTGGAGATGTTGCCTGTACAACGGCAAAGAGAATGACTGGGGAAGGCGGAGCCTAGGAGGGATCATGTGACCAGCTTTGCTGGGCTCTTTGCCATTTCCTGTTGGGGAAGAGAATATCCCACAAGTAAGGATGACGCCGTGGACCGGACACACCTATGTTGGAGAAAAAGCAGAAAAATTGCCCCTTAGAGAACTGGCAGATAGGTCCTTATCGAGACCATCCTGCTAAAAAACATCAGAATCCTAGGAATTGAAAAAAAAATGATTAAAACACCATGAAATAAAAAGGCCTTCCAAACCATGAATATATTTTCTTAGTTACAGGCTTAGAAGCCTGAATCAGGGTTTCAATTACAGAATTAGAGAAACCCCTATGACTAAGGACTAAGTGATCAATTTCCATGCCATCAAGTTCAGAGACTTGAGATCTGGATGGGAAGAATGGACCTTAAGATAAGAGTTTTGACTGCACAATAAGAGGCCAATTAGGCCCACAAAAAACCCACAAAGATAAAACCTTTTCCTCTTTCAAAAAGAATCACGATTAAAAAAAGCTTGAAGAACCGCACAAAGTTCTAAAACATAAACTGATAACCTAGCCTCTAGAGGACACCAGCCACCTTACACTCTACGAACCCCCCCCCCCCCAGACAAATAAAGAGAAATCTGCTAAACCAAATGCAGATAAACTCTCTAACCACTGATTGCGCCTAAACAGATAAAAGGGTCCCTAATGCAGTGAAGTCCTGATGGAAAAGAAGCAGGATTCCAGGACAGACACACCTTCTGAAGTTATTCTGCATGATTCCACCAGCAATAAACACATTTGGATAGATTCTTAATGTCTCCTAGAAAAGACACCCTTTAAGCTGAATATGGGCATAGTTAAAGGGATATAAAACCCCAAAAAATTATTTCATGATTTAGATAGAACATACAATTTTAAACAACTTTCCAGTTTACTTCTGTTATCAAATTTGCTTGATTCTCTTGGTATCATTTGTTGAAGGAGCAATAATGCACTACTGGTTTCTAACTGAACACATGGGTGAGCCAATGACAATTGATATATATATATATATATGCAGCCACCAATCAGCAGTTAAAACCTAGGTTATTTGCTGCTCCTGAGCTTACCTAGACAAATGAGATCATAGAAGTAAATTAAAAAGTTGTATAAAATTACATGTTTTTTCTGAATCATGAAAGAAAAAAATTGGTTGCACGGCCTAAAAAAAAAAAAAAAAAAAAAAAAAAAAACCTGCACTAACATAATAACCTGACAAGTAAGATACCCTAAACTCTGATTACCGCCAACAATGCTCCTGGTACCTTATCAAAAAATAAAAGGAGCTGCATTCAAATCAAACAGAAAGACGATAACTAACAGTGAACGTCTAAGAATGCCAATCAAAGCAAACAAAAATAATCCTAGTAGATAAGGATGTGCAGGTATAGGTCCTAATACAAATTGTTTCCAATTAGAGACCAAAAATATATAATATAGTTTAGAATTCTTAAGCCTAAAATAAACAAAAACACCTTTATTCTTTGGCAGCCCTGAGACAAAAGCAGGGACAACCAATACCATGTCCTTCAGCCCTGGCCTGGACACAAAAGAAAAACAAGCAGGCACAGCTAAATGTAAACGTACAACCTTCAGCTTCCACGCTTACTTAGATAATTTCCGCATCATGGAACTCTTCCCAAAGAGGTTCAGGTTAGCTGATCAATTAGGAGGATTCTGCTTCTATGAAAATAAAAACTCCCAATCTCCTGAATGACAAAGGAATAAATCCGGAAGTCCGGTTTACTTGATACTAAAAAATTCTGAAATATATCAATTTAAGCAAGAAATGATATCAAGTTTATTAAACAAGTATCAGTATACACAATACACCAGCATATACTATACAATTAGTACAATTTCAGAATGTAATTTGGCCTGAGTGTTAGACAAGCACTATAAAATTGGATATACCGCAGATACTGATAAAACCTGTTCAGAAAAACAGACTGCATTTACTAAAACAGTTACAAAGTGAAAACACTTAGTACATTGTTATTAAAAACATAGATGGCTAAAATTCAGCATCTACATCATAAAACCTATTGCAACAACACAGAAAATTGGGGAAGAGGGAGGGAAAACATTCTGCAAAAATACTACAACAGATTAAGGTAACAACCCAGATTTGTGCTTATGCTACTTAATTTTAGGGATAGCCACCAAACAATCTGAAAAATGAATGACTTAAAATGTCCATATGACATAAGTCCCATTAACAATGTAATAAACACGTCAGGTTTTGTGTGTGGTTGTTGTGCAGGGTTTTTGTGCTGGACTTGAACCTGTGTCTCCTGGCCTTAGTTCAGTATGCTACTTACTGAGCTATTCTAAACCTTACACACACTTGATTTATATTTAGGGGAAACCAGATTTTATGCGACCTGAGTGTCATACACAGGACAAAATTACTTTTAGTATTTAGAAGAATTAATGCTGATTGCATGCAAAATATTAGGTACACAGCTTTAACAAAATAACCTGGTACTGGAACAGATTTGCATAGTGCAAACCACAGTGAAAATCAGAACCAGATATACACAGATAATGAAAAAGAAGTAGAGAGCTCTCTACATTACAAAAAACACACACAAATTCTCTGACACTCTTAAAGAATAGTGTGCATACACTAAAAACTCCAGACTGTGGACTTAAAATGCTAAATAAACCCCACTGGCAGCACTTAGCATGAGTACTCACCGCCTCTAGCAACTAAGTCCACGATTAGATGCATTAAAGTGGATTAATTACAGACCCAGAACACTGCACTGCTTTATCTATATTGAGGTAGGCCTGCGAAACCTGGGAAGTTGCGTTAGGGCAGGGCTAATGGTCGGAGTAAGGGTAAAAGAAAAAATGGCAAAAAACCCCCAAACATTTTCTGTATTGAGCAAAATAAGCAAAAAACCCCATAAAAAAAACATCCCCTGCAAGACCGGAGTGTGCACAACTTGCTGTTAACTGCACAGAGCAGCCAGCAGATATCTTAAGGGGCAAACACCTATTACAGAAAGGTGATATAAAAGTTTCCACAGAACTGCCAGAGTTAATAAAGCCATTCAGTATTGTTTGTACAGTAAAGTATGCAGTAACCTCAAGAAGAGAAATTGGGTGAGATCCCTGGCTATGTTAAACCTGTGACTGAGTACTTACAAATAGCCTCTGGACTGTGTGTGTGCTAAGATAAAGCACTAACCTGCAAAAGCACCCCTCCACCGGCTTACCAGGCATGCAGCTGCTGCAGTATCCAGTAGAGTCCATCCAGTGCAGATACAGGTACCACCGAGGAAAACTTCTAGCAAATACCTTTTGTGCTTGTTTGAAAGTGAGAGAGCAGCTAATGCTTCAAAAAACTGCAGTCTAAAAAAATTTAATGGAAGGAAGCACTATTCAATAGACATTTATCCACTAACAAACAAGGAGCAAACAGCCAAACCAGTAATGAAACATATCAGCAGAAGTTATGGTATTACGAGTATATTGTAGATACATAAAGGGAGGCAAAAGACAAGTCCCTGTGACTGATTATAAAAGGTTTATGAAGAATTTCCCATGAGGTGAAAAAAGAATCATGAACCATACCCCAAATACATCCCTCTGTCAAGCACTGTACTCTGAGAGGAATTTGGGCTTCAATATAGACTGAAAACACATTTCTCTAAAGAATCAAATGCACATCTTCATTCTTCAACCACCTCCAGGAGAGGTAAAGTAAATACTAAGGTATGTGTGAGGGGTTTTATGCAGCTCTTGGGACTCTTTGCTTCCTCCTAGCGGTAGAGAAGGGTAATTCCCATGAGTAATGGATCATGGGCTCTGACTACGTGTATGAAAGAAATATTGATATGATTTAGATTTTTCCTCTGTTCACTCACTTTGCATTTTGTTAAGTGATAAAAATAAACTATTAACATTTCTATTTTTGAAAGCATTCTAACTTTACAGCATTTTTTCACATCTGCCTAAAACGTCTGCACAATACTGTACATACACACACACTATATATATATATATATATATATATATATATATATATATATATATATATAAAGACAAACAACAGTATTGGCGCACATCCAAACAAATGAGACCACAAATTATAAATGCAGCAAAATATTGCCTGCAAAAAACTTTTTAGTTTTAAATAAAATTGGGATCTTAGTCACACAATATGGCCATATTCTGCTCAGCCAGTCACCACTTACAAGGTGTCCCAAGATAGACTGGTCCTAACACTATCAAGTTTGCACGACTTCCTGTTTTATGTTCTGTGATATTTAATTATCCCTCAACTGCTGTAATTTGTACGCGGTTCCGGTACTCACATAGATTGCTCTTTATTTTAATTTCTACTCTGCCTGCTATAGCTGTGAGCATTAGGGTAGCTAATAGATATGGTAATAAAAGGTAATTAATCCAGCCATTTTGGCTGTGATACCAATAGGCTCTTTATTTGGTTATCCTTATGCTAGTACTATCTAACAGCTATAGGTCTATGAATTGGAGTTTGGTATAGCAGCTCCAATCTCTATTAACAGTCAATAATTCTTGGTAATAAACGGTAATAGGGTTCAGCAACTCTGACTGGCAAATATTTTATATTCTGATAGCTCCGAGTTCAGTCTATAAACTATGATTTGTTTATAGCAGCTTTAACAGTATTTCAATGTAATAGGATAGCAACTAGTATTGAATAGTCCATGGTAATAAGACTCAGCGACTTTTGCCTGGCGATTAGCTTTAAGTTCAATATATGAGCTATGATCTATGCTTATTAGTTCAAATGGTTATTAAAAGGTAATAGTACCCAGCAACTTTAGCTGGTGGACATATAATTTTATTTGCTTGAACTATCTTTATGTTAATTAACACACGTCTCTTAACGTACACCTTCTTGAGACCTGACTTATCCTTACCATACCAATAAAGGCTAATTGTTTCTTCCTTCATAGAACTTTTTTACATATTGAGGCATAGTTTAAGTTTAAACTTATATTTAAGGTTGGAGTTCTGGTTGCACTAACTAGGCAATTCATGGTAAAAGATATCAGCCATTTTGGTTAACGATTTAATTGTATTCCCTATATTTAATGAAAGTTTTTTTCCCTATTTAAACCTGGTTGGGACTTAATAGTACTTGGTGTAACACTCAGGGAGCAGTCATCCTTATATGTTTTTTTAGTTGGTTTTAAACATTTGTATATTTACTCCTCTTATATTATATATATACCAATAGTTAAAGTTAAGTTTTAATAATTTATCCTGTCTACTCATTCTTCTCCATTAATAAAGATTCAACGGATAACCCCCTCGATAGTATTAGTATGCCATAATAGTGTTTCTTTTTCTCTATTTCTTCTATACATCCTGAAGAAAAAAACAGAATGCAAGGAACCCTCACCCGACTCCAAGAGAAACCCTTCGATTCCCACCAATTAAGGTATTTACGCCAAACCTTATGGTAAATCCTCTGAGTAACAGGCTAATGAGCCCAAAGCATGGTATCAATGACCTTCTTAGAAAAACCACACCTAGCCAAGACTAGGCGTTCAATCTCCAAGCAGTCAGCTTCAGATAATCTAGATTTGGGTGGAGCAAGGGACCCTGAAGTAGAAGGTCCTTCCTCAGAGGTAACCTCAAAGGGTGAAGAGATGACATCTTCACCAGATCTGCCTGAATCAAGGGTAGAATGGAGCATATGGTCTCCATTTTGAATGATGGAACCTTGAGAAATTTGTTGACACTTGAGATCCAATATGGGTCGGAAAGTTCCCTCCTTTTTGGGAACCACGAAAAAGTTTGAATAAAAACCTTGACCCTGTTCCGCTACAGGAACTGGGACAATCACTCCCAGAGAAAATGGGTCCTTTATGCAATTCAAGAACCTTTATAGGATAAATCTGCCCCTTGGGGGACAAGACTTGAACCCTATCCTGTATACCTGGGATACTACTTCCACAGCCCAAGGATCTGGGAAATCGCGGATCCAAAAAAGGAAAGCCTGCCCCCTACTTGATCCAAGACTAGATCAGGGGCAGAGCTTCATGCTGACTTAGACTCAGAGGAAGTTTTCTTGGCTATTTTCTCCTTATTCCAAGGTTGACTGGACCTCCATGAAGTCCTGGATTGTTCCGGCTTGGAAGAGGAAGACATTTGTCCCTTGAAGTTACGAAAGGTATGAAAATTAGAATTCTGGCGACCCTTAGGTCTAGCCTTTTTGTCTTAAGGTATGAAAGATCCCTTTCCACCAGTAATTTTGGAAATGATCTCAGCCAGACCAGGGCCAAATAAAGTTTTGCCCTTTAAGGGTAAAGACAGAAGTTTGGATTTGGATGTTACATCTTTAGACCAGGATTTTAACCACAGAGCTCTGCGGGCTAAAACCGCAAGGCTAGAAATCTTGGCACCCAGCCTAACAAATTGCATGCTGGCATCACATATAAAAGTATTAGCCAGCTTTAGAGCTTCAATTCTATCTTGGATCTTCTCTATAGTAGTCTCTTCTGAAATAAGATCAGACAAGGAATCACAAAAATAAGATGCTGCACCTGAAACCATAGCAATACTTGCAACTGGTTGCCATTGTAAACCCTAATGAATGTACATCTTTTTGGCTAGAGTAGATATAGTGCCCTCTACCTTAGGTACAGTGCGCCACGAGTCATGTACAGAGTCAGCAACACAAAACATTTTCTTGAAAACAGGGTATGGGGAAAAGAGAATCCCCGGCTTTTCCCATTCTGGAGCTATAATTTCCGACATATGATCTGGAACTGGAAATACCTCTACAGAGGAAGGTTTGACACCAAACACTCTATTAAGCTTATTAGACTTCTTAGGAGTCTAAGCAACAGTAGAGTCACAGACCTCCAATGTAGCGATAAGGCAGCAGAAACCGCAGAAGTTATTTGTGCAGCAAAGTCTTGTGGTAAATTAACACCCCCAGGAACTTGTTGAGAGGAAAACTGTGAAACTGCTAAAGCTTGGGATGTTTGAGGAGAAAGTTGAGGCATAGCACGGAGAACATTATCCTGAGAGACATATGGCTCAGAGGGGAAATCCTTGTCCCTAGACAACAAAGTTTTATTTAAGCATGTGGAACAAAATTGCACAGGAGGAACAATTTGAGCCTCCAACCAAAATAAACACTTATCAAAATTAACAGCTAAATTTGAATCAGTGTCCATAACGGAAATAAAGATTCCCAATAGTAATTAACAATAATCTCAGAGATATTAAAGAGACGGTCTGCACCTTTAAATAAAACAAATATTAACTTTAGTAAACTGTTTCAATTTTTCTTAGCCCCTCTATAACCTCAGCTTCTGCTGAGGGCTTACTGCACCGGAGACCAGAGTGAATCCCCACTGATAAGCAAAGTAGACTGAGGACTCAATCTTGCTGAGAAAAACAACGGCCAGCGTTAGTCCCAAAACATAACACCTCATGAGCCCATCTATCTAGTCACTAAATAAAGGCACTTTTACAAAAAACTAATAAAATTAAAGAAATAAAATTTTAGTCCCCTCACAGAGCCGGACTTAAAGAAAAAAGGGATACAAAATTAACCCCTTAGCTCCATAACGCAGTTTCAGTGCCCTGACATGCTACCCATGACATATCTCTCATTAAGAGATATAAAGTGACAAGAAAGTGTCCACAGAGGAATTAACCTCAACTGTACCAAGGCCTTCAAACCTTGAAGGACGATAGCACTTACCTGTGGATCCCCGGCTGCAGGGCAGAAAGCAGCGTCTTAGGTGTGAAAGATTCACCAACTTCTGACAGAAACCTGTAGAAAAAGAAAAACAGAGTAATCAACCCTGGTTTTCTATAAAAGGGGTAGCATTGATGTTAGAAAGCAAGGGCCACCTTCCAATTGCTAAAAGCCACCTTTACTCTTACTAAAGAGAATTACATGGACACAGCATAACCCCAATTCTTGCTTGCAGGGAAAAGTACCCATAAAAGGATTAAATATCTTCAGACACGATCTTCACACATCCTCCCGATGTTCAAGGCAAAGAATGACTGGGGTTTATGGGTAATGGGAGTGACACTTAACAGCTCTGCTGGGGTGTTATTTGCCTCCTCCTGCTGGCCAGGAGTTGAATACCCACTAGTAATTGGAATGGATTTGTGGACTCTCCATGCCACTGGAAAGAAATTATATGCTTTGAATTAGAGCATGTCCTTTTTTCACTATATGCCTCCTTAATTGTCATAGTTAAATCCTCTACATCATAATCAAATGAAGTAAGAATTTGTCTAAAACACAACAAAATGAGAGATTCTTGTGGTTTTCACCCTGCTTACAAATTCCCTCTTCTCAGTCATTAATATGATTTCACTTACAGCCTTTAATTATTTTTGTCCACCTTAAATCCCCCATTTCATACTAAAAAAAAAAAATATATTTCACATTTCAAAAACCCCTGATATGATAAATTACATTCAACACTGCTCTCCATTTTTCCCATCCAAATCTCTCCTGCTTCTACCGGTCCATGTCACAGCATAAATAAACCTTACTGAGAGGTGTATTTCTACTGTATCAGATAAATATTTTATTTCTGCTTCATGCTGAGTTATATAAAGGCTATGTGAAAAAAAAATTGTTCTTCTGATTTTCAGTAGCTACATTTTTCTTTGACAACAATACTGTATAATTGTAGTATTCTGGGAGATGAATTAATGCAAAATATGTTAATATAATATCTGTACCTGCAACATGTAAACAAATAAATCCCACACAAACACACCATTAATTATCATGTACACTACACAAAATGAAACAACCCCCCCAGTATATTTTGCATTCACATTAGTGGCTTTGTGCCATTTAAGGATATTTCTGCAAACTAAAAATATTCTAAATGTGCTTGGTCTCCTGAAATAAAATGTATGGTTTGGGGGTAATCCAGGGGGGGGGAGGAAACATTCAAACTGATATTTAAATGTAAAGAGTGCAAATGTCTAAAAAAAAAAAAAAAAGAAGAAGCAAATTTGTGTCTGAATCACAAAGGATAAAATATATATCCCTTTAAAGCCCCATTAATCATAAATATTGTTTACCAGATTTCTTGAGTTGATTGTGCAGCATGAAGTTGTTTCCCGAGTGGAGACTCCATTAGTTCCCGTAACATCTGGCACAGGCAATACTTGGTGTTGCTATAATGGTTGTCATATCGTACAGCCTGGCAGAGAGAGACAATGTCATTAAAATGAGTAGCAGACTAAACCATCACCCAAATCCACACAGACATAACATGCAATTCACTATATATACGGTTCCCTATATGTGGTTATATGATTGACACTTAGCCTAGCTTTGGGCTCTGTTATAAGCACTTCTAAAGTATGAGAAGAAAATAATAAACGCGTATATAAAGACATAATTAAAGGGACATAAAACACCTTGTAATTGAAATAACTTTATTTAGTCTTTAGTATTGCAATAAATGAATATACTAGCTAAGTGCAAAAATGATCTGAAAACCTTGTTCGCAGCAATTGTTTTACAATGGCCTAATGCCCTCCACCATTTGCCTGATTTGGAGTAGCCAATTTGGGCATTTAATTACAAAAAGGGGGCAAAATAAATAATGAAAGTATTTTGTTTTGTTTTTTTTCTCACAATCTCAAAGGGTTTCATGTACCTTCAAAAAAAAATTTCCCTCACATTTTTTTCTAGATGTGTTTATGAGAAACCTGAGGTCAAATACTAAAGAAATCTAAAACTGATTATGTGTTTTGTTTTAAGAATAAGTCCTTGTTTTCACTTTGTGTTTCCTTACCATCTATCTTTGTCATCATAAACTGGGGGAAGAGCAAATATAGGTAAGTGCTCACAGGCCCACAAAATGACCTACCATGGTCTATTAACAAACATGGCAGCAGAAAACAGAATTTATGCTTACCTGAGAAATTACTTTCTCCAACGGTGTGTCCGGTCCACGGCGTCATCCATTACTTGTGGGATATTCTCCTCCCCTACAGGGAAAGGCAAGGAGTGCACACAGCAAGAGCTGTCCATATAGCTCCCCCTCTGGCTCCGCCCCCCAGTCATTCGACCGACGGTTAGGAGAAAAAGGAGAAACTATAGGGTGCCGTGGTGACTGTAGTGTATAAAGAAAAAGAAAATTTTTTCAAACCTGATTAAAAAACCAGGGCGGGCCGTGGACCGGACACACCGTTGGAGAAAGTAATTTATCAGGTAAGCATAAATTCTGTTTTCTCCAACATTGGTGTGTCCGGTCCACGGCGTCATCCATTACTTGTGGGAACCAATACCAAAGCTTTAGGACTGATGAAGGGAGGGAGCAAATCAGGTTACCTAAACAGAAGGCACCACGGCTTGCAAAACCTTTCTCCCAAAAACAGCCTCCGAAGAAGCAAAAATATCAAATTTGTAAAATTTGGCAAAAGTGTGCAGAGAAGACCAAGTCGCTGCCTTACATATCTGATTAACAGAAGCCTCGTTCTTGAAGGCCCATGTGGAAGCCACAGCCCTAGCGGAGAGAGCTGTGATTAGTTCAGGAGGCTGCCGTCCGGCAGTCTCATAAGCCAATCGGATAATGCTTTTCAGCCAGAAAGAAAGAGAGGTAGCAATAGCTTTTTGTCCTCTCCTCTTACCAGAGTAAACAACAAACAAGGATGAGGTTTGTCTAAAATTCTTTGTTGCTTCTAAATAGAACTTTAAAGCACGGACTACATCTAAATTGTGTAACAAACGTTCCTTCTTTGAAACTGGATTCGGGCACAGAGAAGGAACAACTATTTCCTGGTTAATATTCTTGTTGGAAACAACTTTTGGAAGAAAACCAGGCTTGGTACACAAAATAACCTTATCTGAAGGGAACACCAGATAGGGTGGATCACACTGCAAAGCAGATAATCCAGAAACTCTTCTAGCAGAAGAAATAGCAACCAAAAACAGAACTTTCCAAGATAGCAACTTGATCTATGGAATGTAAGGGAATGTAAGGGTTCAAACTGAACCCCCTGAAGAACTGAAAGAACTAAATTTAGACTCCAAGGAGGAGTCAAGGGTCTGTAAACAGGTTTGATTCTGACCAAAGCCTGTACAAAAGCTTGTACCTCTGGCACAGCTGGCAGTCGTTTGTATAACAAGACAGATAAAGCAGAATCTGTCCTTTTAGAGAACTCGCTGACAATCCCTTATCCAAACCTTCTTGGAGAAAGGAGAGGATCTTAGGAATTTTAATCTTACTCCAGGAGAATCCCTTGGATTCACACCAACAGATAGATCTTTTCCACATTTTATGGTAAATCTTTCTAGACACAGGTTTTCTGGATCGATCACTGAATCTGAAAACCCACGCTTGGATAAAATCAAACGTTCAATTTCCAAGCAGTCAGCTGCAGAGAAATTAGATTTGGATGTTCGAATGGACCTTGTACTAGAAGATCCTGTCTCAAAGGTAGCTTCCATGGTGAAGCCGATGACATATTCACCAGGTCTGCATACCAAGTCCTGTGCGGCCACGCAGGAGCTATCAGAATCACTGAGGCCTTCTCCTGTTTGATCCTGGCTACAAGCCTGGGAAGGAGAGGGAACGGTGGAAACGCATAAGCTAGGTTGAACGACCAAGGCGCCACTAGTGCATCCACTAGAGTGGCGTTGGGATCCCTGGATCTGGACCCGTAGCAAGGAACCTTGAAGTTCTGACGAGATGCCATCAGATCCATGTCTGGAATGCCCCATAATTGAGTCAACTGGGCAAACACCTCCGGGTGGAGTTCCCACTCCCCCGGATAGAAAATCTGACGACTCAGATAATCCGCCTCCCAGTTGTCTACTCCTGGGATGTGGATTGCAGATAGGTGGCAGGAGTGATCCTCCGCCCATTTGATGATCTTGGATACCTCTCTCATCGCCAAGGAACTCCTTGTTCCTCCCTGATGGTTGATGTAAGCTACAGTCGTCATGTTATCTGACTGGAATCTTATGTATCCGGCCTTCGCTAAATGAGGCCAAGCCCGGAGAGCATTGAATATCGCTCTCAGTTCCAGGATGTTGATCGGGAGAAGAGACTCTTCCCGAGACCATAAACCCTGAGTTTTCAGGGAATCCCAGACCGTGTCCCAGACTGATAGACTGGCGTCGGTCGTGACAATGACCCACTTTGGTCTGCAGAAACTCATTCCCTGAGACAGGTGATCCTGTCTACTGGAGCATGCACAGTTGTAATGGTCTTAGATGAATTCGAGCAAAAGGAACTATGTCCATTGCTGCAACCATCAACCCTACTACTTCCATGCACTGAGCTATGGAAGGCTGCAGAATAGAAAGAAGAACTTGACAAGCGTTTAGAAGCTTTGAATTTCTGACTTCTGTCAGGAAGATCTTCATTTCAAAAGAATCTATTATTGTTCCCAAAAAGGGAACTCTTGTCGACGGAGACAGGGAACTCTTGTCTACGTTCACCTTCCACCCGTGAGATCTGAGAAAGGCTAGAACAATGTCTGTATGAGCCTTTGCCTTGGAAAGAGACGACGCTTGAATTAGAATGTCGTCCAGATAAGGTGCCACTGCAATGCCCCTTGGTCTTAGAACCGCTAGAAGGGACCCGAGCACCTTAGTGAAAATTCTGGGAGCAGTGGCTAGTCCGAATGGGAGAGCCACAAACTGATAATGTTTGTCCAGAAAGGCGAACCTTAGGAACTGATGATGATCTTTGTGGATAGGAATATGTAGATACGCATCCTTTAAATCCACGGTAGTCATATATTGACCCTCCTGGATTGTAGGTAAAATTGTTCGAATGGTTTCCATTTTGAACGATGGAACTCTGAGAAATTTGTTTAGAATTTTTAAATACAGAATTGGTCTGAAAGTTCCCTCTTCTTTGGGAACTACAAACAGATTTGAGTAAAAACCCCTGACCTTGTTCCACAGTTTGAACTGGGTGTATCACTCCCATCTTTAACAGGTCTTCTACACAATGTAAGAATGCCTGTCTACTTATTTGGTTTGAAGATAAGTGAGAAATGTGGAACCTTCCCCTTGGGGGTAGTTCCTTGAATTCTAGAAGATAACCCTGAGAGACTATTTCTAGTGTACAGGGATCCTGAACATCTCTTGCCCAAGCCTGAGCAAAGAGAGAGAGTCTGTCCCCTACTAGATCCGGTCCCGGATCGGGGGCTACCCCTTCATGCTGTCTTGGTAGCAGCAGCAGGCTTCTTGGCCTGTTTACCCTTATTCCAGCCTTGCATTGGTTTCCAAGCTGGTTTAGTCTGGGAAGCGTTACCCTCTTGTCTAGAGGCTGCCGAGTTAGAAGCCGGTCCGTTCCTGAAATTGCGAAAGCAACGAAAATTGGACTTATTCTTAGCCTTGAAAGGCCTATCCTGTGGGAGGGCATGGCCCTTTCCCCCAGTGATGTCTGAAATAATTTCTTTCAATTCTGGCCCAAAAAAGGGTCTTACCTTTGAAAGGGATATTAAGCAATTTTGTCTTGGAAGATACATCCGCCGACCAAGACTTTAGCCAGAGCGCTCTGCGCGCCACAATTGCAAACCCTGAATTTTTCGCCGCTAATCTCGCCAACTGCAAAGCGGCGTCTAAAATAAAGGAATTAGCTAACTTAAGTGCGTGAATTCTGTCCATGACTTCCTCATACGGAGTCTCCCTACTGAGCGACTTTTCCAGTTCCTCGAACCAGAACCACGCCGCTGTAGTGACAGGAATAATGCACGAAATAGGTTGAAGGAGGTAACCTTGCTGTACAAAAATCTTTTTAAGCAAATTTTTTATCCATAGGATCTTTGAAAACACAATTGTCCTCAATGGGAATGGTCGTGCGTTTGGCTAGTGTAGAAACCGCCCCCTCGACCTTAGGGACTGTTTGCCATATGTCCTTCCTGGGGTCGACCATAGGGAACAATTTCTTAAATATAGGAGGAGGGACAAGATGTATGCCTGGCTTCTCCCACTCCTTATTCACTATGTCCGCCACCCGTTTAGGTATCGGAAAGGCATCAGGGTGCACCGGGACCTCTAGGAACTTGTCCATCTTGCACAAGTTTTCTGGGATGACCAGATTGTCACAATCATCCAGAGTAGATAGCACCTCCTTAAGTAATGCGCGGAGATGCTCTGATTTAAATTTGAATGTCACAACATCAGGTTCTGCCTGCTGAGAAATTCTTCCTGTATCAGAAATTTCTCCATCTGAGAAACCCTCCCTCACTGCCACTTCAGACTGGTGTGAGGGTATGACAGAATAATTATCATCAGCGCCCTCCTGCTCTACAGTGTTTAAAACAGAGCAATCGCGCTTTCTCTGAAATGCTGGCATTTTGGATAAAATATTAGCTATGGAGTTATCCATTACTGCCGTCAATTGTTGCATAGTAACAAGCATTGGCGCGCTAGCAGTACTAGGGGTCGCCTGCGCGGGCATAACTGGTATAGACACAGAAGGAGAAGATGTAGAACTATCTCTACTTCCTTAATCTGAGGAATCATCCTGGGCAACCTTACTATTTGTGACAATACTGTCCTTACTGTGTTTGGACGCTAAGGCTCAATTATCACATATATTTGAAGGGGGAACCACATTGGCTTCCATACATACAGAACATGATCTATCAGAAGGTACAGACATGTTAAACAGGCTTAAACTGGTTAATAAAATACAAAAACCGTTTTAAAACAAAACCGTTACTGTCTCTTTAAATGTTAAACAGGGCACACTTTATTACTGAATATGTGAAAAACTATGAAGGAATTATCCAATCTTTTATGCATTACTCACATGTTTAATATAATCACACATAACTTCTTCCAGGGGCAGAAGACCCTGTGATCTGAAAATTGATGGATTCCACATGGCGGCTCGAGCCACCATGACGGACGATGCACCTGTAACAGACCGAAATGCCTCAATGTCGCTGTACTCGCGGATAATCTCCTGCGATCCTCCACTTTGGGAAAAGAAGCAAGAAAATATCTGTTAGACATAAATTGTTTTCAACATCTATACAATTAGATGCATCTTTTTATATATTAACACACTTAAAATAAAAATAAATGATGTTAAAGGGACAGTAAACACATTGAGATGTAAATGGTAAAGTTATGCTTAGTGAAACAACTTCAATATACGTTCATTATTTATTTTGTTTCTTTTTTCCTGTAACCTAACTCCAAAACATGTGGCTTTTCTAATTCTCAGAACTGAAAATGCACACTGCAGACTCAAGGCTAACTCAGCTACATTATTCCTATGGCTAGCTTTGTTGTTTGCAGACTCAGACTGACTACTCCAAATGAGACAAGTGGTGGGGGGATGTTGGTTGTTGAAACCCAATTGAATCAAACAAATGTTAATTTGTTTTAAAAATGTTTAGACTTGACTGATACCAGGGGCGTATTAAGGCATATGCCAACAAGGCCGGTGCCTAGGGCAGCAGATTTTTAAGGGGCAACAGAATTTTGAGTCCCTAGGGCCACTCTACTGAGCTCAGGGCCGGGTGGCTAAATCAACCAGGGCCCGGCTATTGCTATCCTATGGGATTGTATGTAAGTGCGCATGACGTGGTGACAGTGGAGGCGGAGCTCAATTGCGCAGCCTGGCCTGGACTGAGAGGAAATGCGGTATTCTTCCTGGCTCCATCGTGTGATTGAGACTCACACAGACTACACAGTGCAGTGTGCACTACAACGTGACCACTGTAATACAGCATATGCCTTTCTCCCTTCAATACATCTTCATTAGGCATTAAAATACTTAAACGGATTAGTCACTAAATACTTGTACATTTACTGTTTGTCTATCTGTCATACATGCAAAGAATAAGTATTTATTGCTGAATCTATAAAACCATGTGACTTAAAACACAACTAAAAATATGTTGTATGCATTTAATACATTCAGAAACAATACAAGTATATACTTTATTATGATTGTATCATGTGACTTTATCCCCTAGGATACAATTCCTAAACCTATCATAACTACTGTTGTATTTTTTAAGTACTTTTAAAGGCCAGTTTGTATATTCATTACATATTTATCCAAGCAGATATTTTGCTTAAATAACTGGCAATCACCAAAGAAGATGCTTAAGGTCAAACAACTACCTACTGACAAACTATCATACAGTGAAGGATATTTTTTTCTGATATAAACACTTTAATCATCTGACTTGCAAAATAATGTCTTAATATATATATATATATATATATATATATATATATATATATATATATATATATATATATATATGTGTGTGTGTGTGTGTGTGTGACCAGAGTGAATGCAAGCCCTGGTGAACATCTACTTAAAAAGACATTATTTTTTTTATTTTTTACACCATGCCCCAAAAATATTATGTCTAAAAAAAGGTCTTAAACCTGGGGTGGGGGGTGGGGGGGGGGGGCAGCAGAATTTTGAGTGCCTAGGGCAGCACAAAACCTAAATACGCCCCTGACTGATACAGTTGTGTTGTTCTGTAGTAGTACAACATAAGTGTCTTATAATTATAAGTGGTTTACTGTCCATTTAAAATAACAAACAAGAAGTTACAATGGAAACTTAAAAAAAATGCACTGCACTCACTTAGCAATAACAGGGATGGAGACAGCTTCAGAAATTGCCCGAATGACATCACAGTGCACAGGGTGCTGGGGTCTCTCCTCCTTCTTCCTTTCCGGAGACAGCAGATGGTCAGCAATGTGAATATAACACAATGTAAAAACATTGAGAAATTAATCAACATAGACTCAAACCTGTACAGGTTCACTCCTGTCTTGCATCAAAATGCATATGACCTGTTTATAAAGGGTTACGTTATAATCACTATATGGCAGCAGTTTTGCAAGAATGTTATCCATTTGCAAAAGCACTAGATGTCAGCACTATTTCATGACATGTAGTGTTCCAGGTGGCTATCTAGGTAACTCTTCAACAAAGAATATCATGGGAACAAAGCAAATTAGATAATAGAAATAAATTGGAAATGTGTTAAGATTGTATGCTCTGTCTGAATCACAAAAGAAGATTTTTGGGTTTCATATCCCTTTAATTAAAGGTAGTAAAAAAAATTGGAATATACTTTCATTAAAGGGATACTAACCCCACATGTTTTCTTTCATGATTCAAATAGAGCATGCAATTTTAAGCAACTTTCTAATTTACTCCTATTAGCAATTTTTCTTTGTTCTCATGTTATCTTGATTTGAAAAAGCAGTAATAAAAGGTTAGGAGCCGGCCCATTTTATAGTTCAGCACCTTGGTAGAGCTGCTGATTGGTTTGCTACATTTAGCCACAAATCAGCAAGTGCTACCCATGTGCTGAACAAAAAATGGTCTGGCTCTAAAGCTTATAATACTGCTTTTTCAAATCAAGATAGCATGAGAACAAAGAAAAATTGATAATAGGAGTAAATTAGAAAGGTGCTTAAAATCTCATGCTCTATCTGAATCATGAAAGAAAAAAATGGGTTTAGTATCCCTTTAATTAGTTTGCTCCTTTTTTATGTAATTTAACTCTAAACATTGTGGGGTTTCCACTTCAGAGAATTTGAAGCGCACACTGCAGGTTTCACAAGCCTAATCCTGCCACATAGCTGTCCCTAAAAGTCGTCAGCAGAGGTTACCAGATAAGGAACTACAAAATACAAGTTCTGTTAACAAAATGGCAGTGGCTAGCTGTGTTTACTCCAGTAACAGGCCTCAATGACTCTTTCAAATAAGACAAGCAAAGGGTAAAGTTTTCCTACGGAGGTTTTGAAAATGTTCACACTCTGTTTACATGTTACAGAAAAGTTACAAGTTACATTTCTTCATATAAAAAGTTTTAGTATACAAGTCTTGATTAGTAAAAAAACTAATTTATGTAAGAACTTACCTGATAAATTAATTTCTTTCATATTGGCAAGAGTCCATGAGCTAGTGACGTATAGGATATACAATCCTACCAGGAGGGGCAAAGTTTCCCAAACCTCAAAATGCCTATAAATACACCCCCTCACCACACCCACAATTCAGTTTAACGAATAGCCAAGTAGTGGGGTGATAGAAAAAGAAGTAAAAAAGCATACAAAAAAGAGGAACTTGTCAGTATATGGCCGGGTTATAATACAATATATTTAATAATTATTCTTTAAAACAAACCCCCAATACAATGCATATACGAAACAATTAAAATTAATATAAATTCCCAAATTCTTTATATTAGTTAAATTTATAAACACATGGAATTATATTTATAGAAAACCAGATATGAATCAAACTATACAAGCTTAAACTGTTACAATATTCTTTACAAAGCAAACCAAATGTACCTTTAGAATTAACCTTATTCACAATTGAATTGCATTACATCACCACAATGAAATACCAAAGTATAGGCCACTAACTTTCAGACCAGCACATTTATCCTATATAACTCTAATTTAAAACATCAGAAATTATATATATTATTTGTGCAAACAACCAACTCCTATGCCAATTTATCTGAGGTGAAATAAATTCTAAATTATCTAAAATTAAGACAAATTCTAAAATATATTTATATAGCTGCAATTATAAATTACTTGGCAAACAAAAGACTAGTTTTAAACTACACAGGATTATGAATGCAAGCTAAAATACAAAGTGCCCTTTTAAAATTACTAACTTAAATTAGACTGTAACAATGAATGTATTGCTATATACTTTACCCAAATTCGATAGGCCCTTAATGGAGCTTGTCCCTGATTGGTTATTTGGGAGACGCCTCCCTGATTGGCTACTGGGAAATTTAATTTTGTCTTTTGGTTGTAATATTGGATTTAGGCCATCAGGGGCAGCAAAGATAAACACAAATGCAGTCTCATTGCCAATATTGCTAACAGTTTAATTATTTATCCTTTAAAATGTTTATCCAACATACAATAATCTCTTGTATTAATAAATCATAAGTTTCATATATGTTCCGCACAGTTCCATTTTCTCTGATCATTTTAAGACCAAACGTGAAAATATTCCACTAATATATTAAAATGCGTTTAAAAATCATATTTTCTATGAAACGATTTAAAAGGATTATAATACTTTCATCATAGATTCAATTACTTTCTCAGTTATCTTAATATCACATACATACCTTGAGGTCAGCAATCAGATGTCATTTTTATATAATTATATCTATATTGGATTACTATCCCATATAGATTAATATTTCATATATGTATATCTTTTGCCGAGTGTGTAAAACATATGATATTATTTAAAGCACCAATTATATATGTCTGAAAAATATAAAGAAATAGGTTATTAAAATTGGACATTTTGATTCAATTTAAATTGATTCTATAGCTACTTATTCAATGCAGCAGACATTAATTCAATATAGTATGTCCCAGATCAATACATACATATGTATGTGCTATTTGAGTATTTTAAATAGATTTGAAAATAATAGACAAATCAGTTATATGACTTTTTAAGTATACATTCTGCTATTTAAAATCTAAGTTTTTACCAAGTCTGGAAAGTAGGAGATTTTGTGTATCCCCAATCAGCAGGAGATAATTAACTCTTGCATACAATTAGGCTTCACAGAGTTCAGTGAGCCATTGTGTTAAAATATCACATGTGTCTGTTAGCTCATAATATCTTGAAATTCTGTTAGCTTATCTGAAAATAGTGCAGAATTTCGTCTACAACAGAGGCTGGTGGTCTAACATTTGATCACCAAGTAAGTGTTAATTATTGCCTTCCTGAGTTTTAAAGCCACTCTTCACTAACTGACCAAATGTATTGAACAAAGGTACAATTTATCATATTAAGTGGGGAGGGGAGGAAAGGTTTAAGCTGAATCCTGATATGTAATTTGCAAGGCCTCTCATGTCTGACCCTCAGATTTGCAATATACAGAATGTATTCAGCAAATGGTATTAAGCATGCTCAACCTTAAAATTTGATTGATTGCATGCTGATTTTATCTTATTATATAGATATGTATTATCCACTGATATTTACAGATACCCTGACAAACTGGAAATATAATTGTGCTTTTATACAAAAAATCATAACCACCAGAAAAAGGGTGGGTCTCAAGGACTCTTGCCAATATGAAAGAAATTAATTTATCAGGTAAGTTCTTACATAAATTATGTTTTCTTTCCACTGACATATGGGATAGAAATACTCAAGATGTGGAAGTCCACAGAAGAGTCCCTAGAAAGGGAGGGATAAAATAAAAACAGCCATTTTCCGCTAAATTGAAATAAAAAATAAAATAAAACATAAGCAGATAATGAATAAATATCTGAAACTTCCTTCTAAAGCTCACAGAATCCTATTTAGAATACTCACAAATAGTGCGAAAACACTCATAGCCAAGAACTGGAAGTCCAGTACCCCCCCCCCCCCATTATCCATGTGGAGACAGAAGGCCACAGATTTAATGGAATTGGACGAGTTTGGGTCCTACAGAATGGATAATAGGGAACCTTTTTTCCTAGCACAGGCCACTTGGGATCTTCAGTTAAAACATAGACAGGACCACAAAGATACATCTACTAGTTATCTGACTTGACCAGACAATAGAATAGAGAAACTTTGCTAGGACTATCTGACAGTTTCCATGAGCTTCTTTTATATAGATTATTGCTGCTTTGCAAATCTGATCAACTGAAGCTTCATTCTTAAAAGCCCAAGAAGTGGAGACTGATCTAGTAGAATGAGCTGTGCTCCTCTGAGGTGGGGACTGTCCCACCTCCAAATAAGCTTTATGAATAAAAAGCTTTAACCATTATGCCAAAGAAATGGCAGAAGCTTTCTGACCTTTTCTAGAATCAGAGAAGACAACAAATAGACTAGAAGTCTTCTTGAAATCTTTAGTAGCTTCAACATAATATTTCAAAGCTCTTTCAACATCCAAAGAATGTAAAGATCTTTCAAGAATATTCTTAGGATTAGGACACAAGGAAGGAACAACAATTTCCCTACTAATGTTATTAGAATTCACAACCTTAGGAAGAAATTTAAATGAAGTCCGCAAAACAGCCTTATCCTGATGAAAAAAATCAGAAAAGGAGACTCACAAGAGAGAGAGCAGACGATTCGGAAACTCTTCTAGCTGAAGAGATAGCCAAAAGAAAAAACACTTTCCAAGAAAGTAGTTCAATATCCAAAGAATGCTAAGGGGGATATTTATCAAGCCGTCAACCGCAAATATGCTGGAATTCCGCAGCATAATTATTGGGAGCTTGATCCCACCTAGTTATCAAAGCCTACAGACCGGCAAAAGTTGAAATCTGTGACGTAACATACGATCCGCCGGTGTCAATCAGACACATATCGATGCTTACGTCATTACAGATGTTCCGAATACACATTCGGCACTATTTGACACTTTTTCAAAGTTATCAAACAGTTAACAGGAACGATTGCGGCTATTCCAGCCCAGCGTACCTGGTTTTCAATCCACCACCCTGGAGGCCGCGAATGCCACAGGAATCAATGGGAGTCTGAAAGCAGTGAAAGCTTATGTTCGATGCTGCCAGATATCCCTTTGATTTCTATGGTAGAAAACCAGTTAAGTTTACACCTAACACCCTAACATAAGCTAAACACCCCTAATCTGCCGACCAACATCGCTGCCACCTATATAATGTTATTAACCCCTATTCCGCCGCTCCCCAACCCTGCCGCAACCTAAATAGAAGTATTAAACCCTATCCCGCCGCTCCCGGACCCCGCCGACACTAAATAAACGTATTAACCTCTAAAACTCTGGCCTTCCACATCACTACCACTAACTAAACCTATTAATCCCTAAACCGCCAGTCCTCACACATCGCCATAAACTAAATTAAGCTATTAACCCCTAAACCTAACAAGCTGCTAACTTTAAATTAAAATTACCACATCCCTATCTTAAAATAAATTTAAAAATAAATGTAGAATAAAAATAAACTATTTTTAAACTATTAATTAACCTACCCTATTATACTACACTTAAATTAACTAAATTACATATTAAAAAAAAACTAACCTTACTCAAATTATTTAAATCTACTATTTAACCTTATTAAAAGTTACTAAATTAAAAAAAATAAAAATAAACGCTAAGTTACAAAAAATAAAAACCACTAAATTATGAAAAAAAAAACACATTATAAAAAAGAAAAAAGAATTACACCTAATCTAATAGCCCTATCAAAATAAAAAAAAAATCTAGCCTACACTAAACTACCAATGGCCCTTTGTCCCAAAGAAATCAGCTCTTTTACCTGTAAAAAAAAATACAAACACCCCTCAACAGTAAAACCCACCACCCCCACAACCAACCCCCCAAATAAAAACCCTATCTAAAATAACCTAAGCTCCCCATTGCCCTGAAAAGGGCATTTGTATGGGCATTGCCATTAAAAGGGCATTTAGCTCTTTTACTACCCAGACCCTACTCAAAAAATAAAACCCACCTAAAAAAACCTTAAATAAAACTAACACTAACCTAACACTAACCCCCGACGATCCACTTACAGTTCTTGAAGTCCCGCTTGAAGGATCCAAGCGGCGGGATAGGGGTTAAAAATTTTAGTATAGTGGCGGCGTTAAGTGACAGGGTATAAATTAAGTTGGTAAAAAGCCGAATAGACGCGAGATCGATGACTGCTACTTAACAACAGTCTGATGCTCATTGCCCCTGAAAAACTTGCATCTGTTGTGATCACAGTCCAGGTAGGACAAACAAAAGAACCACTTGAACTATACTATGATGGTCTAACCACCAAGTCAGAGAGAGTTGAATGTTGGGATTTAAGTATATCAATTGTAATATCTGAGTATAATCCCTGAACCATTGATTCAGCATACAAAGCTGTAGGGGTCTCATATGAAAAAGAGCAAAGGGGATCGCGTCTGATGCTGCAGTCATGAGGCCTAAAACTTCCATGCACATAGCCACTGAAGGGAATGATTGAGACTGAAGGTACCGACAAGCTGAAACCAATTTCATTCGTCCCTTGTCTGTTAAAGACAGGGTCATGGACACTAAATTTATCTGGAAACCTAAAAAGGTGACCCCTGTCTGAGGAATCAAGAAACTTTTTGGTAAATTGATCCTCCAACCATGTCTTTGAAGAAACAACACTAGTTGATTCGTGTGAGATTTGGCTAAATGTAAAGACTGAGCTAATATCAAGATATTGTTCAAATAAGGTAACACTGCAATACCCCGCTTTCTGATTACAGATAGAAGGGCACCGAGAACTTTCAAAAAGATCCTTGGAGCTGTTGCTAGGCCAAATGGAAGAGCAGCAAATTGGTAATGCTTGTCTAGAAAAGAGAATCTCAGAAACCGATAGTGGTCTGGATGAATTGGAATGTGAAGATATGCATCCTGTAAGTCTATCGTGGACATGTAATGACCTTGTTGAACAAAAGGCAAAATAGAACTCATAGTCACCATCTTGAAAATTGGAACCCTTACAAAACTATTCAAAAACTTCAGATCCAGAACTGGCCTGAATTAATTTTCTTTCTTTGGGACAATGAATAGATTTGAATAAATCCCCAGACCCTGTTCCTGAAACGGAACTGGAATTATTACCCCTGAAAGCTCTATATCTGAAACACACTTCAGAAAAGCCTGAGCCTTCACAGGATTTGCTGGAACGTGAGAGTGAAAGAATCTTCTCACAGGAGGTTTTACTCTGAATCCTATTCGATACCCTTAAGAGACAATACTCTGAATCCACTGATTTTGAACATAATCTGCCCAAATGTCTTGGAATAATTTCAATCTGCTCCCCAACAGCTGGACTGGATCGAGGGCCGCACCTTCATGCAGACTTGGGGGCTGGCTTTGGTTTCTTAAAAGGCTTGGATTTATTCCAACTTGAAGAAGGTTTCCAATTGGAACCAGAGTCTTTAGGGGAAGGATTGGTTTTATGTTCGTTGTTCTGTCGAAAAGAACAAAAACGATTAGAAGCTTTAGATTTACCCTTAGATCTTTTATCTTGAGGCAAAAAACTCACTTTCCCCAAGTGATAGTTGAAATAATTGAATCCAACTAAGAACCAAATAAATTGTTACCTTGGAAAGAAAGAGATAGTAATCTAGACTTAGATACCATGTCAGCATTCTAAGATTTGTGCCATAAAGCTCTTCTAGCTAAAGACATAGATTTTACATCAATTTTGATGATAGCATCACAGATAAAATGATTAGCATGTTGAAGCAAACGAACAATGCTAGACAAATCAGGATCTGTTTCCTGTTGCGCTAAGCTATCCAACCAAAAGGTTGATGCAGCCGCAACATCAGCCATAGAATGATAGGCCTGAGAATATAGCCAGAATATAAATAAGCTTTCCCTACATAAGATTAAAGTTTCCTAACGGATCTTTAAAAGAAGTACTGTCTTCCATAGGAATAGTAGTATGTTTGGCAAGAGTAGAAATAGCCCCATCAACTTTGGGGACTTTTCCCCAAAACTCTAATCTAGTCGCTGGCAAAGGGTACAACCTTTTAAACCTAGAAGAAGGAATGAAAGAAGTAGCAGACTTAATCCATTCCTTAGCAATTACATCAGAAATAACATCAGGAACTGGAAAAACCTCAGGAGTAACCACAGGAGGTTTATAAACAGAATTTAAACGTTTACTAGTTTTGATATCAAGAGGACTAGACTTCTCAATATCCAAAGTAACCAACACTTCTTTTAACAAGGAACGCATATACTCAATCTTGAAAAGATAAGTAGATTTGTCAGTGTCAATATCTGAGGTAGGAAACGTTTTCTGCGTGCAAAAGCTTATCATAACAACTGTTACATACTACAGCTGGAGATATAATCTCAGCTAACTTACAACAGATAAATTTAGCTTTGGTAGAACTGTTATCATGCTGCAGGGTTCCAACAGTTGCTTCTGAGACATGATCAGATTGAGACATCTTGCAAAATGTAAAAGAAAAAACAACATAAAAGAAAAATTTACTATTTCCTTATATGACAGTTTCAGGAATGGGAAAAAATGCAAACAGCATAGCCCTCTGAGCATATAGAAGGCAAGAGGCATATAGGAAGTGGGGTGAAAAATAAACAAAATTTTTTGGCGCCAAGTGTGACACACAACGCAAAAGGAAGTTTACATTTTTTTTGGTGCCAACAACATCCAGAAATCACGCAACTCGCGTCATAACAGACGCAACCTTGTGCAAGGAAACCTGGCGTCAACCAAGATGCCGGAAATTACGAACTTGCGTCATCAAAGACGTACCTTCGTGCCAAAAAATTCTCACGCCAAGAATGACGCAATAAATAACAGCATTTTGAAACCTTGCGATCCTAATTTTGCCGGCAAAATTTGAAAAAAAGGACAATACCCCAGGTAAGAAAAATAACTTCCTAAAACATGCTTCCCAAACTGAAACTGACAGTCTGCAAAAGGAAATATACATAGACCTGACTCATGGCAAATATAAGTAAAATACATATATTTAAAAAGACACCGAGAAATGAACAGCGCTAGGTAATAATCAACATACCCCTTGGAGTAGGTAAAAAACTTTCCATAAAAGAAAACTGGAACAGGACTCCCAGACGAGATGCTGCTGCACACCAACCCGTAGATTCCTCTCTCTCGGATAGACCGACGTAGCTATGAAGACAAAAAGGGACAGCGCAACTCGACTCAAGGAAGTATTTATTGCAATCCAAATTGACACACACATAAAAATACACTTACAAGAAGTAAGGCAATATAAAGCCCTCAGGATAATATCATAACAGTTCCAAATAAAGCTCCGGACTCTCCAGGTTCAAGAGTAGCGTCTTACAGCGGGCAGTTACTTCCGGCGTCTGTTTAAAACTCCCGGGCAATCGGCACCTGTAAGCTGAATACGCCAAAGGATCTCCGCCTGACGTCACTCTCTTCCACCTACGGATGCCCAGCTGGATTAAAAAGACTCAACGCGTTTCGCCGGTTTACACACACCGGCTTTTTCAAGAGTGAATGATCCCAGCAAGAAGAGTCCCTTTTAAAGGTCCATATTAATTAGGCAAATGGCGCCACTTGAAACATCAAACTCATTGCTAATCTTTCCTTTAGCACAAACCAGTGCAGAGTCAGATACAAATTCCAGTTTGTATAGTAAAGAAAACAACCAGCTTACAGGTGCCGATTGCCCGGGAGTTTTAAACAGACGCCAGAAGTAACTGCCCGCTGTAAGACGCTACTCTTGAACCTGGAGAGTCCGGAGCTTTATTTGGAACTGTTATGATATTATCCTGAGGGCTTTATATTGCCTTACTTCTTGTAAGTGTATTTTTATGTGTGTGTCCATTTGGATTGCAATAAATACTTCCTTGAGTCGAGTTGCGCTGTCCCTTTTTGTCTTCATATATTTAAAACTTTATATTTATACATAAAGCGCCAAACCATAACTGAGAGTGTCTTAAATAATGAAAACATACTTACTGAAAGACACCCATCCACATACAGCAGATAGCCAAACCAGTACTGAAAAAGTATCGGCAGAGGTAATGGTATATAAGACTATATTGTCGATCTGAAAAGGGAGGTAGGAGTTGAATCCCTATAACCGATAACAGAGAACCTTTGAAAAGATTTCCTGTGAGGAAAACCAAAAAATCAATAGGCGATACTCCCTTCACATCCCTCTGACAAACACTGTACTCTGAGAGGAATTGGGCTTCAAAATGCTGAGAAGCGCTCATCATAGAAGAAAAATCAGGTACAAACTTACTTCACCACCTCCATAGGGAGGCAAAGTTTGTAAAACTGAATTGTGGGTGTGGTGAGGGGTATATTTATAGGCATTTTGAGGTTTGGGAAACTTTGCCCCTCCTGGTAGGATTGTATATCCCATACGTCACTAGCTCATGGACTCTTGCCAATTACATGAAAGAAATATAGCTATAAATCTCTTGGAGTGGATATAAACTCTTCCTATATACCCATAATATGTTACCATTTTAAATGTTTTGGAAAAAAAATATTGGCAAGTTAGAACAAGTTATATAAAGGCATAGAATGGGGGGAACCCAACAACTTAAATGGGTATGAAAGACATTCTTTCATGGTTCAGATAAAGCATACACTTTTAAACAACCTTTCAATGTACTTCTATTATTAATTTTGCTTTGTTCTCTTGGGATCCTTTGTTGAAGGAGCAGCAATGCACTACGGGATCTTGCTGAACACAAAGTAAGACAATGACAATGACCAGAGGCATATATATAGTTGTGCTCATAAGTTTACATACCCTGGCCAGGGCCGTCTTTAATATTGACTGGACCCTGGGCAAAAAAATTCTTGGGCCCCCCTCCCACCCCATGCAATTTCGCTGTCCACCCCAACATCCCAAAAAACAACTAAATCAATTTTGTTTTTTGTTTTTTAAATTATTAGCCCAGCAGTGGATCATCCACTGCTGGGCTAATCATTTAAAAAAAAATGAAATAAATTGCAATATGTGAAACTGGACGTACGCAGTACTTATAAGTAAATAAATACATAAAATGCTCCACTGTAGATTCATTTAATATTCTTTTGAATGTGATTCTGGTGTGAGGTTAGCTAATTAAAGAGATTTAGGGCAGCCAACCGGAGCAAAGCAAGGTAAAGACTGAGGAGGAAGTATTGGTGTGTTGGGTTAATAAACTATGCGCTGTGGGGGTAAAAGCTAGGGAGTATCGAAGAAGTAATCTCACAAACTTCAAAGTGGGGGTAAAATCTGGATTGGATGAGACTCTTAAGCGCTTGTGCTTAATTACCCAATAAGGAAAGATAGTCGTACTATGTAGTTGGATTCAATGAGATCTATTTATTTTTAGAATTATAAATACATAAATAAAATTTAAAACAATAGAAATTGATTCTTAAAACAAATCTAACTGGTTGGCCAACCATACAGTGTGAATAAAATGATATAATATGTTTTCCAATCCCTGTTACTTAGTGTGTTATACAAACATCTATATATTTGAATTTTTGAATTTTGGTTTAATTGCAGATATTTTTTATGGATTTGATATAGTGGACTTGTGAAGAAGTATGGTATCCACAAAGAATATTCGCAATATTAATTCTTAATTACCATATTTACCATATTCGTTTCTTTAAAGCTGAACATACATAATTAAAATAGCGTCAATGGTATCAACAATATAATTAAAATAGCGTCAATGGTATCAACATTAGTAACAAATAATAAAAGTGAAACAAAAATAAAGTGATACAGTAAAAATTGTATAAGTTATGAAAGATAAAGTCTTTCTGCCGTGATCGTTAGAGTAATTGTTAATTGCTTTTTGTTAAAAGCGCTGTTGTTAAGTCCTCCGTGGGGATAGTATGTGCGGGCGTGCTGCAACACGTTTTTGTCTAATTGCTATATATATTGCGATTATAAGTCACTGTTAAGTAGTTTTGGTTATCTGTCCTTCACATTAACTTCCTTAGTTGGTGTAGGTATAATAAATCTTACCCGTTGTTTCTTTTGGGATACTTTGTTTCTGGTCTAGTTTCTTTTTGTACCCAATTCAATCTTTACTGTGATAAATGTGGATCGGAAGCCGGGATAGCCGCTGCCAGTGTTGTAGTGGTTTCAGTATGTCGAGTTGGTTTGTCTCTGATATTACACACACTTGAAGAAATAGATGCTGGGATATTGTGGTAGTGTGCTTTAACCGTTAATCCTTTTGTCAGATGGCTGGGCTTTTTGCCCGGTTCAGGTTTTCAAAACCTATTGAATTGTTACGAATGTGTTCTGTTTAGATCCGTACTCTATTTGTTTCAGAGTATCCAATCTGCAGGTGTCCACAGGTTTCTTTAGGCCCAATTATTAGGTAAGGTATTTCAGTTGTTCTTGGCGGTCCTTTGAAAGGAGGACTAGGTGCTTTGAAGGTTGTTCTTCAGAATATCTTTCAAGCGTATTTGTTGGTCCGTGGTTTGATGTAGTCTTGGCGGTCCATTTCGAAAGTGGACTATGAAAATGTTCAGTGTAGCAAGGAGTAGGCAACGCGTTTCAGCTGATTAATACAGCCTTTATCAAGCATATCCTTGCAGTTGTAAACAGTGGGATTTTGTATTCAAAAACTGTTTACAACTGCAAGGATATGCTTGATAAAGGCTGTATTAATCAGCTGAAACGCGTTGCCTACTCCTTGCTACACTGAACATTTTCATAGTCCACTTTCGAAGTGGACCGCCAAGACTACATCAAACCACGGACCAACAAATACGCTTGAAAGATATTCTGAAGCGTTCAAGAACAACCTTCAAAGCACCTAGTCCTCCTTTCAAAGGACCGCCAAGAACAACTGAAATACCTTACCTGATAATTGGGCCTAAAGAAACCTGTGGACACCTGCAGATCGGATACTCTGAAACAAATAGAGTATGGATCTAAACAGAACACATTCGCAACAATTCAAGAGGTTTTGAAAACCTGAACCGGGCAAAAAGCCCAGCCATCTGACAAAAGGATTAACGGTTAAAGCACACTACCACAATACCCCAGCATCTACTTCTTCAAGTGTGTGTAATCGCAGAGACAAACCAACTCGACATACTGAAACCACTACAACACCGGCAGCGGCTATCCCGGCTTCCGATCCACATTTATCACAGTAAAGATTGAATTGGGTACAAAAAGAAACTAGACCAGAAACAAAGTATCCCAAAAGAAACAACGGGTAAGATTTATTATACCTACACCAACTAAGGAAGTTAATGTGAAGGACAGATAACCAAAACTACTTAACAGTGACTTATAATCGCAATATATATAGCAATTAGACAAAAACGTGTTGCAGCACGCCCGCACATACTATCCCCACGGAGGACTTAACAACAGCGCTTTTAACAAAAAGCAATTAACAATTACTCTAACGATCATGGCAGAAAGACTTTATCTTTCATAACTTATACGATTTTTACTGTATCACTTTATTTTTGTTTCACTTTTATTATTTGTTACTAATGTTGATACCATTGACGCTATTTTAATTATATTGTTGATACCATTGACGCTATTTTAATTATGTATGTTCAGCTTTAAACAAACGAATATGGTAAATATGGTAATTAAGAATTAATATTGCGAATATTCTTTGTGGATATCATACTTCTTCACAAGTCCACTATATCAAATCCATAAAAAATATCTGCAATTAAACCAAAATTCAAAAATTCAAATATATAGATGTTTGTATAACACACTAAGTAACAGGGATTGGAAAACATATTATATCATTTTATTCACACTGTATGGTTGGCCAACCAGTTAGATTTGTTTTAAGAATCAATTTCTATTGTTTTAAATTTTATTGTATGTATATATAATTCTAAAAATAAATAGATCTCATTGAATCCAACTACATAGTAAGACTATCTTTCCTTATTGGGTAATTAAGCACAAGCGCTTAAGAGTCTCATCAAATCCAAAGACTGAGGAGGAAGCATGGAGGTGCAGACAAATATAAGTTTACTGACTGGAACAGCAGAAATATGGGAAGCTGTAAAATCTGAGACAGAGAGAAAACAAAAACTATAAAAATAAACCTTACATTAATCTGTGAAGTATCAGCATGACACTATACATCAGCCACAGCAGCACATGTCACTTCTTTGCTAGGAACAAGTTCCCTCTCACCCTGCACTAGACAATGCTGCATGAAGAAGGGGTGTGTGTGCACTCACTTATTCTCCCCACTAACACCTTTCTACAAAGCACTGTTCCCCTAACAAACTTTAGTTAGTTGATCTTAGGGCCACAGCAGAAAGAGCAGAGCTAAGGGGACCAGCAGACTGGATGCTATCTGCTCAAGGCTGCATGGATACAGTGTGAGATGAGTCACACAGCCTCAAGACTGAAAAGAGCAGTGTATGCAGCTGCACAGATGCTCAAATCCTCACATACCTGCTGCTCCAGCTTTCTGCTGCATGCGCCTACCGTCAGCCCTACCCAGAAACAATCCCCACCACCAGAGCAATTACCTGGTAACAGTTGTAACCCCAGTAGGACCTTTTCTGATGCAGTGGGATTGGCTGGATGCCGAGTTAGGGCTTTGTATTCAGTGCTGCACGTTGCACATCTAAAACAGCACATGGCAATAGCTTGGCATAGTTTTTTTTTTTTTTAAATATAAGCAGAGTACTTTTGACTGTGACAGTATTAGGACTGAATGTGTGTGTTCCCCATGTCACATCAGCAGTCTGTTATGAACCATAAAAAAAAAAAAAAAAAAAAAAAAATTTTTTTTTTAGGACTCTTGGGCCCCTCAACAGAGACTGGGCCCTGGGCAGCTGCCCCTTTTGCCCTGTGTTAAAGACGGTCCTGACCCTGGCAGAATTTATAATTTCCTGGCCATTTTTCAGAGAATATAATTGATAACACAAAAACTTTTCTTTCACTTATGGTTAGTGTTTGGCTGAAGTCAACTGGGTTTACTCTTTTTAAATCATAATGACAACAGAAACTACCCAAATGACCCTGATCAAAAGTTTACATACCCTGGTGATTCTGTTGAAACCAAACCACGGCCAGGTAGACCAACTAAAATTTCAGCCAGAACTGCCAGGAAAATTGTTCAGGATGCAAAAAGAAAGCCACAAATAACTTCAGGTGAAATACAGGACTTTCTGAAAACATGTGGTTTGGCTGTTTCAAGATGCACAATAAGTTGGCACTTGAAGAAAGATGGGCTGCATGGTCGAATCGCCAGAAGAAAGACATTACTACGCAAATGCCACAAAGTATCCAGCTTACAATATGCCAAACATCACAGAGACAAGCCTCAAACCTTCTGGCACAAAGTCATTTGGAGTGATGAGACCAAAATTGAGCTTTTTGGCCACAAACATAAATGCTACATTTGGAGAGGAGTCAACAAGGCCTATGATGAAAGGTACATCATTCCTACTGTGAAACACGGAGGTGGATTGCTGATGGTTTGGGGATGTGTGAGCTACAAAGGCACAGGAAATTTGGTCAGAATTGATGGCAAGATGAATGCAATATGTTATCAAAAAACATAAATTATGCTTACCTGATAATTTTATTTCCATCGTGGGGAGGAGAGTCCACTGCTTCATTCATTACTTTTGGGAATATAGAACCTGGCCACCAGGAAGAGGCAAAAACACCCCAGCCAAAGGCTTAAATACCTCCCCCACTCCCCTCATCCGCCAGTCATTCTGCCGAGGGAACAAGAAACAGTAGGAGAAATATCAGGGTATAAATGGTGCCAGAAAATAAATTAAAATGTAGATTCGCCCACCGGAGTTATTAGTGGGAGCCATGGACTCTCCTCCCCATGATGGAAATAAAATTATCAGGTAAGCATAATTTATGTTTTCCATCTAAAGGGGAGGAGAGTCTACGGCTTCATTCATTACTTTTGGGAAACATATACCCAAGCTTTAGAGGACACTGAATAAAACCGGGAGGGTAAAAAGGTGGACCCTAAGCTGAGGGCACCACAGCCTGTAAAACCTCTCTCCTAAAAGCAGCTTCCGCAGAAGCAAAAATGTCAAATTTGTAAAACTTTGTAAAAGTGTGTAAGGAGGACCAGGTAGCCGCCTTACAAATATGCTCCATAGAGGCCTCATTTTTGAAGGCCCAAGACGAAGCCACAGCTCTAGTTAAATGAGCTGTGACCCTCTGAGGAGGCTTATGTCCAGCTGTCTCATAGGCCAAACGAATCAAGCTCCTCAACTAAAAAGACAAAGAAGTAGAAGAGGCCCTCTGCCCCTTGCGCTTCCCGGAATACACCACAAATAGAGATGTAGACTGTCTAATATCCTTTGGAGCCTGAAGATAGAACTTTAAGGCATGAACCACATCCAGATTATGAAGTAACCGCTCCTTAGGAGAAGAAGGGTTAGGACACAAAGAAGGAACAATTATTTCCTGATTGATTTTATGTTAGACACCACCTTGGGAGGAAACCCCAAACCGGTGCGAAGAACAGCCTTATCCGCATGAAAAACCAGGTAAGGAGGCTCGAATTGCAAAGCAGCAAGCTCAGATACTCTGATGGCCGATGCAATAGGCTCAAACGGGACCCTCTGCAATACCTTAAGGACCAAGTTTAAGCTCCATGGGGGAGCAGACTGCCTAAAGACACGCCTGATTCTAGACAGAGCCTGAACAAAAGATTGAATGTCAAGAAGCTCAGCGAGTCTCCTGTGCAACAAGACTGATGATGCCGAAATCTGTCCCTTTAAGGAACTAGCGGCAAGAACCTTCTCCAAACCCTCCTGGAGAAAGGACAGAATCCTGTATACCTTCATCTTATGCCAAGGATATCCATGCTTCTCACACCAGGACAAGTAAGTCCTCCACACCTTATGGTAGATGCGACGAGTGACTGGCTTCCTTGCCTGAACTAGAGTGTCAATCACGCTTTCAGAAAAACGTCTCTTGGCTAAGATTAAGCGTTCAATCTCCACGCAGTCAACCGCAGAGAAATGAGATTTTGATGTTGAAAGGGACCCTGTTCCAGCAGATCCCTGCGACAGGGTAAACTCCATGGCGGAGAGGATGACATGCCCACCAGATCCGCAAACCACGTCCCCCCATATCCGCGACCACGATGGAGCCATCAGCATGGCCGAAGCTCGCTCCTGTTTGATGCGTGCCACTACTCGAGGTAACGGTGGAAAAATGTAAGCTAGGATGAATCCCAAAGGCAGCGCTAAGGCATCTATCAGCTCTGCCTTGGGATCCCTCAACCTCGACCCGTATCGGGTAGCTTGCAATTGAGTCTGAATGCCATGTGGTCTATGTCCGGCGTTCCCCATCTGAGACAAATCTCCACAAACAATTCAGGATGAAGAGACCATTCCCCCGGATGGAAGTCTGCTTCTCAGTTGTCCACACCTGGAATGTGGATCGCTGAAAGCGAGCAGCTGTGGGACTCAGACCACTCCAAAATCCGAGACATCTCCCTCATTGCTAGGGAGCTCCTCTTACCCCCCTGATGGTTGATGTAAGCCACCAAGGTAATGTTGTCGGTCTGGAATCTGATGAAGCTGAATGACCCCAGAGGAGGAGTTCCAGAATATTTATTGGAAGGAGAGACTCCTCCTGGGTCCATTTTCCTTGTGCCATCCTGGCACCCCAAACAGATCCCCATCCTACGAGACTCGCGTCCGTGGTCACAATCTCCCAGGACGGTCTTAAGACAGGTGGACGCAATCTTCCTGCATCGATCTGTTAGAAATATTTTCATGGACACAGAGTCTATTATCGTGCCCAGGAACTCCACCATGTTGCTGGGGACCAGGGAACTTTTTCCTGAGTTGATCTTCCAAACGTGAGATTGGAGCAAGAAAAGAAGAGCCCTCGAATGATCCTCTTTCGAGGTTGAACAACGGTGCCTGGATTAGGATACTGTCCAAATAGGGTGCCACAGCAATGCCCCTGGATCTGGCCACTGCAAGTAGTGCCCCCAGAACCTTTGTGAACTCTCTCTGGGCTGTTGCCAGAACGAAGGGAAGGGCCACAAACTGGAAGTGTTGGTCCAGAAACGCAAATCTTAGGAACTTGAAGTGGTTCCTGTGAATTGGAACATGAAGGTAAGCATCCTTCAAGTCTATTGTCATCATGAACTGCCCCTCTTGAACTAGGGGCAGAATAGATCTGATTGTTTCCATTTTGAATGATGGAACAGCCAGAAACTTGTTTAAACACTTTAGGTCCAGAATCGGGTGGAACGTGCCCTCCTCCTTTGGAACCACAAAAATATTTGAATAGTACTCTAGACCCCTTTCTGCTTGGGGTACTGGTACAATAACACTTAGAGAGGAGAGATCCTTCACACATTCTAGAAAGGCCTCTCTCTTTTCTGGTCTTGAAGAAAGGTTTGACAGGAGGAATCTGCCCCTGGGCGGGTGGGACCTGAATCCTATCCTGTAACCCTGGGCGACAGCCTCCAGAACCCAAGGGTCCTGAACTTCCTGCAACCAGGCTTCAGAGAAGTGAGACAATCTGTCCCCTTCTTGGTTCGGAGACCGGTCGGGGGCCGCCCCTTCATGCCGATTTTGTCTCGTCGGGCTTCTTGTTCTGCTTGGACTTGTTCCAAGACTGAGCAGGCTTCCAAGTTCCCTTGGACTGATCGGCTTTCGCGGTGGGCTGCTGGCGCTGGGCCTTGTCCACACGAAAAGGGACGAAAAGTAGATCCTTTAGGCTTAGCCTTCTTATCCTGCGGTAGGAAAGCTCCCTTGCCTACTGTAACTGTGGATATGATCAAATTTCCTTGAAAAGGAAGGGACAACAGCCTCGACTTAGAGGTCATGTCCACAGACCAAGACTTTAGCCACAGAGCCCTGCGAGCTACATCGGAGAATCCTGAAACCTTTGCGTTCAGGCAAATAATTTGCATATTGGCGTCACAAATTAAAGAATTGGCAACCTTCAACGCCTTAATCTTATGCTGTATCTCGTCGATGGAAGTCTCCCTCTCAACCATATCACACAGGGATTCACACCAATATGTCACAGCTCCGGCAACCACGGCTACAGCCGCTGCCTGTTGAAAAACAAACCCTGTGTGCTGAAACATTTTCCTTAACATGTTTTCCAACTTTTTATCCATGGGCTATTTAAACGACAAACTATCCGCGAGAGGAAAAGTTGTCCTATGGAAATAGCACTATCCACCTTAGGGACAATTCCCCACAGCTCAAGCTGAGAGACCGGAACAGGGAACAGTTTCTTAAAGGAAGAAGGGGAAAAGGAAGAACCTAATCACTCCCATTCATTCTTAATAATATTAGCCATCTTAACAGGAACCGGGAAGGTCTGAGGCACCACCATGTCCTCATATACCTTATCAAGCTTAGGAATCGAAGATTCCTCAGGGAGCTTCGGTTAGGGAACCTCCAGAGTAGCAAGCACTTGCTTCAGTAAAAAGCGAATTCTCTATCCTAATCCTAAAGTCAGGCTCCTCCGCAGCCGGAGGAAGAGATGACACGGACTCTGAACCAGAAGGAACCGCCTTCAAAGTGGGCCTCGTCATCGTATAATGCCTCTGAAATTTCCATAGGGGTAGAAAACCCCTGGGCCGGGCTGCCATGATATGCCCTAGGCTTGCGCTTAGCAGAACATGGTAAGGCATGGATCACTTTTGATACCGCCGTTTGCAGTTGATCCACAAAATCTGACGGCCAACGAATCTCTCCCGTAGGAGTAATGGTTGGATCCTGGGGCGCTGCATGTGCACTCGGAGATGACAACAACTCACGGGACGGGGAACCCTCAGAGGTGGACGACTCAGTAGTACTAGACATCCCTTTTTTTGAGGTCGCAACTTTATTGAGGAATGTGGTACATAGTTGAGCAGGCTGATCTACAAGAACCTGCTCACAATAAACACAGGAATGAGACTTTGTTAAAGATGGAGTACCCTCTAACGCATCAGAGTCCTCCATAGCTTGCGCTTTTATTATGGACTAGATTAACTTAATAAACAGGCACCTTTATAACCTCCAATGGCTGGGGCACTCACCACAACCTATGACCTGGACTACAGAAACCGCTTTGTCTCCTGGACCACTGATCAACAGAGGAAGTGGAGACCGCCACACCCGGTCACATGGGATGCCTCGCAGGACCGCCCCTGCACTAAGGAGAAAATGCGCCAAACCCGGCCGCACAAATACTCCTGAAAGTCAACCTGAAGTTCCACCATTGCCAGTTCCTCATCTCGCACATAACGCAGCAATAACACAATAAACAATATCATGTATAAACCCCCCTGTTCAATAATCCCCTTACCAGGAATATTAACCCTTGATTCCATAAGATAAAAGGTGCCACACTGTGACCCTGACTTCTGTGTTATCATTATGTATAAAAAATGAAACAATCTATGCTGTGGAACAGGAACACGGCCCTTCAAGTGTGACAGGTAGAAGCATCGTTCCTGACATGGACTTGAGTGCAGAAAGCAGGCAGTGAAACTTGTCAACGCTGATTGCTTGTGGAGCTGTTAATATGAGTAGGGATGGTTTTGCAGAAAGACTCTCCCTGCTTCTCCGGACTCTAACTTTCACCCAGGCTCTCACTGAGAGGCTGACAGGAATACTTAAAACTCCAGTCCCATTCCAAAGAGTACTACCCTCCATAAGAGACTACTTCGAATCTACTGCACTTCTCTGCCATCCTCCTTTGACGAAAAGCAAAGAATGACTGGGGGATGAGGGGAGTGGGGAAGGTATTTAAGCCTTTAGCTGGGGTGTCTTTGCCTCCTCCTGGTGGCCAGGTTCTATATTCCCAAAAGTAATGAATCAAGTTGTGGACTCTCCTCCCCTTTAGATGGAAAATACGCGCATGGGACGTACTTGGACATTCCAACATGACAATGATCCTAAACATAAGGCTAAGTCGACCTGTCATTGCCTACAGCAGAATAAAGTAAAGGTTCTGGAGTGGCCATGTCAGTTTCCTGACCTCATTGAGCCACTCTGGGGAGATCTCAAACGTGCAGTTCATGCAAGACAGCCCAAGAATTTAAAGGAACTGGAGGCTTTTTGCCAGGAAGAATGGGCAGCTTTACCATCTGAGAAGATAAAGAGCCTCATCCACAAATACCACAAAAGACTTCAAGCTGTCATTGATGTTAAAGGGGGCAATACACGGTATTAAGAACTGAGGTATGTAAACTTTTTATCAGGGATGTTTGGGTAGTTTTTGTTGCCATTATGATTTAAAAAGAGTAAACACAGTTGATTGATAATAAATGGCTTCAGCCACACACTAACCATGAGTGAAAGAAAAGTTTTTAAGTTATCATTCATATTCTCTGAAAAATGGCCAAGAAGTCAAAAATTCTGCCAGGGTATGTAAACTTATTAGCACAAATATATATATATATATATATATATATATATATATATATATATATATACACACACATACATACATACAGTTGTATGCAAAGGTTTAGGCACCCCTGACAATGTCCATGATTTTCATTTATAAATAGTTGGGTGTTTGGATCAGCAATTTCATTTTGATCTATCAAATAACTGAAGGACACAGTAATATTTCAGTATTGAAATGAGGTTTATTGGATTAACAGAAAATGTGCAATATGCATCAAAATGAAATTAGACAGGTGCATAAATCTGGGCCCCAACAGAAATATTGCATTAATATTTAGTAGAGCCTCCTTTAGCAGAAATAACAGCCTCTAGATGCTTCCTATAGCCTGTAATGAGTGTATGGATTCTGGATGAAGGTATTTTGGACCATTTCTCCTTGCAAAACATCTCTAGTTCAGTAAGGTTTGATGGTTGCTGAGCATGGACAGCCTGCTTAAAATCACCTCACAGATTTTCAATGATATTCAGGTCTGTGGACTAGGATGGCCATTGTACTTGTTCCTCTGCATAAATGATTTTGAGCAGTGTTTTGGGTCGTTGTCTTGTTGAAATATCCAGCCCCGGCGTAACTTCAACTTTGTGACCGATTCCTCAACATTATTCTCAAGTATCTCCTGATATTAAGTGGAATCCATGCAACCCTCAACTTTAAGGAGATTCCCAGTACCGGCATTGGCCACACAGCCCCACAGCATGATGGTAGCAAGTGTTTGTCTTGGAATGCTGTGTTCTTTTGCCGCTATGCATAATGCCCCTTGTTATGACCAAATAACAATCTTTGTTTCATCAATCCACAGCACCTTCTTCCAAAATGAAGCAGGCTTGTCCAATGTTGAACATTCTTTGTTTTCAGGTCATTTGAGAGTTGTTTTGAGGCCCCCATGTTGTCACTCTTCAGAGGAGAGTCAAAGAGAACAACAACTTGCAATTGGCCACCTTAAATACCTTTTCTCATGATTGGTTGCACTTGTCTATGAAGTTCAAGGCTTAATGGGCTCACCAAACCAATTGTGTGTTTTAATTAATCAGTGCTAGGTAGTTACAGGTATTCAAATCAACAAAATTACAAGGGTGCCCAAATTTATGCACCTGTCTAATTTTGTTTTGATGCATGTTGCACATTTTCTGTTAATCCAATAAACCTCATTTCCCTACTAAAATATTACTGTGTCCTTCAGTTATTTGATAGATCAAAATGAAATTGCTGATCCAAACACCCAATTACTTAAAAATGAAAATCATGGAAATTGTCAGGGGTGCCTAAACTTTTGCATACAACTGTATATATAGCTCCTGAGACTATCTATGTATTCTTTTTAACAATAGATTGCAAAAGTTTTTTATTGCCTGAAGAAACGATCCGTTTGGTGGTCGAGAAATGCGTTGCTGGAGAAAATAAAGAGTTGATTTTAAACTTTACTCTTGGAAGTTGTCTTATGTGCTGATTGGGTTCAGCCCTGTCGTTTATTCCATTTTGTGTTGGATTTTTTTATGCTTTGTCAGTAGAAACAGGAGAACTTTGAACTCCCTGCAGAACTGGACCTTGGAAACCTGAAACAGTGTACTAGCCACTGCAGAGTGCTGGCCTGCTCGCAAGCACCGGTCACAGGACGGTGCCACTTCTTCTGGTAAGCCTAACTTATTTATGTGCTTGCACACCTATTTGGTATAAAAACATAATTTATGTAAGAACTTACCTGATAAATTCATTTCTTTCATATTAGCAAGAGTCCATGAGCTAGTGACGTATGGGGATATACATTCCTACCAGGAGGGGCAAAGTTTCCCAAACCTCAAAATGCCTATAAATACACCCCTCACCACACCCACAATTCAGTTTAACGAATAGCCAAGAAGTGGGGTGATAAAACAGTGCGAAAGCATATAAAATAAGGAATTGGAATAATTGTGCTTTATACAAAAATCATAACCACCCCAAAAAAAGGGCGGGCCTCATGGACTCTTGCTAATATGAAAGAAATGAATTTATCAGGTAAGTTCTTACATAAATTATGTATTCTTTCATGTAATTAGCAAGAGTCCATGAGCTAGTGACGTATGGGATAATGATTACCCAAGATGTGGATCTTTCCACGCAAGAGTCACTAGAGAGGGAGGGATAAACTAAAGACAGCCAATTCCTGCTGAAAATAATCCACACCCAAAATAAAGTTTAATGAAAAACATAAGCAGAAGATTCAAACTGAAACCGCTGCCTGAAGTACTTTTCTACCAAAAACTGCTTCAGAAGAAGAAAATACATCAAAATGGTAGAATTTAGTAAAAGTATGCAAAGAGGACCAAGTTGCTGCTTTGCAAATCTGATCAATCGAAGCTTCATTCCTAAACGCCCAGGAAGTAGAAACTGACCTAGTAGAATGAGCTGTAATCCTTTGAGGCGGAGTTTTACCCGACTCAACATAGGCAAGATGAATTAAAAGATTTCAACCAAGATGCCAAAGAAATGGCAGAAGCTTTCTGGCCTTTTCTAGAACCGGAAAAGATAACAAATAAACTAGAAGTCTTTCGGAAAGACTTAGTAGCTTCAACATAATATTTCAAAGCTCTAACAACATCCAAAGAATGCAATGATTTCTCCTTAGAATTCTTAGGATTAGGACATAATGAAGGAACCACAATTTCTCTACTAATGTTGTTAGAATTCACAACTTTAGGTAAAAATTCAAAAGAAGTTCGCAACACTGCCTTATCCTGATGAAAAATCAGAAAAGGAGACTCACAAGAAAGAGCAGATAATTCAGAAACTCTTCTGGCAGAAGAGATTGCCAAAAGGAACAAAACTTTCCAAGAAAGTAATTTAATGTCCAATGAATGCATAGGTTCAAACGGAGGAGCTTGAAGAGCCCCCAGAACCAAATTCAAACTCCAAGGAGGAGAAATTGACTTAATGACAGGTTTTATACGAACCAAAGCTTGTACAAAACAATGAATATCAGGAAGATTAGCAATCTTTCTGTGAAAAAGAACAGAAAGAGCAGAGATTTGTCCTTTCAAAGAACTTGCGGATAAACCTTTATCTAAACCATTGTGAAGAAACTGTAAAATTCTCGGAATTCTAAAAGAATGCCAAGAAAAATGATGAGAAAGACACCAAGAAATATAAGTCTTCCAGACTCTATAATATATCTCTCTGGATACAGATTTACGAGCCTGTAACATAGTATTAATCACAGAGTCAGAGAAACCTCTTTGACCAAGAATCAAGCGTTCAATCTCCATACGTTTAAATTTAAGGATTTGAGATCCTGATGGAAAAAAGGACCTTGCGACAGAAGGTCTGGTCGTAGCGGAAGAGTCCACGGATGGCAAGAGGCCATCCGGACAAGATCCGCATACCAAAACCTGTGAGGCCATGCCGGAGCTACCAGCAGAACAAACGAGCATTCCTTCAGAATCTTGGAGATTACTCTTGGAAGAAGAACTAGAGGCGGAAAGATATAAGCAGGATGATACTTCCAAGGAAGTGATAATGCATCAACTGCTTCCGCCTGAGGATCCCGGGATCTGGACAGATACCTGGGAAGTTTCTTGTTTAGATGAGACGCCATCAGATCTATTTCTGGAAGCTCCCACATTTGAACAATCTGAAGAAATACCTCTGGGTGAAGAGACCATTCGCCCGGATGCAACGTTTGGCGACTGAGATAATCCGCTTCCCAATTGTCTATACCTGGGATATGAACCGCAGATATTAGACAGGAGCTGGATTCCTCCCAAACCAGAATTCGAGATACTTCTTTCATAGCCAGAGGACTGTGAGTCCCTCCTTGATGATTGATGTATGCCACAGTAGTGACATTGTCTGTCTGAAAACAAATAAACGATTCTCTCTTCAGAAGAGGCCAAAACTGAAGAGCTCTGAAAATTGCACGGAGTTCCAAAATATTGATCGGTAATCTCACCTCCTGAGATTCCCAAACTCCTTGTGCTGTCAGAGATCCCCACACAGCTCCACAACCTGTGAGACTTGCATCTGTTGAAATTACAGTCCAGGTCGGAAGCACAAAAGAAGCCCCCTGAATCAAACGATGGTGATCTGTCCACCACGTTAGAGAGTGTCGTACAATCGGTTTTAAAGATATTAATTGAGACATCTTTGTGTAATCCTTGCACCATTGATTCAGCATACAGAGCTGAAGAGGTCGCATGTGAAAATGAGCAAAGGGGATCGCGTCCGATGCAGCAGTCATAAGACCTAGAATTTCCATGCATAAGGCTACCGAAGGGAATGATTGTGACTGAAGGTTTCGACAAGCCGAAATCAATTTTAGACGTCTCTTGTCTGTTAAAGACAGAGTCATGGACACTGAATCTACCTGGAAACCCAGAAAGGTTACCCTTGTCTGAGGAATCAATGAACTTTTTGGTGAATTGATCCTCCAACCATGATCTTGAAGAAACAACACAAGTCGATTTGTATGAGATTCTGCTAAATGTAAAGACTGAGCAAGTACCAAGATATCGTCCAAATAAGGAAATACCACAATACCCTGTTCTCTGATTACAGACAGAAGGGCACCGAGAACCTTTGTAAAAATTCTTGGAGCTGTAGCTAGGCCAAACGGCAGAGCCACAAACTGGTAATGCTTGTCCAGAAAAGAGAATCTCAGGAACTGATAATGATCTGGATGAATCGGAATATGCAGATATGCATCCTGTAAATCTATTGTGGACATATAATGCCCTTGCTGAACAAAAGGCAAGATAGTCCTTACAGTTACCATTTTGAATGTTGGTATCCTTACATAACGATTCAATATTTTTAGATCCAGAACTAGTCTGAAGGAATTCTCCTTCTTTGGTACAATGAAGAGATTTGAATAAAACCCCATCCCCTGTTCCAGAACTGGAACTGGCATAATTACTCCAGTCAACTCTAGATCTGAAACACAATTCAGAAATGCTTGAGCTTTCACTGGATTTACTGGGACACGGGAAAGAAAAAATCTCTTTGCAGGAGGTCTCATCTTGAAACCAATTCTGTACCCTTCTGAAACAATGTTCTGAATCCAAAGATTGTGAACAGAATTGATCCAAATTTCTTTGAAAAAACGTAACCTGCCCCCTACCAGCTGAGCTGGAATGAGGGCCGCACTTTCATGTGGACTTAGAAGCAGGCTTTGCCTTTCTAGAAGGCTTGGATTTATTCCAGACTGGAGATGGTTTCCAAACTGAAACTGCTCCTGAGGATGAAGGATCAGGCTTTTGTTCTTTGTTGAAACGAAAGGAACGAAAACGATTATTAGCCCTGTTTTTACCCTTAGATTTTTTATCCTGTGGTAAAAAAGTTCCTTTCCCACCAGTAACAGTTGAAATAATTTGTTACCCTGGAAAGAAATGGAAAGTAGAGTTGATTTAGAAGCCATATCAGCATTCCAAGTTTTAAGCCATAAAGCTCTTCTAGCTAGAATAGCTAGAGACATAAACCTGACATCAACTCTGATAATATCAAAGATGGCATCACAGATAAAATTATTAGCATGCTGAAGAAGAATAATAATATTATGAGAATCATGATCTGTTACTTGTTGCGCTAAAGTCTCCAACCAAAAAGTTGAAGCTGCAGCAACATCAGCCAATGATATAGCAGGTCTAAGAAGATTACCTGAACACAGATAAGCTTTTCTTAGAAAGGATTCAATTTTCCTATCTAAAGGATCTTTAAACGAAGTACCATCCGACGTAGGAATAGTAGTACGTTTAGCAAGGGTAGAAATAGCCCCATCGACTTTAGGGATTTTGTCCCAAAATTCTAATCTGTCAGACGGCACAGGATATAATTGCTTAAAACGTTTAGAAGGAGTAAATGAATTACCCAATTTATCCCATTCTCTGGAAATTACTTCAGAAATAGCATTAGGAACAGGAAAAACTTCTGGAATAACCACAGGAGATTTAAATACCTTATCTAAACGTTTAGAATTAGTATCAAGAGGACCAGAATCCTCTATTTCTAAAGCAATTAGTACTTCTTTAAGTAAAGAACGAATAAATTCCATTTTAAATAAATATGAAGATTTATCAGCATCAATCTCTGAGACAGAATCCTCTGAACCAGAAGAGTCATCAGAATCAGAATGATGATGTTCATTTAAAAATTCATCTGTAGAGAGAGAAGTTTTAAAAGATTTTTTATGTTTACTAGAAGGAGAAATAACAGACATAGCCTTCTTGATGGATTCAGAAACAAAATCTTTTATGTTATCAGGAACATTCTGCACCTTAGATGTTGAAGGAACTGCAACAGGCAATGGTACATTACTAAAGGAAATATTATCTGCTTTAACAAGTTTGTCATGACAATTAATACAAACAACAGCCGGAGGAATAGCTACCAAAAGTTTACAGCAGATACACTTAGCTTTGGTAGTTCCAGCACTAGACAGCGATTTTCCTGAAGTATCTTCTGACTCAGATGCAACGTGAGACATCTTGCAATATGTAAGAGAAAAAACAACATATAAAGGAAAATTGATCAAATTCCTTAAATGACAGTTTCAGGAATGGGAAAAAATGCCAATAAACAAGCTTCTAGTAACCAGAAGCAAAGAAAAAATGAGACTGAAATAATGTGGAGACAAAAGCGACGCCCATATTTTTTGGCGCCAAATAAGACGCCCACATTATTTGGCGCCTAAATGCTTTTTGGCGCCAAAAATGACGCCACATCCGGAACGCCGACATTTTTGGCGCAAAAGGACGTCAAAAAATGACGCAACTTCCGGCGACACGTATGACGCCGGAAACAGAAAAGATTTTTTGCGCCAAAAAAGTCTGCGCCAAGAATGACGCAATAAAATGAAGCATTTTCAGCCCCCGCGAGCCTAACAGCCCACAGGGAAAAAAAGTCAAATTTTTAAGGTAAGAAAAAATGATTGATTTAAATGCATTATCCCAAATATGAAACTGACTGTCTGAAAATAAGGAATGTTGAACATCCTGAGTCAAGGCAAATAAATGTTTGAATACATATATTTAGAACTTTATAAATAAAGTGCCCAACCATAGCTTAGAGTGTCACAGAAAATAAGATTTACTTACCCCAGGACACTCATCTACATGTTTGTAGAAAGCCAAACCAGTACTGAAACGAAAATCAGCAGAGGTAATGGTATATAAATAAGAGTATATCGTCGATCTGAAAAGGGAGGTAAGAGATGAATCTCTACGACCGATAACAGAGAACCTATGAAATAGACCCCGTAGAAGGAGATCACTGCATTCAAATAGGCAATACTCTCCTCACATCCCTCTGACATTCACTGCACGCTGAGAGGAAAACCGGGCTCCAACTTGCTGCGGAGCGCATATCAACGTAGAATCTAGCACAAACTTACTTCACCACCTCCATAGGAGGCAAAGTTTGTAAAACTGAATTGTGGGTGTGGTGAGGGGTGTATTTATAGGCATTTTGAGGTTTGGGAAACTTTGCCCCTCCTGGTAGGAATGTATATCCCCATACGTCACTAGCTCATGGACTCTTGCTAATTACATGAAAGAAATACACTATGAGGCGCCCTCTTCTTTTTTCATCATTTTCACAGATTGCCTAACACACGGGGTTCAAGCGGAGCAGCCTCGATCCAATAAATTCACCATTGAAACCTATACAGTTTATTACGCTAACATCTGATTTCCTTTTGGATTAACATCACCATTAGCGTATAAACAATTGACTTTACCCACTATCCACCAGGTGCGCCCCCATAAGACCCCCCTATTGGGCTCTTATTATACAAAAACAAAACATATCTAATACAAAGTTAAAAAAGTGATTTTTTTTTTTACAAGTAAATAAAGAGAATAAATTCATTTCAGAACTTGTTCTGAAAAGAGGAATGCACATTCAGTTTTGTAAAACTTAGATAAATAGAGGAAATTAAGGAAACACAAGTGAGTTGGATATTCTATTTTATAGGGAAACATCGATAGCATATGACCTGTGTGATTGGCAAGCCCTGCTCTCTCCCAATTGGTTGCATGAGGGTAGAGGGGCAAGATGCGCCCCACAATTTTCAATTAAATGTGGACAGGCTCACAACATTTGAACCCTGTCTATTTTGCAAATTGGTAAATTTAGTCCTATATCATTCACAAGGACAATACTTGCTATCCATCATGAAGAGTAGGGATACTGGCCAATAGCTTCAGTCTGTGATGCCAAACTTTTATAGCATAATTTTAAATTACTTCCTTGTAGACCCATACAGGCAAGTAAAGTGGGATAAACAGAAACTTGCAACTTACTTTAAAGGGACATTTTTTTTCTTTCATGATTCAGAGAGATTGTACAATTTAAAACAACTTTCCAATTTACTTCTATTATCTAATTTGATTAATTCTCTTGGTATCCTTTGTTGACAATAATATCAGGAGCTGCTGATTGGTCGTTGCACAAATATGTCTCATGTTATTGGCTCACTCATGTGCATTGCTGATTCTTCCACAAAGGATACCAAGAGAATGAAGCAAATTATATAGTAGAAATGAATGGTAAATTTGCTTAAACTTGTATTATCTAGCTGGATCATGAAAGAAAACTTTAAGTTTCATGTCCCTTTAAAGTGAATCAGACTAACTATTGACTACTTTATCTTGAAACAACACTATTTTGTTCAGATGTGTCTAAAACGGTACTCAGGAAGACTGGTTTGCTAGGAATTAGGTGACTTTTTTTTAAGTCGAAGCTCTAGCTGTGTGAGGCTATAAATTAGAAAATGCACAAACCAGTAAAACACTTGTGTGCAATAATCCCAGAGCCCTGCATTAGAAATCACCCAGACTATTGTGATGGCCGTTTGTGCAGAGTAATGTTGGGGGGCATCCGGACAAGCTTGGGTTGTTACCCATGATGAATCTGAGGAAATGCTGTTGAATAGTGTATCTTTAAGAACTATTCTTGCTAAAGAAAACATAATTAAAATTCATCTGTTTATATATTTGTTTCATATCTGATGGACAGGTCGCTATAAAAACAGAATTTATGTTTACCTGATAAATTACTTTCTCCAACGGTGTGTCCGGTCCACGGCGTCATCCTTACTTGTGGGATATTCTCTTCCCCAACAGGAAATGGCAAAGAGCCCAGCAAAGCTGGTCACATGATCCCTCCTAGGCTCCGCCTTCCCCAGTCATTCGACCGACGTAAAGGAGGAATATTTGCATAGGAGAAATCATATGATACCGTGGTGACTGTAGTTAAAGAAAATAAATCATCAGACCTGATTAAAAAACCAGGGCGGGCCGTGGACCGGACACACCGTTGGAGAAAGTAATTTATCAGGTAAACATAAATTCTGTTTTCTCCAACATAGGTGTGTCCGGTCCACGGCGTCATCCTTACTTGTGGGAACCAATACCAAAGCTTTAGGACACGGATGATGGGAGGGAGCAAATCAGGTCACCTAGATGGAAGGCACCACGGTTTGCAAAACCTTTCTCCCAAAAACAGCCTCAGAAGAAGCAAAAGTATCAAATTTGTAAAATTTGGTAAAAGTGTGCAGTGAAGACCAAGTCGCTGCCTTACATATCTGATCAACAGAAGCCTCGTTCTTAAAGGCCCATGTGGAAGCCACGGCCCTAGTGGAATGAGCTGTGATTCTTTCAGGAGGCTGCCGTCCGGCAGTCTCATAAGCCAATCTGATGATGCTTTTAAGCCAAAAAGATAGAGAGGTAGAAGTTGCTTTTTGACCTCTCCTTTTACCAGAATAAACAACAAACAAGGAAGATGTTTGTCTGAAATCCTTTGTAGCATCTAAATAGAATTTTAGAGCACGGACAACGTCCAAATTGTGTAACAAACGTTCCTTCTATGAAACTGGATTCGGACACAAAGAAGGTACAACTATCTCCTGGTTAATATTTTTGTTGGAAACAACCTTCGGAAGAAAACCAGGCTCAGTACGTAAAACCACCTTATCTGCATGGACCAGATAGGGCGGAGAACACTGCAGAGCAGATAACTCAGAAACTCTTCTAGCGGAAGAAATTGCAACCTAAAACAAAACTTTCCAAGATAATAACTTAATATCTACGGAATGTAAGGGTTCAAACGGAACCCCTTGAAGAACTGAAAGAACTAGATTAAGACTCCAGGGAAGAGTCAAAGGTCTGTAAACAGGCTAGATTCTAACCAGAGCCTGAACAAACGCTTAAACGTCTGGCACAGCTGCCAGCCTTTTGTGAAGTAAAACAGATAAAGCAGAGATCTGTCCCTTCAGAGAACTCGCAGAAAATCCTTTCTACAAACCTTCTTGTAGAAAGGAAAGAATCTTAGGAATTTTTATCTTGTTCCATGGGAATCCTTTAGATTCACACCAACAGATATATTTTTTCCATATATTATGGTAAATTTTTCTAGTTACAGGCTTTCTAGCCTGAATAAGAGTATCCATTACAGAATCTGAAAACCCACGCTTTGATAAAATCAAGCGTTCAAACTCCAAGCAGTCAGTTGGAGGAAAACCAGATTCGGATGTTCGAATGGACCCTGAATAAGAAGGTCCTGTCTCAAAGGTAGCTTCCATGGTGGAGCCGATGACACATTCACCAGGTCTGCATACCAAGTCCTGCGTGGCCACACAGGAACTATCAAGGTCACCGAAGCCCTCTCCAGATTGATCCTGGCTACCAGCCTGGGAATGAGAGGAAACGGTGGGAATACATAAGCTAGGTTGAAGATCCAAGGTGCTACTATTGTATCCAATAGAGTCGCCTTGGGATCCCTGGATTTGGACCCGTAACAAGGGACCATGAAGTTCTGACGAGAGGCCATCAGAACCATGTCTGGAATGCCCCATAATTGAGTTATTTGGGCAAAGATTTCCAGATGGAGTTCCCACTCCCCCGGATGCTCCTCCATCGCCAGGGAACTCCTTGTTACCCCCTGATGGTTGATATATATAACAGTCGTCATGATGTCTGATTGAAACCTTATGAATTTGGCCTTTGCTAGTCGAGGCCAAGCCTTGAGAGCATTGAATATCGCTCTCAGTTCCATTATGTTTATCGGGAGAAGAGAGTCTTCCCGAAACCATAGACCCTGAGTTTTCAGGGGTTCCCAGACCGCGCCCCAGCCCACCAGACTGGCGTCGGTCGTGACAATGACCTATTCTGGTCTGCGGAAGCTCATTCCCTGTGACAGGTTGTCCAGGGTCAGCCACCAACGGAGTGAATCTCTGGTTATTTGATCTACTTGTATCGTCGGAGACAAGTCTGTATAATCCCCATTCCACTGTCTGAGCATGCACAGGTGCAATGGTCTTAGATGAATTCGTGCAAAAGGAACTATGTCCATTGCCGCAACCATCAAACCTATTACTTCCATGGACTGCGCTATGGAAGGAAGAAGAACAGAATGAAGTACCTGACAAGAGCTTAGAAGTTTTGATTTTCTGGCCTCTGTCAGAAAAACCTTCATTTCTAAGGAAACTATTATTGTTCCCAAGAAGGGAACTCTTGTTGACGGGGACAGAGAACTTTTTTCTATGTTCACTTTCCACCTGTGAGATCTGAGAAAGGCTAGGACAATGTCCGTATGAGCCCTTGCTTTTGACAGAGACGACACTTGAATCAGGATCTCGTCCAAGTAAGGTACTACTGCAATGCCCCTTGGTCTTAGCACCGCTAGAAGGGACCCTAGTACCCTTGTGAAAATCCTTGGAGCAGTGGCTAATCCGAATGGAAGTGCCACAGGTAATGCTTGTCCAGAAAGGCGAACCTTAGGAACCGAAAATGTTCCTTGTGGATAGGAATACGTAGGTACGCATCCTTTAAGTCCACCGTGGTCATGAATTGACCTTCCTGGATGGTAGGAAGGATCGTTCGAATGGTTTCCATTTTGAATGATGAAACCCTTAGAAACTTGTTTAGAATCTTGAGATCTAAAATAGGTCTGAATGTTCCCTCTTTTTTGGGAATTATGAACAGGTTGGGGTAAAAACCCATCCCTTGTTCTCCTAATGGAACAGGATGAATCACTCCCATGCTTAACAGGTCTTCTACACAGTGTAAGAATGCCTGTTCGAAGATAATTGAGACCCGTGGAACCTTCCCCTTGGGGGTAGTTCCCTGAACTCCAGGAGATAACCTTGAGAAACTATTTCTAGCGCCCAAGGATCCTGAACATCTCTTGCCCCAGCCTGAGCAAAGAGAGAAAGTCTGCCCCCCACCAGATCCTTCCCAGATCGGGGGCCAACACTTCATGCTGTTTTGGTAGCAGTGGCAGGTGACTTGGCCTGCTTACCCTTGTTCCAGCCTTGCATCGGCCTCCAGGCTGGCTTGGTTTGAGAAGTATTACCCTCTTGCTTAGAGGGTGTAGAATTTGAGGCTGGTCCGTTTCTGCGAAAGGGACGAAAATTTGGCTTCTTTTTAGCCTTAAAAGACCTATCCAGAGGAAGGGCGTGGCCCTTTCCCCCAGTGATGTCTGAAATAATCTCTTTCAAGTCAGGGCCAAACAGTGTTTTACCCTTGAAAGGGATGTTAAGCAAAAGCGCTCTGCGCGCCACGATAGCAAACCCTGAATTATTCGCCGCTAATCTAGCTAATTGCAAAGCGGCATCTAAAATAAAAAAGAGTTAGCCAATTTAAGAGCTTGAACTCTGTCCAAAACCTCCTCGTACGAAGATTCTTTATTGAGCGACTTTTCTAGTTCTTCGAACCAGAAACACGCAGCTGTAGTGACAGGAACAATGCATGAAATTGGTTGTAGAAGGTAACCTTGCTGAACAAACATCTTTTTAAGCAAACCCTCTAACCTTTAATCCATAGGATCTTGAAAGCACAACTATCTTCTATAGGAATAGAAGTGCGTTTGTTTAGAGTAGAAACCGCCCCCTCGACCTTGGGGACTGTATGCTATAAGTCCTTTCTGGGGTCGACTATAGGAACTAATTTCTTAAATATAGGGGGAGGACAAAAGGTATGCCGGGCCTTTCCCACTCCTTATTTACTATGTCCGCCACCCGCTTGGGTATAGGAAAAACATCGGGGGGCACCGGAACCTCTAGGAACTTGTCCATCTTACCTAATTTCTCTGGAATGACCAAATTGTCACAATCATCCAGAGTAGATAATACCTCCTTAAGTAGTGCGTGGAGATGTTGAAATTTAAATTTAAAAGTTACAATATCAGGTTCTGCTTGTTGAGAAATTTTCCCTGAATCTGAAATTTCTCCCTCAGACAAAACCTCCCTCCTGGCCCCTTCAGATAGGTGTGAGGGTATGTCAGAACAGATATCATCAGCGTCCTCTTGCTCTTCAGTGTTTAAAACAGAGCAATCACGCTTTCTCTGATAAGTAGGCATTTTGAAAAAAAATGCATGCAATAGAATTATCCATTACAGCCATTAATTGTTGTATGGTAATAAGTATTGGCGCACTAGATGTACTAGGGGCCTCTTGTGTGGGCAAAACTGGTGTAGACACAGAAGGGGATGATGCAGTACCATGCTTACTCCCCTCATTAGAGGAATCATCTTGGGCAATATCATATCTATGGCATTATTATCCCTACTTTGTTTGGACATTATGACACAAATATATCACATATATTTAAATGGGGAGACACATTGGCTTTCATACATATAGAACATCGTTATCTGATGGTTCAGACATGTTAAACAGGCTTAAACTTGTCAACAAAGCACAAAAAACGTTTTACAATAAAACCGTTACTGTCCCTTTAAATTTCAAACTGAACACACTTTATTACTGAATATGTGAAAAAGTATGAAGGAATTGTTCAAATTTCACCAAAATTTCACCACAGTAACTTAAAGCCTTAAAAGTATTGCACACCAAATTTGAAAGCTTTAACCCTTAAAATAACGGAACCGGAGCCGTTTTTACATTTAACCCCTATACAGTCCCAGGTATCTGCTTTGCTGAGACCCAACCAAGCCCAGAGGGGAATACGATACCAAATGATGCCTTCTATAAGCTTTTTCAGTGGTTCTTAGCTCCTCACACATGCATCTGCATGCCATGCTTTCCAAAAACAACTGCGCATTAGAGGAGCGAAAATGAGGCTCTGTCTATGACTAGAAAAGGCCCCCAGTGAAAAAGGTGTCCAATACAGTGCCTGCCGTTTTTATTAAAACAATCCCCAAGATTTAACAACTATTAAAAGTAATAATCTGCCAAATATACTTAGTAAAGTAATCGTTTTAGCCCAGAAAAATGTCTACCAGTTTTTTAAGCCCTAATGAAGCCCTTTATTCTTTTACTTAAACTAAGAAAATGGCTTACCGGTTCCCATAGGGAAAATGACAGCTTCCAGCATTACCGAGTCTTGTTAGAAATGTGTCATACCTCAAGCAGCAAAAGTCTGCTCACTGTTTCCCCCAACTGAAGTTAATTCCTCTCAACAGTCCTGTGTGGAAACAGCCATCGATTTTAGTAACGGTTGCTAAAATCATTTTCCTCTTACAAACAGAAATCTTCATCTCTTTCCTGTTTCAGAGTAAATAGTACATACCAGCACTATTTTAAAATAACAAACTCTTGATTGAAGAATAAAAACTACATTTAAACACCAAAAAAACTCTAAGCCATCTCCGTGGAGATGTTGCCTGTACAACGGCAAAGAGAATGACTGGGGAAGGCGGAGCCTAGGAGGGATCATGTGACCAGCTTTGCTGGGCTCTTTGCCATTTCCTGTTGGGGAAGAGAATATCCCACAAGTAAGGATGACGCCGTGGACCGGACACACCTATGTTGGAGAAAACCCCTATTGCTAAGACAAAAAAGATTTTGGTCAGGTGTAAGCAAACCTTTACAGTGTTCTCCACATAATTTTTTTCCAGCTGGGTAACATTACGAAGGGACAGGTGGGGGCAGTGTGATGCAATTTTAATGCATTTTCTGTTATTTATAAATGTTACTTAAAAGGCCACTATAATGGAGAAATTACATACTATAATTCTTTATGCATATAATTTTAAGACTAGCAATCCTTTAAAATATAGTAGAAGTCCCAAGAGGAAACCTCATCTGATCCAATGAGTAACGTTAGTCACAGACCTGAGTCGTGTGACTAGCGCTGTTGATCGGATCAGCAGCAGTTTCCGCTTGAGACCAGCAGCGATCTACTATTGCTGTACTATATGTTTAACCCCTTTTTTGGGTGTATGTGTGGGGGAGAAGTCTTAACCCCTTAAGCCAAAACAATGTATATATAGGTTGTGCGGTACTTTGCCTATTGTACCTCGTGATCTATATACAAGTATACGTTAGAGCTGCAGGAATCTACAGCAGTCTCAGCTGTAAAGTTACAGCCAAGAGCTGGAGTTCCTGAGCTCCAGGCATCTGCCTGCATATAGAACCAGAGCACAGTGGGAGGGATCAGAGGATGGGAGGTGGTTTGATTAATCTCTAAGTTAAAGCTAAAGCTAATATTAACCTTGCACGTTACATGATTAACCCCTCACTGTCGGGAATAATAGAAGTGTGGTGCACAGATGCAATTAGCGGCCTCACGGACCAATCAGATCATGCATTAATAACGCCTACCCCAATGCATGACTTGATTGATCAGTTTGGGGTGAAGACTTGTATCTCCACTATCTTTTTTTGCCTATGCCTGGGGGGTTCATTACTGGAGGTTCACTTGGGGTGGATGATAGAGGATCAGCGGGGCATTTCCCCCCCCTTGAACTACAAGGCGTTAGCGCTCTCCCCGATGTATCTGATTGGTTTGTGGGTCTATGAGGTCACTTGGTAAGCATGAATGCTCCCAGGCCAAAAAAGTATCTTATAATTCATGAATGAAAGTGCCCTTTATTTGTTTCAATAGTAAATCAACACTAGGGTTTACTTTCACTTTAACAAGTGAACATGTAATTGCAAGCACATCTTGAAGGGATAGATTCAACAGTGCACATTTCAACAGAGGGAACAGCTACAGCTTTACTGTCGACATACAATTTAGTATAGGTTTACCAGTCCTTAAAGCTATACAAAGCACAAATTCATTGCATAGAAACATAGAATTTGACAGAAGATACCGGGGTTTTCCGAAAACCCGCCCAGGGCCGTTAAATGGAAAAACCTGTTTTTTTGGACTTCATTCTTGGACCAAATAACAGCCCAGGGCTATAATACGGTAGTCACTTATACCAATCTGTAGGATGCTGATAGCCCCTCCAAATGATTTTAAAGTGCTAAGCCATAACAAATAAAAGAGGATGCTTTAGTTTCTTGTAGTAAGTACATTTATTACCTCATGTACATTTTTTTTAAAATAAAAAAACAGCATGTTAAATAAAACTGGCATTTCAATTTTTCTAATATAACCTAATACCAGTATAACCTAATATACATATGGCATCTGGTAAAATGTTCATGTAACTCTCAAATAGGAACTTTTTTTTTTTATTATAGTAACATCAAATAAGTAAAACTGACTTTCAAAATTTTTAATACAACCAAGTAACCAACATATATACGGTACCATAGTCCATATTGTCTGATTAAATCTTCATGAACTTTCAAAGCCTTTGAATTCCAACTCGTCATCACTTTTGAACAATCCAAGTATATCTTCATCTGTACTGGTACTGGAAATTTCACTTTCTGCATCGTGGTCATCATCATCATCATAATCATCATCTTCTCTTTCATTTTCATTAGAGACAGATAAAACCTCAACTAAGCGTGTGTTCAACAGTTCGTTTTTCACTGTCTGCCCACGGGGTGCTATTCCACAGCATTGAAAAGCACGACTTATGCTTTCTTTGTTGAGACTGACTACAGCATGAGCCACAAAGTCCACTATGTGTTGATAGGAAGGTTTTTTGCGATAACCTTTGTTTGTATACTCCTTTTCGCCAATGGCAAACCAATCTTCCCACTGAGCACGAAGTGCTTTTTTGAATGGACCATTGATTGCTACATATAATGGCTGTAGATAGGATGTTGTTTTCGGAGGGATAAGTTTGACAACTGTATTCCTACGCTGAAATGCCTCCAACAATTCGGACTTCTTGTGTGCTGAGCATTCATCCATGAACAATACAGATTTCTCTATGTTGAATAATCGAGACACTCGCTGTCCAAACACATTTTGAATCCACAAAAGCATAAGTTCATAGGTCATTGATCCCTTATTAGATACTGTTAAATAAATATTTTTTGGTACCTTAACTTTTGGAACTTTTTTTAAACCTTTAAGGATTATCATTGTTTTTATAACACTGCCAGCAGCATTAACACATAACACAGCAGTAAAGCGAGCTTTAGTAGCACCACAGTGGCTAGCATCCACATTTTTATTGCCAACAAAGTCTATGGTGGAAGAGCTTAACATGTCAATATATACAGGTGTCTCATCCATATTGTAAATGTGGTCAGCTTCCAAATCTGCTGTTAGTGAAGGTATACTGTCCAAATAGCCGCGTGCAATTTGTGCCTTTTCTCCTAGAGTTTTATTGTCTGCTTGACCTACATGTGTAACCTTTCTCACAGATAACTTGTTACGTTTCATAAAGTTTGATATCCACTTATCAGAGCACTTGAATTCCGCTGTTTCTATTTCATGCTCTTGTGCAATTACAAAAGCCTGTTCACGTAAACGGCGATAATTAACAATCAGTTTATTTGCACGTTGTTCCCTAACCCACTGTAATAGTACAGGTTCTAAATGTGCATGTTGTGGTCCTCGACCACCACCTGCAGATCTGTGCCTCTTCTTGTCTGGGATATTTGTCAGTTCAGATTCCCTTTGGCACCATTCACGTATACGTTTTCTATCAATACCCAACTCTCTTGTTCTTTTACTCTTTTAACAGCATCTAACTTGTCACTGATAGTATATGACTTTTGCACACGTTTTGGTACCGGTTTGGACTCCATTTTGGGGTATAGGTATAGGTACTGTTTTACCTATGTAATTCAATCTGGGCAGAGCAGAGCAGATTAAATATATATTTTTTATTTAAGATAATACCTGATTTTCACCCCACCTAGGATCAATGCTATGTTTTTATTATTTGGACTCCAGCCGGTAACTTGCAACTCCAAGCAAAGCTATACTTATTCGTATTTTATTGGAACATGTGAGCTGCCTGCAGGGGATTGGTTGGATGAATTTGATTGACATAGAGCACACCAATACAGTGAAGATCTTGACCGGATGTAGGCTATGGAGCTCGAGTGTCAGGCTCAGGCATAGGGAAGGCTGCCGCATTGATTTACAGAGCAGACTGTCAGTCAGACTGTGTCCCTGTGTGACTCGAGTCGTCAGGATACATAACAGGTTTGTGTTAGTAAAATGCTTCACAGTTTGTACGGTAGGTAGTAGAAAAGATGTTCAGGGGCACCAGGCTTAATCTATAAAACTTTAATTTATTGGTAAAGTATGGTACAATTTAAAACCAGCAAGTTTTATGGATGAAGCCTTGTGCCTCTGAACATCTTTTCTACTACCGGTACCTAGATTGCTAAGGGGAAGGAGAGCACAGGCGTATATATTAGGATCCGTCCCATTTGAGAGTGCGGGGCAGGTGACCGGAAAGAATCGAGTGGGTGTGACGTCATCTGGGGACGCGGGAGGTTGATGTAGGGAGAGGAAGCACACTGTACCGTAATAGGACAGACAAGCTCAAGGAGTGAGTCCGGGGCGTATATGCTGCCTTCTCCTGTGGACCGACCTAGCCGACGACAACAGGACATCGCATGATTAAAAAGAACGGTAAAGCCCTTTTTGCCCGATCAGATAATGTTTAACCCCATATAACCGCCCACCTAAAATAAGCGTCCATGGGCGGCTTATCGGGTGGGCGGGTTTCCGGAAAACCCCGGTAAGAACCAAAAAGGCCCATCAAGTCTACCCATATTACATGTTACTTTTTCCTTAGGATAGCCTTATGCATGTCCCAGGCATTTTTTTATTTCTTTACAGTCTTTGTGTTTACCACCTCAAATGGAAGTTTATTCCATGAATCCACCACCCTTTCTGTAAAAAATGCTTCCTTACTGGCTGAACTGCTGCATTAGGTACCAAATTCTAAATAATCTGAAATAATAGTCACTAATGTACCATTGATACTATAATTGGCCTTTGGGTTTTTAGATCCTATATACATACTTTTCAGATCCCATTTATTAGACTAGTCCTCTAGTTTTTTAATATCTCTGTTCATTTGATCAACCCCTCCTGGAACATCTACCCTGTTACAAATTTTTGTATCATCAGCAAACAAGCAAACCTTCCCCTTAAGCCCACTTCCAATATCACTTATGAACATTTTAAACAAAACAGGCCCAAGATCTCACCCTTGGGGAACACCACTAGTAACTGATGCCTTATTTGAATGTACTCCATTAATTGAAACCCTCTGTTGCTTATCTTTAAGCCAGCATTCTACCCACTTAACAATCTTAGCATTTACTCCAAGGCAAAACATTTTGTTAATAAGTTTGTTGTGTAGGACGGTGTCAAATGCTTTGCTAGATATGCAACATTTACGGCTCCTCCCTGGTCTATTAATTTAGTTACACGGTTAAAGAAATCAATTAGATTAGTCTGACATGATCTTCCAGCAGTGGAACCATGTTGTCCTTTGTCTTCCAAGTTGTTTGTCTGAAGGAAAGACACAAGTATTTCCTTTATACGAGCTTCCATTAATTTCCCACGGCGGGATGTGGTACCTTCTGAATTTGGGACACCAAACTACACCTTTACCAATATCCCTTTAAATAAGTCCTGAGAAAAACACTGTTTTAGCTTTATGCTTTAAATGATTTCCTATATATTCAGCTATGAAGTAAAAAAAACCCCCCCAAAAAAAACTTTATATTCGTAACCATGTAGTAACCATAAATTGCAGTTGTATATCTACAGTAAGATTTCTTTTGAAGCTCCGGTGATCAACATTCTGTGGTTAGTTAAAGAGGACATAGCTAAGAGGGATGATTAAATGCATCTTAAAATAATGCTAGATTGTAAACAACCAATTTAAGGAGGATGACCCATATCTAGGGTTTAATTGCATCAATTCATTAAGGACAAGAAAATAACTTTTTAAGCTTTTTTCAATTCAGCCCGTAATACTTCTAATGAAGGGAAACAAAAACTAGAAATTTAAGCTGTTCAGTGGCTGTAGCTGTCAGCATCAACCATTTCACTGTGCCTTTAAGTCAAGTTCTCCTCCCCTCAGGTAGACTATTTAAACACACTTTACCCATAAGACATTGCTTGATTATTAAAGAGTGTTTTGAGACAGCATCTTGTCTCTTTATATCTTAAAGAATAATTAGCCTTGAGCAATCCTTAATATTGGAGGATAATTTCAACCTCTCACTTTCTAAAACTTTGCTCACTTTTTGGCCTTTATTTTGATGGCTTTAACTTTTCGCTATAACTTGATTTACTAAGTTGAATGGGAAATCAATCTCACTTATTCTTTTGCACCTGTGTCAAGCTGCATCTCTCTTCGTTACCAGTATTCAAACGGACGCTCAGACTATTGCTGACGTCACCTCCGACTCTCAGTATTCACTGCGCAGCACGCCGGAGTTGCTCACACGCTGCAGGCATCAGACGCTGCTCTCCTGTCTCCTTAGACATTGAACTAAACACCATATCCAAGTAAGACACGCTGTATCTGAAACTAATTTCACTTATTCAAGGTATGTGCACCATCGATAAAGTATATAAGCATGCTAGGACAACTTTATAAAGGGTAATGCATTACTGAAATTCCTATGTTTATATATTTGGAAATCGTCAGCCTTCACTGCTCAATTTCTATTATGTGTCATATCAAACTTATTACTTATATCGAATCTCCAAATCTTAACCTACTTTCTGAGAAGTTCATTCATAACATTCATATCTCAATATATAAATTATCTTTGTCTATAAATAATTCATATGAGTCAGTCACAACTACAGAGAATCATAGTTGTGTCATTAAATACTAAATCCACCATTAAAACTGAATACACACAGGAACCTTATACCTAAGTAATGGTATTAAGGAGATTGTGTATTCATACAAAACCTTTATTTGGTAAACTTCAATTACTTACTGATAATATTATTAAAAACAAAACTGTATCCTCACAGAATAATCAAGCCACAAAAATATATTTAAATTCACACACATATTTCTAGGTACAACATGGATCCTATTGAAATGACTAATCAGATCACCACACTAAATCAAAAGGTGGAAATATTGGCACAAGGACTAACCGAATTGAAAAATGAAAATAGTAGTCTTAAGCAAGTAATAAATGAATTTATTAGTCAAAAAACTAATGAGACACCTGAACCACAGGTTAATCCCCCAACTCCTTTTTCTGGTGATCGCACGAAATTTCGTGAATATAAAAATGCATGTTTATTACTTTTTACCTTAAAACCACGAACCTACAGATCAGAAAAAATTAAAGTATTTACAGCAATATCCTACCTAACTGGAGAACCCAGAGCATGGGCAGATAGATTCCTAGAGTCAGAAGATCCTATTTTAAATTCTCTTGAGAATTTCTTCCAAACTATGGCAATACTATACGATGACATTAATAAGCAACAAACTGCAGAAAATAGATTAAGATCCCTTAAACAGGGAAAAAGGCCCGTGGAAGATTACATTTCAGATTTTCAACTATGGGCAACAGACTCAGAGTGGAATACAGTAAGTCTGAAAAATCAATTCCGCCTAGGTTTGTCAGAACACTTGAAGGATGAATTATCTAGAGTGGATTTTCCTGAAAGTTTGGATGCTTTGATTAAGTTATGTATTGCTATGGATAGAAGGTACCGGGAAAGGAAGACTGAAAAACATTTCTTTGAAAGTACTCCCAAAAGAAATTTCCAATCTTATCAAGAAAAAACCCAAATAAATCCCATACCAATGGAAATAGGTACCATACGTGGTCCTCTAAGTTTAGAAGAAAAACAAAGAAGAAGATTAGGCAATCTCTGCCTTTACTGCGGAAATAAAGACCATGATGTTTCCACATGTCCTATACTTTCCCGTCAAAAGAAGGGTAAGTTATTAAATAATTGTTCATGTGAAAAATCTAAAAATATACCCTACCTGTCATTAATATTGTCTTTACAGTGGGGCAGCCAACAACTACAGAACGAAGCCATTATTGATTCTGGAGCTGAAGGCTTATTTCTTGTTGAATCTTTAGTTAAACAAAATAAAATACCAATACTGCAGAAATCTTCTCCTGTTTTTGTTAGGGTAATTGACGGATCTCAAATTTTAAAGGGTCCTATCACACACCATACAATACCCTTATTAACCATCACACCTGATGGGCACAAAGAGTTTCTAACATTTGACATTATTCCCACTTCAATTCACCCTATAGTACTAGGTATACCCTGGTTACAAAAACATAATCCAACCATAGATTGGTCACAAAATAAAATCACTTTCACATCACAATACTGTCAAAAAACATGTTTCCCATATGTCAATATCGCACATATAAGTTCCACATTACCTCAAGAATATCATGATTTCAATGATGTTTTTAATCTTAAGAATGCTGAAACTCTCCCACCTCATAGGCATTTTGATTGCCCAATTGACACTAAACCAGGGATAGAGATACCATCAGGGAAAATTTTTCCCCTTTCACAAAAAGAATTAAATCATCTAAGAGAATATCTAGATGAGAACCTAAGAAAGGGTTTTATAACCCCATCTTCATCACCAGTTGCATCTTCCATTTTTTTTGTTACAAACAAAGATGGTACACTTAGACCCATAATTGATTATCGTGCCCTAAACGCAGTCACGATAAAAAACAGATATCCGTTACCACTCATCCCGGAAATAATTGAACGACTAACAGGTGCAAACATCTTCACCAAGTTAGATTTAAAAGGTGCATACAATCTAATACGTATGAAATCCGGTGATGAGTGGAAGACAGCATTCAAAACAAGATATGGCCTATTCCAATATAATGTTATGCCTTTTGGTTTGACAAACGCCCCTGCCACATTCCAGTTCTTTATAAATGAAATCTTTAAAGAACTTATGGATGTGTGCGTAATTGTTTACCTAGATGATATCCTCATATATTCAAAATCTATAGAGGACCACAGAAAACATGTAAGATGGGTTCTCTCAACACTTCGTGAACATCAATTATACGCCAAAATGGAAAAATGTCAGTTCCATAAAGACACTATTAAATTTTTGGGATATATAATTTCTCCCAATGGCATACAAATGGACCAAGAAAAGGTAACAGCCATAATCAATTGGCAAACTCCTACAAACCTGAAATCCTTACAAAGATTTCTAGGTTTCTCAAACTTCTATAGGAAGTTTATCAATAACTATTCTACCATTGTACAGCCACTAACAAGATTGACAGGAAAACAAAGATTTGTTTGGGATTCCAATGCTGAATGTGCTTTTCACAATTTGAAACAACAATTCACTACAGCACCAATTTTGAGACTCCCTGATCCAGATCTGCCTTACACCTTGGAGGTGGATGCCTCAAATGTTGGGATTGGTGCAATATTAATGCAACCAGATATACATGACAATCAACTATATCCTATCGCTTATTACTCACGACGGTTAACTACTGCAGAAACTAATTATTCAATAGGCGATAAGGAATTATTAGCCATGAAATCCGCAATGGAACATTGGCGTCATCTCTTGGAGGGGACTGTAATTCCTTTTCAAGTTTTTACAGATCATAAAAATCTTCAATATTTGAAGAAAAATAAAACCCTGTCATCAAGACAGGTGAGATGGGCCCTTTTCTTGGACAGGTTTAATTTCCAACTAACATATATTCCAGGAACAAAAAATGAAAAAGCAGATGCTTTGTCACGTTCTTTTGAGACAACTGAGGAGTCTCAAACTAATACATATATAATTCCACCAACTAAAATCATTGCAGCAACAATACTAGAGACATCTGATATTTATCAAGCACAAAACGTGGATACTCAAATTCCACCTATTTGTACACCAGACACTGAATCTGGATTATATATGAAAGATGGGTTGATCTATGTTCCACCAACTTTAAGGAACCAGATTATCCACCAACACCATGATTCCCCTTTAGCCGGACATCCTGGCATTGAAAAAACCGCTGAACTAATAAGTAGGGAATACTGGTGGCCCCAGATGAAAACTTCCATTCATTCCTATGTGATAAATTGTGACATTTGTGCAAAGAAAAAGAAAGAACATCATAAGCCCTATGGTCTCTTAACACCTTTACCAATACCTTTGAAACCTTGGGATATGATTGGAATTGACTTTATTGTAGATTTACCAATTTCAAATGGTCATAATACCATAATGGTTGTAGTGGACCATTTAACCAAGATGGCCCATTTCATCCCATTAAAACGAATACCAACTGCTTCTACCACTGCCAAATATTTCCATAGCCATGTAGTTAAATTACATGGTTTACCTGCTTCAATTGTAACTGATCGAGGAAGTCAGTTTACTTCCAAATTTTGGAGATATTTATGTAAAGCTTTACAAATTACACTCAGACTTACGACAGCTTTCCATCCCCAATCAAATGGTCAAAAAGAACGTTTGAATCAGACACTTGAACAGTATTTGAGATGTTTTATTTCATCTCAACAGGATGACTGGTTAGAATGGTTACCAAGCGCGGAATTTGCCTATAATAATTCAAACAATACTTCAACAAAAGTCTCTCCCTTTTATGCAACTTATGGTTTTCATCCTCGAACATATCCAAATACTATAACTTCTTCCCATTCTCCATCAGTGTCCAACTATACTGACTCATTAAAAGAAGTTATGGACACACTACAAGATCATTTGGCCTCTGCCAAAGAAGCTCAGAAGAAATACTATGATAAAAAGAGGATACCATCTCCGGTATATAAACCCCGAGATATGGTATGGTTATCAACTAAAAATATCAGGTTACCTGTACCCAGTAAAAAACTTGCTGATCAATATATAGGACCTTTCCCTATACTCAGGGTAATAAATGACAATGCGGTGACTTTGAAATTACCGGCCACAATGAGAATACATCCCTCGTTCCATGTGTCCTTGGTGAAACCCTATCTGGGAACAACACCTCCGTCCTCTGATCTTTCCATTCTCCCTATACCTGATCCACTGGATTATGAAGTAGATGGGATTTTGGATTCTAGGTATCGTAGAAGAACCCTTGAATACTTGGTACATTGGAAGGACTATGGGGATGATGAAAATTCCTGGGTCCCTCTCCGTGATTTAAATGCACCTGACTTGCTGAAGGACTTTCATGTTCGCTTTCCCTTTAAGCCGGGCCCTCGGACTGCTGGGAGGCCCTCTTGAATGGGGGGATCTGTCAGCATCAACCATTTCACTGTGCCTTTAAGTCAAGTTCTCCTCCCCTCAGGTAGACTATTTAAACACACTTTACCCATAAGACATTGCTTGATTATTAAAGAGTGTTTTGAGACAGCATCTTGTCTCTTTATATCTTAAAGAATAATTAGCCTTGAGCAATCCTTAATATTGGAGGATAATTTCAACCTCTCACTTTCTAAAACTTTGCTCACTTTTTGGCCTTTATTTTGATGGCTTTAACTTTTCGCTATAACTTGATTTACTAAGTTGAATGGGAAATCAATCTCACTTATTCTTTTGCACCTGTGTCAAGCTGCATCTCTCTTCGTTACCAGTATTCAAACGGACGCTCAGACTATTGCTGACGTCACCTCCGACTCTCAGTATTCACTGCGCAGCACGCCGGAGTTGCTCACACGCTGCAGGCATCAGACGCTGCTCTCCTGTCTCCTTAGACATTGAACTAAACACCATATCCAAGTAAGACACGCTGTATCTGAAACTAATTTCACTTATTCAAGGTATGTGCACCATCGATAAAGTATATAAGCATGCTAGGACAACTTTATAAAGGGTAATGCATTACTGAAATTCCTATGTTTATATATTTGGAAATCGTCAGCCTTCACTGCTCAATTTCTATTATGTGTCATATCAAACTTATTACTTATATCGAATCTCCAAATCTTAACCTACTTTCTGAGAAGTTCATTCATAACATTCATATCTCAATATATAAATTATCTTTGTCTATAAATAATTCATATGAGTCAGTCACAACTACAGAGAATCATAGTTGTGTCATTAAATACTAAATCCACCATTAAAACTGAATACACACAGGAACCTTATACCTAAGTAATGGTATTAAGGAGATTGTGTATTCATACAAAACCTTTATTTGGTAAACTTCAATTACTTACTGATAATATTATTAAAAACAAAACTGTATCCTCACAGTAGCACACCAGCTAGCATTTGTACAAGCAAGATGAACTGGCTTCTGTATCTAAATTACATAGCTGGGATAATAAACGGAACACTGATAAATGAAATGTAATTGTCTTTTTTGTAATTAGGATATCATGTGACATGTTCCTCTGTAAAGGATATCTCGCATTCAAATAATACTTTAATCTCAGGCTCCGACTATTGCTTTTTACAGGCACTCTCAACACGGTGCACATTTATGCCAAATGAGCCCAATACAAAAGTGGCATAAGTATTTGCTTCTCAATGCTTTATTATTACATTAAAAAAAAAATTCAGGGCACATTGATTGTCACGGAAACTGTAATCAGGAGTAGGGAGACAAAAAGCAACATTAGTCAAAGCTGCTCAAAAAAGCTTTATAACTACTCACCCAGGATCTGAAGAATGAGTCTGAATAGAAACAGAATTATGAAGGTAAAAAAATAAAACCCTCAAAAAACTATTTTGTAAATACAACTGGATAATATGTTAGAAAAAAAGTGAGAAAATAGAGAAATAATAAAACTGGAAACAAAATGAGACTTCCAGGCAGTGCACAGTTCACTACTGCTGAATGCATCCAATGATGATCCAAGAAGCCAAACTCAAACTTGATCAAAGACAAAATGAAAAATGCAGGGGGTATGGGTTGGGAACAGATTAAACCTACATGTCCTTGTCTATTCTGTCCAGAAGACAAGATCAAATTTTAATAGTTATTGGAAGGAGAACTCTTCTACACACCCGAAAGACTAGGTTATTGCCTACTTAAAAATCATCCATTTTTCATTCTGCCAGCTTTTTTTTTGTATTTTAATTATGTTTTTTCTTTAAAAAAAACAAACAAAAAACACACACACACACACTACCCCCCCCCCCCCCCCACACACACACACAAAAAAAACCCACAGAGATCTGGAGTATATCTCGTACGACCCAGAAAACAGGGATTATTAGGTCAGTGTAGAAGCTTTTGTAGAGCTGTTACTGACTGACTAGAGCAGAAGAAACTAAAGAATACTCAAGAGGCTTTTCAAGGGGTATTGGCTGCAAAACAATGCAAATTTTGTTAACAAAATGACTGTTTTAAATGTGTTTAAAACATTTTTTTCTTTTTAAATTTGTGCAGTGGAGTGGTTAAAAGGGACATCACATTGCAAAAATGACATGCACTAACTCGAGCATGCAATTTTAGCACTACCGACCCTGCAAGTCTATAGCCTAATTTTAGCTGCTTATGTTTTTATATAAAATATACAGAGAAACTTCTCTATGCCAAGATTTAACCTATGCACGAGATACTCACTAACATGATCTACTATGGTTGGGTTGAAGCCATTTGTGTTCAAAGGGATATTAAACGCACATTTTTACTTTCACAATTCAGAGAGAGCAGGTTATTTTAAACTACTTTCTAATTTACTTATATTATTATTTTTTATTTGTTCTCTTGATATTTTTTTTTTATTTTTTTTAAAAGGAGAGACGTAACCAAAGAAGCATTTCCATTTTTGGAGCATTTTGTGGCAGCAGTTTTCAAGATTATCCATTAGCAAGAGCACTAGATATCAGCACTATTTCCTGCATTGTATTGTTCCAGATGCCTACCTAGGTATCTCTTCAACAAAGAATATCATGGGAAGGAAGCAAATTTGACAAGAGAAGTAAATTGGAAACTTTTTAAAAATTGTACGCTCTGTCTGAATCACAAAATACATTTTTTTGGGTTTCATATCCCTTTAAGTACTTCCCGAATAGACTTAAATTAGGTAAAAACAAGTTTTAAACAGTTTTGCTCACTCCTTTTTTGTTTCTAATTGTAAGGTATGCTGTACATTTTATAGAAATCACTGGAGTCGATTAGACCTCTGTAAAATATGTTTTGCTTATTATATTGTATTTGTCTGAGTGTCTTGCTAACAATTTATTGACCCATTATTGCCATCTGTTTCACTTTATAGAGCCACCCCTTTTATAGCTACTACACTGGGTGACAGTCTTAGATGAACTATAAACTTGAATAGAACTGCTTGATAAAGTTTTCACCTTCCGTGAACAGCGATGGCGGCTACTCCTGTCTTCTCAATTCTTTTTACCAGATTAATAGTGTCTTGCAGCTGAAAAACAGAAAAAAAGAAAATAAGTTATAGTTCAAGATTTCAAAATAGTAGTGGAACATTGGGACAGATTTTGGATGGAGGGTAGGAATGGTGCAGAGAGGCAAAGATGTAAAAAAGAGATCCAATTTAAAGTGAAGGTCAATTTTGATGAATTAGTGCCCGTTTTTTAATAATCCTATTAAAAACAAGGGCAGTTTAATTCATCAAAATAGACATTTCACTTCTTTTCTTCAAAAACTTACCTTTTAATCCTGGCAGCCACTTCAGCGATTCCCCCGGTCGTCGGAAGCCTCTGCAGACATCAGAAATGAGAAACCCGGCTTCCTGCAATCACAGATTCCGCCATGGGGGATTCTTGGCCTGAAGCAACGCCGTGATTGGAGGAAGCCTGATTCGTCATTTTGGACCCGCAAGGATGGCTTGCAACGGGCGGAGGAAGTGCTGGAGCGGCTGCCAGGATCAGAAGGTAAGTTTTTGAAGAAATGAAGTGAAGGTCAATTTTGATGAATTAAAGTGCCCTTGTTTTTAATAGGATTATTAAAAACCGAGCACTAATTCATCAAAATTGACCTTCACTTTAAAGTTCTGTCATTTCTTAACTCTTTAAACCAGTACATATTTGGTAGAGTAGAAAAAAATTCAGCAAAACCTTCCCTGTTGTTCAATACAAGACACTTAAAAACAGAATCTCCTTTAGCTGACCCTAGATAAAGAAAAAATAAATAACTATGTACTATACTGTCATCCTTGCAACAAAAAAGTCAATAAAATCAGTTCTTAAACGCATTTACGTCAATGTCCCTGGTTCTGGCACCGTTGAGGCATAATGATGCCTGACAAAGGTTTCTGTCTCCTAATACACATCACTAGGAGCCAGCCTGTGATTTGGCTCTGAGCTTTGTATCCTTCAGTGAACCTGTAGGAATCTGCCAGTCCTTGCACAACTGATAGGTATAATGCGTGCTGTGTCACACAGACCTGGTCTGACTTTATTCTCAAACCCACTGGAGCTGCTAAAGTACATATCATGAAGAATTAATAAAGCAACAAACACATTAATGGTAGATAAGACACTCACAGTTGCTGATACCAGCAAACATATATAACCTCATTAACCCTTGAAGGTAAACAAAAATAAGTCTGTTATATATAGAATAAGGTTGCGTTCAAAGCTAAAGTATCATATGGAGACAGGAGACTTAAAACATGTATAAATCTAAAATACATTACAAACAAATATGATTTGTGCACAAATCTAACCAATACAAATCACAATAATATTAAAATGACATATACCCAAATTTCACACAAAAAGGAAATTTATTTACCTGATAAATGTATTTCTTTTACGATATGACGAGTCCACGGATTTCATCTTTACTTATGGGATTACGCCTCCTGATCAGCAGGAAGTGGCAAAGAGCACCACAGCAGAGCTGTATATATAGCTCCTCCCTTCCCTGCCACTCCAGTCATTCAACCGAAGTTAGGAAGAGAAAGGAAAAGCCAAAGGTGCAGAGGTGACTGAAGTTTAACACAAATAAATAATACCTGTCTTAGAAATGACAGGGTGGGCCATGGACTCGTCATATCGTAAAATAAATAAATTTATCAGGTAAGCATAAATTTCCTTTTCTTTTACAAGATATGACGAGTCCACGGATTTCATCCTTACTTATGGGATACAATACCAAAGCTATAGGACACTGATGAAAGGGTGGGACAAGACAGGAACCTAAACAGAAGGCACCACTGCTTGAAGAACCTTTCTCCCAAAAATAGCCACAGATGAATCAAAAGTATCAAATTTGTAAAATTTGGAAAAAGGATGAAGAGACGACCAAGTTGCAGCCTTGCAAATCTGTTCAACAGAAGGATCGTTTTTAAATGCCCATGAAGAAGCCACAGCCCTAGTGGAATGAGCCGTAATTCTTTCAGGAGGCTGCTGGCCAGCAGTCTCATATGCCAGACGGATGATACTCTTCAGCCAAAAAGAAAGAGAGGTAGCCGTAGCTTCCCAGAAAAAACAATAAATAAAGAAGATGATTGACGAAATTCTTTAGTCGCCTGTAAGTAAAACTTCAGGGCACAGACCACGTCCAAGTTATGCAACAAACGCTCCTTCATAGAAGAAGGATTAGGACACAATGAAGGAACAACAATTTCCTGATTAAGATTCTTAATAGAAACAACCTTAGGAAGAAAACCAGGTTTAGTACGTAAAACCACCTTATCAGAATGGAAAATAAGATAAGGAGAGACACATTGCAACGCTGAAAGCTCAGAAACTCTGCGAGCAGAAGAAATAGCAACCAAAAATAAAACCTTCCAAGATAACAACTTAATATCTATGGAATGCATGGGTTCAAACGGAACCCCTTGAAGAACATTACGAACTGAAGTCAAACTCCAGGGTGGAGCAATTGGTCTAAACACAGGCTTGATTCTAGTCAGAGCCTGAAAAAAAGACTGAACATCTGTAACATCTGCCAAACGCTTGTGTAGTAAAATCGACAAATTTGTCCCTTTAAGGAACTTGCTGACAACCCTTTCTAGAAATCCTTCTTGGAGAAATGATAAAATCCTGGGAATCCTAACTCAACTCCATGAGTAGCCCTTAGATTCGCACCAATAAAGATATTTACGCCATATCTTATGGTAACTCTTTCTAGTGATAGGCTTACGTGCCTGAATCAAGGTTTCAATGACCGAATCAGAGAACCCCCGCTTAGATAAAATCAAGCGTTCAATCTCCAAGCAGTCAGCTGCAGAGAAAACTAAATTTATGCTTACTTGATAAATTACTTTCTTTTACGATATGATGAGTCCACGGATTTCATCCTTACTTGTGGGATATTAACCTCATGCTAACAGGAAGTGGCAAAGAGAACCACAGCAGAGCTGTATATATAGCCCCTCCCCTTCCCCTCCACCCTCAGTCATTTGGCCGAAAGTTATAGGAAGAGAAAAGGAAAGGCTAAAAAGGTGCAGAGGTGACTGAAGTTTATAAAAAATAAAATAAACCTGTCTTAAAATAACAGGGAGGGCCGTGGACTCGTCATATCATAAAAGAAAGTAATTTATCAGGTAAGCATAAATTTAGTTTTCTTTTACAAAGATATGACGAGTCCACGGATTTCATCCTTACTTGTGGGAAACCAATACCAAATCAATAGGACACGGATGACAGGGAGGGACAAGACAGGAACCTAAACGGAAGGCACCACTGCTTGAAGAACCTCTCTCCCAAAGATAACCTCAGAAGAAGCAAAATTATCAAATTTGGAAAATTTGGAAAAAGTGTGAAGGGACGACCAAGTCGCAGCCTTACAAATCTGTTCCACAGATGCATCGTTTTTAAAAGCCCATGTGGAAGCCACAGCCCTAGTAGAATGAGCCGTAATTCTTTCAGGAGGCTGCTGTCCAGTAGTCTCATATGCCAGGCGGATGATATTTCTCAGCCAAAAAGAAAGAGGTAGCCTTAGCTTTCTGACCCCTACGCTTTCCAGAATAAACAATGAATAATGAAGATGATTGACAGAAATCCTTAGTTGCCTGTAAGTAAAACTTTAAGGCACGGACCACGTCCAAGTTATGTAACAGACGCGCCTTCTTAGAAGGATTAGGACACAAGGAAGGAACAACAATTTCCTGATTAATATTCTTATTCAAAACAACCTTAGGAAGGAACCCAGGTTTGGTACGTAAAACCACCTTATCAGAATGAAATATGAGAATGTAACACTGTAATGCTGAAAGCTCAGAAACTCTTCGAGCAGAAAAAATAGCAAACAAAAATAGAACTTTCAAAGATAATAGTTTAATATTTATGGAATGCATAGGTTCAAACAGAACCCCTTGCAGAACTCAAAGAACTAAATTCAAATAATAAGTAATAGGTCTAGATACAGGCTTAATTCTAGATAGAGCCTGACAAAAAGGCTGAACATCTGAAACATTTGCCAAACGTTTGTGAAACAGAATTGACAAAGCTGAAATTTGTCCCTTTAAGGAACTTGCTGATAACCCTTTCTCCAATCCTTCTTGGAGAAAAGACAAAATCCTAGGAATCCTAACTTTATTGGTGTGGTTACTCATGGAGTATTTATGCCATATCTTATGATAGATCTTTCTAGTGACAGGCTTTCTAGCCTGTATCAAAGTATTGATAACTGAATCAGAGAATCCTTGCTTCGATAAAATCAAGCGTTCAATCTCCACGCAGTCAGTTGCAGAGAAATTAGATTTGGATGTTGGAAAGGACCTTGAATGAGAATGTCCTGTCTCAACGGAAGTTTCCACGGTGGCAGAGAGGACATGTCCACTAGATCCGCATACCAAGTCCTGCGTGGCCACGCAGGCACTATCAGGATCACTGAAGCTCTCTCCTGTTTGATTCGAGCAATCACACGTGTGAGGAGAGGAAACGGCAGAAACACATAAGCTAGGCTGAACAACCAAGGTACTGCCAAGGCATCTATCATTTCGGCCTTGGCCGGGATCCGTATCTTGGAAGCTTACCATTCTGACGAAATGCCATCAAATCCAATTCCAGTCTGCACCATCTGAGAATCAATGAGGCAAATACCTCCGTGTGAAGTTCCCACTCCCCCGGACGAAAAGTCTGTTGACTTAGAAAATCTGCTTCCCAGTTCTCTACCACTGGGATGTAGATCGCTGATAGATGACAAGAGTGGGCCTCTGCCAAACTGATTATCTTGGATACTTCTATCATCGCTAAGGAACTCCTTGTTCCCCCTGATGATTGACATATGCCACAGTCGTTATGTTGTCCGACTGGAATCTGATGAATTTGGCCGAAGCCAACTGAGGCCACACCTGAAGCGCATTGAATATTACTCTCAGTTCCAGAATATTGATTGGAAGTAGAGACACCACCTGAGTCCAAACACCCTGAGCCTTCAGGGAGTTCCAAACTGCACCCCAGCCCAGAAGGCTGGCATCTGTTGTCATTATCACCCACAAGGGTCTGGGACAGATGATCTGGCGACAACCACCAAAGAAGAGAGTTTCTGGTCTCTTGATCCAGAATTATCTTTGGAGATAAATCAGCATAATCCCCATTCCACTGACCGAGCATGCACAGCTGCAGTGGTCTGAGATGAAAGCGAGCAAATGGAACGATGTCCATTGCCGCTACCATTAATCCGATTACCTCCATACACTGAGCCACTGATGGCCGAGGAATGGACAGAAATGCTCGGCAAGCATTCAAAATCTTTGATTTTCTGACCTCCGTCAGAAATACTTTCATGGCTACTGAGTCTATAAAGTTCCCAAGAAAGGAACCCTTGTCTGTGGAACAAGTGAACTCTTCTCCATGTTCACCTTCCAGCCGTGAGTTCTCAGAAAAGACAACACTGTGTGAGATTTTGTCAGATGATATGTTGACGCCTGAATCAGAATATAGTCCAGATAAGGCGCCACTGCTATCTCTTGCGGTCTGAGAACCGCCAAAAGAGACCCTAGAACCTTTGTGAAGATTCTGGGTGCTGTGGCCAACCCGAAAGGAAGAGCCACAAACTGATAATGTTTGTCTAAGAAGGCAAACCTTGGAAACCGATGATGATCTTTGTGGATTGGAATATGAAGGTAAGCATCCTTCAAATCCACGGTAGTCATATATTGACCCTCCTGGATCATTGGCAAAATTGTTCGAATTGTCTATCTTGAATGATGGAACTCTTAGAAATCTGTTTAGACACTTGAGGTCCAAAATGGGTCTGAACGTTCCCACTTTTCTGGGGACCACAAATAGGTTTGAGTAAAACCCCTGTCCCTGTTCCAATTTTAGAACAGGACAGATTACTCCCATAGTAAAAAGGTCTTTTACACAGCGTAAGAACGCCTCTCTCTATCTCGTTTGCAGATAATTTTGAAAGACGAAATCTCCCTCTTGGGAGAAAATCCTTGAATTCCAATTGATACCTATCCTGAGGTAGGGCATGGCCCTTACCTCCTGTAATATCAGAAATGATCTCCTTCAATTCTGGCCCAAAAAGGGTCTTCCTTCAAAGGGAATAGCTAAAAGCTTATGTTTTGATGACACATCAGCAGACCAACATTTGAGCCACAATGCTCTACGTGCTAAAATAGCAAATCCTGCATTTTTTGCCACTAATTTAGCAATTTGAAAAGCGGCATCACTAATAAAAGAATTAGCTAGCTTAAGAGCCTTAATTCCATCTAGAATGTCATCTAATGGAGTCTTACTAATAATTTCCGAAATTCTCTTAGGAACCGGAAAAACATCAGTGTAAGTAGGAACCTCCAAATATTTATCCATTTTACACAATTTCTCTGGAGGAATCACAATAGGATCACAATCATCCAGAGTCGCTAAAACCTCCCTAAGCAACAGGCGGAGGTGTTCAAGCTTAAATTTAATTGACATAGCATTCGAGTCTGTCTGAGGCAAAACATTCCCTGAATCAGAAATTTCACCCTCAGACAGTAATTCCCTGATCCCCAACTCAGAGCACTGTGAGGTAACATCGGAAATAGCTAATAAAGCATCAGAGGATTCAGTATTTACATCAATACTTGACCTACTGCGCTTACCCTGCAACACTGGTAATTTAGACAATACCTCTGTAAGGGTAGTAGACATAACTGCAGCCATCTCCTGCAGAGTAAAGGAATTAGACGCCCTAGAAGTACTAGGCGTCGCTTGTGTGGGCATAAAAGGTTGTGACACTTGGGGAGAATTGGATGGCATATCCTGATTATCTTCAGACTGAGAATCATCCCTAGGCACACTTACTTTATTTAAAATATGCTTTTTACATTGTAAAGCCCTTTCAGTACAAAAGTTACACAATGTTAGAGGGGGTTGCACAATAGCTTCTAAACACATAGAACAATGAGAAACCTCAATGTCAGACATGTTGAACAGACTAGTAATACCACAAAAGTCGCTTAAACACTAATTTATAGCATAAAATAAACATTAGAAAAAACATGTACTGTGCCTTTAAGAAAAGAAAAAGTGAACAATTTTTCCAAAATGCACAAAAAAGTTAAATTATTCCCAAATTTAACTTAATATCGTTTGTTAATCCAAAAATTACTGCACCCAGAAGCAAAGGCAGAAATAAGGCTTTAGAAGTACTTATATCAACATCTAGTCAAAAGATAGATAAAAATACACTCTGGAGACTTCCGGTGGGCGGACCTAGAAGATGGCAGCAGGAATCCTTAGCTCTGCAGACACCTTCATTTAATATCTGCAATTGTACCTTTGAAGCTCAATGGCCACCACTGCGGGACTGTGCCTCAGACACCACGTGGCTATGCGGTCTACATTCTGACCCATACTTTCACGCTACCCAGGTTGTTAGTGGTGGATCTTCGGGGCTCACCTCACATGAATGCGGAGCTTGCTGTAATGCAAAGCAGGTGCCGCAGATCTTCTCTGTAACGGGCCAGCGATACTCTTACCCTGAAGGCTTCTCAGCACATGAAGTGGACCGGACTACCGGACAGGCAGGACTTCCGCTGGTCACACAACATCAGCATACGCAGCAGGTCCCTGACCCACAGCCATCCACATTACCTAGAAGCACTCTGCTACTGTCCCAGCTGTGGAAGCTGGAACCCACCCGGCCCGAATGTCTCGGGCCACAAACGGCATCCAATGGTTGCAGCAACCGTGACAGGTCCCAGTTATGGCTCAGCTCAAATATGAGAAGCATGCAACTCGCTTCGGAAAACCCTGTTGCTCTTTTGCGGTCTGACAATTCATTGGGGCCTGTGAGATGGACTGGTTCTGATTTATGGCAAACTAGTACAAAATACTTTAGCGCTAAAGGTGTTGGCTGAACTGTATTCATGTAATCATGACATAAGGGGACAGCCACTGCATCGCCCCAAAAGACCCATAAGAAAATGTTCTGGTTGTTATATGTACACTACCACTAGAAGCAGCCCCTAGCTGACTCATATATATCTATATTACTGCATGTATACATATCCTTTGAGGCGCAGCTGATCTCTATAATGTTACAGCCTTATGTACCAACTGACTAAGTATCAAATAACTGTATGGGCTGATACCCCGGTATATGTTATGCATAATGTTCAGCAGCTTTGAATACCCACTTGTACTTGCCTCATCTCATCAAATATGTGGGCCTGCTAACTAGCAAGGGCTCTAATCTGTTTTAAATCTGACTAGGCTGTGTATGTATGGTTGCTACACTTATGTTTGGTTTTGGTTGTTTTGCAGTTTTTATTGTTAACTACCTTGGGGGTACCGTGTAATGTAATGGGGGATTTACACTCGCTTCTACTTGCACCACTGCATTTACCATTTATTTTTATTATTTAAGGAGTGTTGTGCTTGCTCAACCGAGGCATAAATATCTGTTAACCATGACCTCACTACACTCGGTCAACCTTAACAGCACTGTGCTTTTGAGCTCACTGTCTAACTTTCAAAATGTTTGTCATTATCGCTGTTATCCTTCCAGAGAACCTTGTGAAGTTAGACGCATCATGCTTTGAACCATCCTATGCAGTAAGAATTGACTGCTTCCATGTCAAATTACCACTAAACTCAGAGGGGATCTTGCATCTTATACACCGCTTACTTGTCTATTTGCTTTACACTCTGTTACTCTCATTGATCAGATTGATTCGGGCTTGGTTTAATTAAGTTCTCCAAAAAAAACCCTGCTACTTATGTGATGTACCCACATAATACAGTAATACAGTCTATCTCTAACAGGATTCTATTTTGGGTTGCCATACAGCTTCGGATCAGGGAGGGATCCTTACTGCTTCTCCAATAATCCCACGTTGCATCTTGGAAACATATACAAGGTTAATTCTTATGTTGACTCCTTGCTTATCCTCTAGCTATTGCACAAGGGTTGAGTATCTAACACCTCTAAATCTTGATGCACACTAACCTATATGCATCAGCAGCATTGTACCCCCATGTCACCCAGCCTACAGTTTAGCTGTAGGGCACCCAACATCCATAAATTAACCCCACCCTGTAAATTTGCCTGTTGAATGTTGTGAGGTATGGTTGGGTTTGTGGTTTGCTATAGTTTTATTATTTTAGAGTTATACCCCAATTGACAAAATCCAAATGAACATCAGCAGATCAAAGATTCCGCAATATCTGTATGTACTGCTGAAAAATAGTGTCTTGATTTCAAAAGTTTCATTACTCTGCTATGGATATCTTATGTATACCGTAGCTGGCCCCGGTAACGTGGCCCACAATATGTATTGTACATCACTTACAAAAGGATCTACACACAATAGTTACAATTCATTTACATTGCAATTTAGCTCTACCCGTATCTCCTGGGAATATGAAAGCTGTTTTTAGCTGAGCTTTATCAAGCCTATGGATTAATTAATGCATTAACATGTTTATTTTGTGTCATTGGGTAGCAGATATATAATTAACTAATCTATATATATATATATATATATATATAGATATATGCGGGGGACGGCATATTTATAGAATCCTTAAGTCAATTGGGATTGGGTTTAGAATGTGTTTAGAATTTGTGTTTAGTTTGGTTAAGATGTTTATTCATTGTTATAAAATAAAATGAGAAACATGGGATACACATGGACTGGTATCCTACTATCTGGATAAAGCTACTCTTACAGGACTTTTATATTCTGAGCATTAACAAAAGAATTTTGTCGTGTATCAACTGTATGATTTTCATTTGTGTAAGATTGCACAGGTTATACTGTACCCATGTTTCTTTAATAAAAAGAATTTGAAAAAAAAAAAAATACACTCTGCACCTACCTGCCCCCAGGGTACTTCGAATCAAGTTTACAACCCTTCAGACCAGGAGCCACCGAGTTACTGTTTGTTGCTGCTAAGCCTGAAGAAATTGCGCCAAAATAGGCTCCGACCCTTAAGGTCAAAAGGCAGAGTAGGCCCAAACAACACCACATGGAAATGCAGTTTTGCACTAAAGTAAAAATACACACACAATATAACCCTCAAGCATAAAACCAATAAGTTTTAAGTGCCAAAAATAAAAAAACATAAAACATTGTTTTTTATTTTGTCTCCCATGTCACATAATGCCCAAATATCAACTAATGTAATGATAAATATAAAATAGGGACTCAAGTAACACCCCTCTTATTAAAATAGGTTTTACTGCTTACCCCATTCCCATACAGGGAAATAATGCCAGCCAGTTCTGATACACCAAGTCTCCTCAGAAAAAAAAGGCTGCACATACCTTAAAGGGACAGTATACTGTAAAATAGTTTTTCCCTTAATGTGTTTACAATTGCTTTTTTTACCAACTGCAGAGTAAAAAATGCATGAAAATTAGCTTTTTAAGGTTTATTTCTGTATATTAAAGCTCTGATTTTGTGTTTTGAAGCCACAGCCTAATAAAATAGGTTGAGCTTGTAGGTATAATCAGATCTCATTACTGTATCACATTGTGCACATATACCTGCTTCTTTATCTTATATCTGTCCTTAAAACAATCACCAATACTTTGAGAGAAAAATGGAAAATCAACATTTTATTACCTTATCTCTGCTTTATCACACTGGGAGTGTAATTTCTTCTGCTGGCTGTGTTTACAAAGCTTATCTATAGCTGGTACGCGCGGCCACAAACTTTCAGAATAGGTGGGGATACCACATGCTAAATTAACCATTTCAAATGCCAATATAAGGGTAAAGGAGCTACTTGTAAACAATTTAATACACTCTAGCAGGTAAAGTGGATCATTGGGAACAAATTAAAGGGGAGAACATTTTTGAGTAAACTGTCCCTTTAATGCTGCTTGTATCATGAAACCGGTCTCCACACTGAAGATGTCTCATGGTTACCTTCAGAAGTCTTGTGGGAACCAGCGTGGATCTTAGTTACAAATGCTAAGATCATCAAACCTCAGGGCAGAAATCTTCTTCCATATCCCCCTGAGGAAAATCGTATGCATCGGTATCATATAAAATAAAAAACTTCTTGATTGAAGAAACTAAAACTAACACCTCACTTTACCATGTCTTCCTAGTATAACACAGGCAAAGAGAATGACTGGGGGTGGAGGGGAAGGGGAGGGGCTATATATACAGCTCTGCTGTGGTGCTCTTTGCCACTTCCTGTTAGCAGGAGGTTAATATCCCACAAGTAAGGATGAAATCTGTGGACTCGTCATATCTTTGTAAAAGAAATTAAATTCGGTTGATGGAAGGGTCCCTGAATGAGAAGGTCCTGCCTCAATGGAAGCTTCCTCGGCGGCAGAGAGGACATGTCCACCAGATCGGCATACCAAGTCCTGCGAGGCCACGCAGGCGCAATTAGAATTACCGAAGCCCTCTCCTGTTTGATCCGTGCAATCACCCGGGGAAGGAGAGCAAACGGTGGAAACACATAAGCTTGGTTGAACGACCAAGGCACTGCCAAGGCATCTATCAGTTCGGCCTGAGGATCCCTTAACCTGGATCCGTATCTTGGGAGCTTGGAATTCTGACGAGATGCCCTCAGATCCAATTCCGGTATGCCCCATCTGAGAATCAGGGTGGCAAAAACCTCCGGATGGAGTTCCCACTCCCCCGGATGAAAAGTCTGTCTGCTCAAAAAATCCGCTTCCCAGTTGTCCACTCCTGGGATGTAGATTGCTGACAGATAACAAGAGTGAGCTTCTGCCCACCGAATTATCTTGGATACTTCTGTCATCGCTAAGGAACTCCTCGTTCCTCCCTGATGATTGATGTAAGCTACAGTTGTGATGTTGTCCGACTGAAATCAGATGAATTTGGCCGAAGCCAACTGAGGCCAAGCCTGAAGCGCATTGAATATTGCTCTCAATTCCAGAATATTGATTTGAAGTAGAGACTCCGACCGAGTCCACACCCCTTGAGCCTTGAGGGAATTCCAGACGGCACCACAGCCTAGTAGACTGGCGTCCGTTGTCACTATCACCCAAGAGGGTCTGCGGAAGAACGTCCCTTGGGACAGATGATCCGGCGACAACCACCAAAGAAGAGAGAGTCTCTTGTCTCCTGATCCAGACTTATCTGAGGAGACAAATTTGCATAATCTCCATTCCACTGCCCGAGCATGCACAGTTGTAGCTGTCTGAGATTAAAACGAGCAAACGGAATGATGTCCATCACCGCCACCATCAATCCAATCACCTCTATGCACTGAGCCACTGATGGTTGAGGATTGGACTGAAGGGCTCGGCATGTATTCAGATCTTTGACTTTCTGACCTCTGTCAGGAAAATTTTCATGGATATAGAATCTATTAGAGTTCCCAAGAAGGGAACCCTTGTCTGTGGAATTAGTGAACTCTTTTCTAGATTCACCTTCCACCCGTGAGTCCTCAGAAAGGATAGAACCAAGTCTGTATGAGATTTTGTCAGATGGTAAGACAACGCCTGGATCAGAATATCGGCCAGATAAGGCGCCACTGCAATGCCCCGCGGCCTGAGAACCGCCAGAAGGGACCCTAGAACCTTTGTGAAGATCCTGGGTGCTGTGGCCAACCAGAAGGGAAGAGACACAAACTGAAAATGTTTGTCCAGGAAGGCAAACCATAGGAACTGATGATGATCCTTGTGGATAGGAATATGAAGATATGCATCCTTCAAGTCCACGGTAGTCATATATTGACCCTCCTGGATCAATGGTAGAATTGCTTGAATAGACTCCATCTTGAAGGATGGGACTCTGAGAAACTTGTTTAGACTTTTTATATCTAAAATAGGTCGAAACATGCCCTCTTTTTTGGGGACCACGAAAAGATTTGAGTAAAATCCCTGCCCCTGTTCCAGTATTGGAACGGGACGAATTACTCCCATAGTAGAGAGGTCTTTTACACAACGTAAGAACGCCTCTCTTCTGGTCTACAGATAATCGTGAAAGAAGAAACCTCCCACTCGGGAGAGAATTTTTTTAATTCCAGTTGATACTCTTGGGGCACGATTTCCAGAGTCCAGGGGTCTTGAACATCTCTTACCCAAGCCTGGGTAAAGAGAGAAAGTCTGCCCCGTACTAGATCCGGTACCGGATCGGGGGCCGCCCCTTCATGCTGTCTTGGTAGCAGCAGCAGGCTTCTTGGGTTGTTTACCCTTGTTTCAAGCCTGGTTGGGTCTCCAGACGGACTTGGTCTGAGCAAAATTCCCTTCCTGTTTAGAGGAAGAAGAAGAGCGGACTCCTTTGAAGTTCCGAAAGGAATGAAAATTATTTTGTTTACCCCTCAGTTTAGCTGTTCTATCCTGAGGTAGGAGATGACCCTTACCTCCCGTAATGTCAGAAATTATTTCTTTCAAGTCAGGCCCGAATAGGGTTTTTCCTTTGAAAGTAATAGCCAAAAGCTTTGACTTAGATGACACATCAGCAGACCAAGATTTTAACCATAACGCTCTACGCGCTAAAACGGCAAATCCGGCATTCTTAGCCGCCAATTTGGCAATCTGAAAGGTGGCTTCCGTAATAAAAGAATTAGCCAGCTTAAGAGCCTTAATTCTATCTAAAATTTTCTCTAAAGGAGTCTCAGTCTTAAGAGACTCTTCTAAGGCTTCAAACCAGAAGGCCGCCGCAGTTGTAACTGGTACAATGCAGGCCGTCGGTTGTAAAAGGAAACCCTGATGAATAAATAACTTTTTTAGAAGACCCTCCAATTTCTTATCCATAGGGTCTTTGAAAGCACAACTTTCCTCAATAGGAATAGTTGTAAGCTTATCCAGGGTAGATATAGCTCCCTCCACCTTAGGGACTGTTTGCCAAGAGTCCCGGACAGTGTCAGATATGGGAAACATTATCTTAAAATTAGGAGAAGGTGAGAACGGGATACCCGGTCTTTCCCATTCCTGCGTAATAATTTCCGAGATTCTCTTAGGAACCAGAAAAACATCAGAGTAAGCAGGCACCTCTAAGTATTTGTCCATCTTACACAATTTCTCTGGTGGTACCACAATAGAGTCACAGTCATCCAGAGTCGCTAAAACCTCCCGAAGTAACAGGCGGAGGTGTTCAATCTTAAATCTAAAGGACATGACATCCAAGTCCGTCTTAGGTAACACACTTCCCGAGTCGGAAAGTTCCCCCTCAGACAGAAGTTCCCTGACCTCCAATTCAGATCCCTGTGAGGGTACATCGGAAATAGCCAACAAAGCATCAGAAGCCGCAGGATTCGAATTGGCTTCTGTCCTGCTGCGTTTGCCCTGCAACACTGGCAACTTAGATAAAACCTCTGCAAGGGTAGATGACATAACTGCAGCCATATCCTGCAGAGTAAACGAAGTGGACGCGGTTGAAGAACCCGGCGTCACTTGGGTGGGCGTTAAAGGTTGTGACACTTGGGGAGAAAGTAGCGGCATACCCTGATTCTCATTAGACTGAAAAGCATCATTGGACACACATTCCTAAATCTGCTCTTTACATTGTAAGGCAGGCCCTTTCAGTACATGAGGGACAAAAAGTAAGAGGCGTTTCCACAATGGCATCTAAACACATAGGACAAGTACTTTCCTCAAGTTCAGACATTTTAAACAGACTAGCAATAGCAATAATAATCGTTCTTTACTTGCTATATTGAGCTCTGAAGTCAAATCATATATTCAAAAATGTTGAACTAAAAAGTGTACTGCGCCTTTAAATAATAAAAACGCAAGAAAACAACGTTTGCAGTAATAAAAAAGTGCCCTTATGTTCCAAAGTAACTTAACAATATTGCTCTGTTTGTGTGGTTATGCTATATAACAATTTTTGTCACATTCCAGGACCCTGCACCTCTTGAATAGCGCTCCTAAGTCTCTCTGTACCCTTCGTGTACAAACTGACTTAGGCCCCACCAGAGCCCAGGACCTTGCTGCCGATCTGGATAAATACTGCGCGGCTGAGCGCACGAAAACAAAATTTATGCTTACCTGATAAATTTATTTCTCTTGTGGTGTATCCAGTCCACGGATCATCCATTACTTGTGGGATATTCTCCTTCCCAACAGGAAGCTGCAAGAGGATCACCCACAGCAGAGCTGTCTATATAGCTCCTCCTCTAACTGCCACTACCAGTCATTCGACCGAAGACAAGCAAGAGAAAGGAGAAACCATAGGGTGCAGTGGTGACTGTAGTTTAAAAATAAAACACACCTGCCTTAAAATGACAGGGCGGGCCGTGGACTGGATACACCACAAGAGAAATAAATTTATCAGGTAAGCATAAATATTGTTTTCTCTTGTAAGGTGTATCCAGTCCATGGATCATCCATTACTTGTGGGATACCAATACCAAAGCTATAGGACACGGATGAAGGGAGGGACAAGGCAGGTGCTTAAACGGAAGGCACCACTGCCTGCAAAACCTTTCTCCCAAAAATAGCCTCTGAAGAAGAAAAAGTATCAAATTTATAGAATTTTGAAAAAGTATGAAGCGAAGACCAAGTCGCCGCCTTACAAATCTGTTCAACAGAAGCCTCATTCTTAAAAGCCCATGTGGAAGCTACCGCTCTAGTAGAATGAGCTGTAATCCTTTCAGGAGGCTGCTGGCCAGAAGTCTCATAAGCTAAGCGTATTATACTCCTTAGCCAAAAAGAAAGAGAAGTTGCCAAAGCCTTTTGGCCTCTCCTCTGTCCAGAGTAGACAACAAACAATGCAGATGTTTGACGAAAATCTTTACTAGCTTGTAAATAAAACTTTAAAGCACGAACCACGTCAAGATTGTGTAAAAGACGTTCCTTCTTTGAAGAAGGATTAGGACACAGTGACGGTACAACAATTTCCTGATTGATATTTTTATTAGATAACACCTTAGGGTAGAAAACCAGGTTTGGTACGTAACACTACCTTATCGGAATGAAAAATGAGATAAGGAGAATCACATTGTAAAGCAGATAACTCCAAAACTCTTCGAGCAGAAGAGATAGCTACTAAAAACAAAACTTTCCAAGATAAGAGCTTAATATCTATTGAATGCAAAGGTTCAAACGGAACCCCTTGAAGAACCTTAAGAACTAAATTTAAACTCCAAGGCGGAGCAACAGGTTTAAACACAGGCTTAATTCTGACTAAAGCCTGACAAAACGCCTGCACGTCTGGAACCTCAGCCAGACGTTTGTGCAAAAGAATAGACAGAGCAGAAATCTGTCCCTTTAAGGAACTTGCTGACAAACCCTTCTCCAATCCATCTTGGAGAAAAGATAATATCCTAGGAATCCTGACCTTACTCCATGAGTAACCCTTGGATTCACACCAATGAAGATATTTACACCATATCTTATGATAGGTTTTCCTGGTGACAGGCTTTCGCGCCTGTATTAAGGTATCAATGACCGACTCGGAGAAACCACGCTTTGATAAAATCAAGCGTTCAATCTCCAAGCAGTCAGCCGCCGAGAAATTAGATTTGGATGGTTGAAAGGACCCTGAAGTAGAAGGTCCTGTCTCAGAGGCAGAGTCCATGGTGGAAAAGATGACATGTCCACCAGATCAGGTGCTATCAAAATCACTGATGCTCTCTCCTGCTTGACCTTGGCAATCAGACGAGGGAGCAGAGGAAACGGTGGAAACACATAAGCCAGGTTGAAGGACCAGGGCGCTGCTAGAGCATCTATCAGCGCTGCCTTGGGATCCCTGGACCTGGATCCGTAACAAGGAAGCTTGGCGTTCTGGCAAGACGCCATGAGATCCAGTTCTGGTTTGCCCCAACGTTGAATCAACTGTGCAAACACCTCCGGATGGAGCTCCCACTCCCCCGGATGAAAAGTCTGTCGACTTAGAAAATCCGCCAGTTCTCTACTCCTGGGATATGGATAGCTGATAGGTGGCAAGAGTGAATCTCTGCCCAACAAATTATCTTTGAAACCTCCAACATTGCTAGGGAACTCCTTGTTCCCCCTTGATGGTTGATGTAAGCTACAGTCGTGATGTTGTCCGACTGAAATCTGATGAACCTCACTGCCGCTAGATGAGGCCAAGCCTGAAGAGCATTGAATATCGCTCTTAGTTCCAGAATGTTTATCGGAAGGAGAACCTCCTCCTGAGTCCATGACCCCTGAGCCTTCAGAGAGTTCCAGACTGCCCCCCAGCCCAGAAGGCTGGCATCTGTTGTTACTATTGTCCAATCTGGCCTGCGGAAGGTCATACCTTTGGACAGATGGACTCGAGATAGCCACCAGAGAAGAGAATCCCTGGTCTCTTGATCCAGATTTAGTAGAGGGGACAAATCTGTGCAATCCCCATTCCACTGACTGAGCATGCAGAGTTGCAGCGGTCTGAGATGTAAGCGGGCAAACGGCACTATGTCCATTGCCGCTACCATTAAGCCGATTACTTCCATACACTGAGCCACCGAAGGGCGAGAAGTAGAATAAAGAACACGGCAGGAATTTAGAAGTTTTGACAACCTGGCCTCTGTCAGGTAAATCCTCATTTCTACAGAATCTATCAGAGTTCCCAGGAAGGAAACTCTTGTGAGAGGGGTTAGAGAACTCTTCTTTTTGTTCACTTTCCACCCATGAGACCTCAGGAATGCCAGAACAATGTCCGTATGGGACTTGGCAATTTGGAAATTCGACGCCTGTATCAGAATGTCGTCTAAGTAAGGGGCTACTGCTATGCCCCGTGGCCTTAGAGATAAACTAAATAAAAACACCACATCTCTAGCTACTTCCTATCTTGTCGAGAGCTGCAAGAGAATGACTGGTAGTGGCAGTTAGAGGAGTAGCTATATAGACAGCTCTGCTGTGGGTGATCCTCTTGCAGCTTCCTGTTGGGAAGGAGAATATCCCACAAGTAATGGATGATCCATGGACTGGATACACCTAACAAGAGAAATTAGGCCCCGCCCACCATGGGTGTAACTCGAGCCCTACTGAGACCGGCATGGGCATGAAAATTGCTCTCTGCCAAGCCAGTTATAATGACATAATAACGACAGCCCTTAAGCAGCAAACCGCATCTCCCAGCGTCAGCCCGCACAGTATAGTGCAAAAGTAAAACACCAAACACACTGATATTCTGTCCTGCAGAAATCAAAATAAAAGGGAATTCCAGGTACATCATTTCCATACATATAGCGCATACTGATTACCCCTCCCCAGTTAGGGAATAATGTCAGCCTGTTCTGATGCATCTAGTCTCCCCAGAAACAAATGACTGAACATACCTCAATGCTGCTTGTAGCATGACACGGTTCTCCACACTGAAGATGTTTCTTTACACTACCTTCAACCACTCTGTGGGAACCAGCAAGATCTTAGATAATGTTTGCTAAGATAATCAACATCAGGGCAGAAAATAAGATGTCTCCACTCCTCTTGGGAAGTTATTGACTGACGATTTCTCCCTGAGAAAAATAGTACTCACTGGCACCATTTTAAAATAAAAAAACTTCTTGATTGAAGAATCTAAACTAACACCTCACTTTACCTCTTCCTATCACTAACACAGACAAAGAGAATGACTGGAGTGGGAGGGAAGGGAGGAGCTATATATACAGCTCTGCTGTGGTGCTCTTTGCCAATTCCTGCTGATCAGGAGGCGTAATCCCATAAGTAAGGATGAAATCCGTGGACTCGTCATATCTTGTAAAAGAAAAAAAAATTTCATAAGATAAAGGTCCAGATAAGGTCCTCAATCCACAGGAAATATAATGTCACCATACAGAATCCATTTAGCAATAGTTTGTCCAATATCCCAACAGATTATGTTTAACATATATTCCACATTGACTGGTTGCTGAATATTCAAGGTGGACCAGGATACATACACTGTGGAAAAAAACATAAAACGCCAAATAGTGTACAGGTAAGTATAATAAAAACATAACTCACCAAAGTGAATTATTGCACTATTTGGTGTTTTGTATTTTTTCAGTGTATGTATTCTGGTCCACCTTGAATATTCAGGAACCAGTCACTGAGGAATATATGTTAAAAAGTCATCTGTTGAGTGACAGATCTGCAAATTATTCAAATGTGGATTCTGTATGGTGATATATTATATTTCCAGTAGATTGAGGACCTTATCGTGACCTTTATCTTATAAACTTTTTATTTTGTATAGATTTTGGGTATATGTAAATTTGATAATATTGGGATATTTTATTGGTTTGAGATTTGTGCACAAATAATTTTTGATTGTAATAGTTGAATTTATACATGATTTAATAGTTTCCTGTCTCCATATGATACTTTGAGCAAAATATTTTCTATTTATTATGAACTAATGAAACAACTCACAGATCTGAAACATGTCAAGGTCTGAGCCCTGGATAGTAATGTCAGTTGCTGCTATATTCTACATAGAATATAAAAATAAAACATAGAGGCAGGTATGACCGAATAGAAGACTGCACGGGAGGGCTGCCATTAAAGGGACAGTATATACTCATTTTCATATAACTGCATGTAATAGACACTACTATAAAAAAACATAATTTATGTAAGAACTTACCTGATAAATTCATTTCTTTCATATTAGCAAGAGTCCATGAGCTAGTGACGTATGGGATATACATTCCTACCAGGAGGGGCAAAGTTTCCCAAACCTCAAAATGCCTATAAATACACCCCTCACCACACCCACAATTCAGTTTAACGAATAGCCAAGAAGTGGGGTGATAAAAAAGTGCGAAAGCATATAAAATAAGGAATTGGAATAATTGTGCTTTATACAAAAATCATAACCACCACAAAAAAAGGGCGGGCCTCATGGACTCTTGCTAATATGAAAGAAATGAATTTATCAGGTAAGTTCTTACATAAATTATGTTTTCTTTCATGTAATTAGCAAGAGTCCATGAGCTAGTGACGTATGGGATAATGATTACCCAAGATGTGGATCTTTCCACACAAGAGTCACTAGAGAGGGAGGGATAAAATAAAGACAGCCAATTCCTGCTGAAAATAATCCACACCCAAAATAAAGTTTAATGAAAAACATAAGCAGAAGATTCAAACTGAAACCGCTGCCTGAAGTACTTTTCTACCAAAAACTGCTTCAGAAGAAGAAAATACATCAAAATGGTAGAATTTAGTAAAAGTATGCAAAGAGGACCAAGTTGCTGCTTTGCAAATCTGATCAATCGAAGCTTCATTCCTAAACGCCCAGGAAGTAGAAACTGACCTAGTAGAATGAGCTGTAATCCTCTGAGGCGGAGTTTTACCCGACTCAACATAGGCAAGATGAATTAAAGATTTCAACCAAGATGCCAAAGAAATGGCAGAAGCTTTCTGGCCTTTTCTAGAACCGGAAAAGATAACAAATAAACTAGAAGTCTTTCGAAAAGACTTAGTAGCTTCAACATAATATTTCAAAGCTCTAACAACATCCAAAGAATGCAACGATTTCTCCTTAGAATTCTTAGGATTAGGACATAATGAAGGAACCACAATTTCTCTACTAATGTTGTTGGAATTCACAACTTTAGGTAAAAATTCAAAAGAAGTTCGCAACACCGCCTTATCCTGATGAAAAATCAGAAAAGGAGACTCACAAGAAAGAGCAGATAATTCAGAAACTCTTCTGGCAGAAGAGATTGCCAAAAGGAACAAAACTTTCCAAGAAAGTAATTTAATGTCTAATGAATGCATAGGTTCAAACGGAGGAGCTTGAAGAGCCCCCAGAACCAAATTCAAACTCCAAGGAGGAGAAATTGACTTAATGACAGGTTTTATACGAACCAAAGCTTGTACAAAACAATGAATATCAGGAAGAATAGCAATCTTTCTGTGAAAAAGAACAGAAAGAGCAGAGATTTGACCTTTCAAGGAACTTGCGGACAAACCCTTATCTAAACCATCCTGAAGAAACTGTAAAATTCTCGGTATTCTAAAAGAATGCCAAGAAAAATGATGAGAAAGACACCAAGAAATATAAGTCTTCCAAACTCTATAATATATCTCTCTAGATACAGATTTACGCGCCTGTAACATAGTATTAATCACAGAGTCAGAGAAACCTCTTTGACCAAGAATCAAGCGTTCAATCTCCATACCTTTAAATTTAAGGATTTCAGATCCTGATGGAAAAAGGGACCTTGCGACAGAAGGTCTGGTCTTAACGGAAGAGTCCACGGTTGGCAAGAGGCCATCCGGACAAGATCCGCATACCAAAACCTGTGAGGCCATGCCGGAGTTACCAGCAGAACAAACGAGCATTCCTTCAGAATCTTGGAGATTACTCTTGGAAGAAGAACTAGAGGCGGAAAGATATAGGCAGGATGATACTTCCAAGGAAGTGATAATGCATCCACTGCCTCCGCCTGAGGATCCCGGGATCTGGACAGATACCTGGGAAGTTTCTTGTTTAGATGAGACGCCATCAGATCTATTTCTGGAAGTTCCCACATTTGAACAATCTGAAGAAATACCTCTGGGTGAAGAGACCATTCGCCCGGATGCAACGTTTGGCGACTGAGATAATCCGCTTCCCAATTGTCTATACCTGGGATATGAACCGCAGAGATTAGACAGGAGCTGTATTCCGCCCAAACCAAAATTCGAGATACTTCTTTCATAGCCAGAGGACTGTGAGTCCCTCCTTGATGATTGATGTATGCCACAGTTGTGACATTGTCTGTCTGAAAACAAATGAACGATTCTCTCTTCAGAAGAGGCCAAAACTGAAGAGCTCTGAAAATTGCACGGAGTTCCAAAATATTGATCGGTAATCTCACCTCCTGAGATTCCCAAACTCCTTGTGCCGTCAGAGATCCCCACACAGCTCCCCAACCTGTGAGACTTGCATCTGTTGAAATTACAGTCCAGGTCGGAAGCACAAAAGAAGCCCCCTGAATTAAACGATGGTGATCTGTCCACCACGTTAGAGAGTGTCGTACAATCGGTTTTAAAGATATTAATTGAGATATCTTTGTGTAATCCTTGCACCATTGATTCAGCATACAGAGCTGAAGAGGTCGCATGTGAAAACGAGCAAAGGGGATCGCGTCCGATGCAGCAGTCATAAGACCTAGAATTTCCATGCATAAGGCTACCGAAGGGAATGATTGTGACTGAAGGTTTCGACAAGCTGAAATCAATTTTAGACGTCTCTTGTCTGTTAAAGACAGAGTCATGGACACTGAATCTATCTGGAAACCCAGAAAGGTTACCCTTGTCTGAGGAATCAATGAACTTTTTGGTAAATTGATCCTCCAACCATGATCTTGAAGAAACAACAAAAGTCGATTCGTATGAGATTCTGCTAAATGTAAAGACTGAGCAAGTACCAAGATATCGTCCAAATAAGGAAATACCACAATACCCTGTTCTCTGATTACAGACAGAAGGGCACCGAGAACCTTTGTAAAAATTCTTGGAGCTGTAGCTAGGCCAAACGGCAGAGCCACAAACTGGTAATGCTTGTCCAGAAAAGAGAATCTCAGGAACTGATAATGATCTGGATGAATCGGAATATGCAGATATGCATCCTGTAAATCTATTGTGGACATATAATGCCCTTGCTGAACAAAAGGCAAGATAGTCCTTACAGTTACCATTTTGAACGTTGGTATCCTTACATAACGATTCAATATTTTTAGATCCAGAACTGGTCTGAAGGAATTCTCCTTCTTTGGTACAATGAAGAGATTTGAATAAAACCCCATCCCCTGTTCCGGAACTGGAACTGGCATAATTACTCCAGCCAACTCTAGATCTGAAACACAATTCAGAAATGCTTGAGCTTTCACTGGATTTACTGGGACACGGGAAAGAAAAAATCTCTTTGCAGGAGGTCTCATCTTGAAACCAATTCTGTACCCTTCTGAAACAATGTTCTGAATCCAAAGATTGTGAACAGAATTGATCCAAATTTCTTTGAAAAAACGTAACCTGCCCCCTACCAGCTGAGCTGGAATGAGGGCCGCACCTTCATGTGGACTTAGAAGCAGGCTTTGCCTTTCTAGAAGGCTTGGATTTATTCCAGACTGGAGAAGGTTTCCAAACTGAAACTGTTCCTGAGGATGAAGGATCAGGCTTTTGTTCTTTGTTGAAACGAAAGGAACGAAAACGATTATTAGCCCTGTTTTTACCCTTAGATTTTTTATCCTGTGGTAAAAAAGTTCCTTTCCCACCAGTAACAGTTGAGATAATAGAATCCAACTGAGAACCAAATAATTTGTTACCCTGGAAAGAAATGGAAAGTAGAGTTGATTTAGAAGCCATATCAGCATTCCAAGTCTTAAGCCATAAAGCTCTTCTAGCTAAAATAGCTAGAGACATAAACCTGACATCAACTCTGATAATATCAAAAATGGCATCACAGATAAAATTATTAGCATGCTGAAGAAGAATAATAATATTATGAGAATCATAATCTGTTACTTGTTGCGCTAAAGTTTCCAACCAAAAAGTTGAAGCTGCAGCAACATCAGCCAATGATATAGCAGGTCTAAGAAGATTACCTGAACACAGAAAAGCTTTTCTTAGAAAGGATTCAATTTTCCTATCTAAAGGATCCTTAAACAAAGTACCATCTGACGTAGGAATAGTAGTACGTTTAGCAAGGGTAGAAATAGCCCCATCAACTCTAGGGATTTTGTCCCAAAATTCTAATCTGTCAGATGGCACAGGATATAATTGCTTAAAACGTGTAGAAGGAGTAAATGAATTACCCAATTTATCCCATTCTTTGGAAATTACTTCAGAAATAGCATTAGGAACAGGAAAAACTTCTGGAATAACCACAGGAGATTTAAATACCTTATCTAAACATTTAGAATTAGTATCAAGAGGACCAGAATCCTCTATTTCTAAAGCAATTAGTACTTCTTTAAGTAAAGAACGAATAAATTCCATTTTAAATAAATATGAAGATTTATCAGCATCAATCTCTGAGACAGAATCCTCTGAACCAGAAGAGTCATCAGAATCAGAATGATGATGTTCATTTAAAAATTCATCTGTAGAGAGAGAAGTTTTAAAAGATTTTTTATGTTTACCAGAAGGAGAAATAACAGACATAGCCTTCTTGATGGATTCAGAAACAAAATCTCTTATGTTATCAGGAACATTCTGCACCTTAGATGTTGAAGGAACAGCAACAGGCAATGGTACATTACTAAAGGAAATATTATCTGCATTAACAAGTTTGTCATGACAATTAATACAAACAACAGCCGGAGGAATAGCTACCAAAAGTTTACAGCAGATACACTTAGCTTTGGTAGTTCCAGCACTAGACAGCGATTTTCCTGAAGTATCTTCTGACTCAGATGCAACGTGAGACATCTTGCAATATGTAAGAGAAAAAACAACATATAAAGCAAAACTGATCAAATTCCTTAAATGACAGTTTCAGGAATGGGAAAAAATGCCAAAGAACAAGCTTCTAGCAACCAGAAGCAATGAAAAATGAGACTTAAATAATGTGGAGACAAAAGCGACGCCCATATTTTTTTAGCGCCAAATAAGACGCCCACATTATTTGGCGCCTAAATGCTTTTGGCGCCAAAAATGACGCCACATCCGGAACGCCGACATTTTTGGCACAAAAGAACGTCAAAAAATGACGCAACTTCCGGCGACACGTATGACGCCGGAAACGGAAAAGATTTTTTGCGCCAAAAAAGTCCGCGCCAAGAATGACGCAATAAAATGAAGCATTTTCAGCCCCCGCGAGCCTAACAGCCCACAGGGAAAAAAGAGTCAAATTTTTTAAGGTAAGAAAAAATGATTGATTTAAATGCATTATCCCAAATATGAAACTGACTGTCTGAAAATAAGGAATGTTGAACATTCTGAGTCAAGGCAAATAAATGTTTGAATACATATATTTAGAACTTTATAAACAAAGTGCCCAACCATAGCTTAGAGTGTCACAGAAAATAAGATTTACTTACCCCAGGACACTCATCTACATGTTTGTAGAAAGCCAAACCAGTACTGAAACGAGAATCAACAGAGGTAATGGTATATAAATAAGAGTATATCGTCGATCTGAAAAGGGAGGTAAGAGATGAATCTCTACGACCGATAACAGAGAACCTATGAAATAGACCCCGTAGAAGGAGTTCACTGCATTCAAATAGGCAATACTCTCCTCACATCCCTCTGACATTCACTGCACGCTGAGAGGAAAACCGGGCTCCAACTTGCTGCGGAGCGCATATCAACGTAGAATCTAGCACAAACTTACTTCACCACCTCCATAGGAGGCAAAGTTTGTAAAACTGAATTGTGGGTGTGGTGAGGGGTGTATTTATAGGCATTTTGAGGTTTGGGAAACTTTGCCCCTCCTGGTAGGAATGTATATCCCATACGTCACTAGCTCATGGACTCTTGCTAATTACATGAAAGAAATACGATGCACAGATACTGATATAAAAATCCAGTATAAAACTATTTAAAAACTGACTTAGAATCTCTCATTTTAGCTCTGTTGAAAAGGTAGTTGGAAAGCCCACTGCAAGTGGGAAATAAGACACTCCCTCCTCCCCCTGCTTTTGCATATGAAAAGACCCTTTACACAAACAGAAGCAAGCTCGAGAAGGTAGCTGACGGTATTCACATAAAACTTTGGGGGGCTTGGTTAGGGGTCTGAAAATCAGAGCAATGTTATTTAAAAATAAGCAAAACTATACATTTTTTTAAAAAAACTAAAACTTTATGGGCTATATAAATAGATCATCTACAAAACATTTATGCAAAGAAAAAATGAGTGTATAATGTCCCTTTAAGCTTTAAAAAACAAACAAACACTAAGGGTACCTAAATACAAGAAAGAGCTACAGAGGTGGCTCATAAAGGCAGAAAAGAAGGGGGGGGGGTTCTGACAGATTTTATTATTGGACTTGGTAGAAGGGGGAGGCAATGGGGAAAAAAGTAGAGAAAAAAAGATCTCACCGAAGGAAGGATGCGGATTTTACAGGTGATTGGTTTAGATATGCCACCGACCAAGGTTTTCAATATCTGAGAAATAAAAATTACAAATAAAGGTTAATGTACAAGACTTGAACAGAGTATCAGTGAGACTTGAATGACAGACTGGAAGAGAACAACCATCCCTATTAGGCCCAGATAAAAAAACATCTATGCAAAGCCATGCACAGTAGTAAGCATAGACCAGGGTTTAATACATTTGTATGAAATGCAGGCACCATCCAGAATATTAGGGGGCCCTATATACATTTTAGGAGCCAGTGGAGAATTATATATATACACAGGTATATATATATATATAAATATAAATGTATGTAGAATTATCCAATATATTTGGACTTAGCAGTACAATTTTAGGAGCAGCAGGTACCCTGGTTTCTGGTATTTGCAAAGAGTTAGAAACTGCCAGTGAAAAACTTCACCAATCAGAATGTTCCTATATCTACAGTAGTGACTGCAATTTTTTTTTTTTTTTATGAACCCGTTAAGTGTGGACAACATCTTTTCACTGTCAGCTGCAATTCTATGAACTATGCATACATCTACACTGCTGCTTTACAGGTATTATTTTTAAGAAAAACATAATTTATATCTTACCTGATATATTACTTTCATTCATGGTGATATGATTACTCCTGGGAATTATCTTTCCTGCCACTAGGAGGAGGCAAATCTCAGGGCTCTATATAAACGCTCCCACCTCTATAGTAATCAGTCTGACATATAGCCAACCTGACAGAGGTGAGAATGAAACAGAGCAAAATAGAGGAAATGGGTAAAAATAAATAAGTAAATCATTTCAAAAAATCATGGCGGGGTTTCGTGGCCTCTTATCACCATGAAAGGAATTTATCAGGTATCATTTTTTTCCCCCCCATATATGTGATAGAGAGTCCACAATCCATTACTCCTGGGAACTAATACCCAAGCTGTTGCAGAGGCCCAAGAGTAATGGAAGAAAAGAAGGGAGGGATAAACATCCTTTTAGCAAAAGAAAAAAGGATGTTTAAACAGAAAAATCATTCTTATAATCATGTTATAAATGCCATTTAAAAACAGAAAACTGAGGCGTAGACAGAAGCAACTGCTTGAACAACTTTCCTACCAAAAGCAGCTTCAGATGAAGCAAAAACATAAAAATCGTAGAATTTAGTAAAAGTATGCAAGAAGCCTCATTCTTAAATGCACAGCAAATGGCTACAGAGTACGTAGAATTAGCTGTGATACGCTTAATCCAACAGATTCTGCCTTCTGCCCCCTGCACTTACCAGAAAAATGAACAAACAAATCGGAAGTCTGTCTCAAATCTTTAGTAACCTCAAGATACTAGTTCAGAGCCCGAACAACATTAAGGTTCAGAAGAATTCTTAGGATTATGACAAAGGGAAGGAACCACAATGTCCCTCATGATATTGTCAGAAGAAACAACTTTAGGCAGAAAAGCAAAGGAATTACTCAAAACAGCCTTATCCTTATTAAAAAAAACAAATAAGGAGGATCAGAAGAAAGTGCAGACAACTCAGACACTCTTCAAGTAGATGAAAGAAGATTAGCAATTTTCCTGAGAAAAAAGAACAGAAAGAGCAGAAATCTGACCTCTCAAAGAACTTGCAGCAAGACTCTATATGCAATCCATCTTGAAGAAGCTCAAGAATTCTAGGAATCCTAAAAGAATGCCAAGAATAATTATGAAGAGAACACCAAGAGATAAAGGCTTTCCAAACTTTTTAATAGATTCTTCTAGTAACTAGTTTCCTAACCTGAAATGAGTATTAACAACAGACTCAGAAATTCCTCTGACGAAAAACTATCTGTTCAATCTCCATCAAGCTTAGAGATTTCAGATCTGGACATAAGATCTTTTCTTAAAGGAAGAGGCCAGGGCTGAAAACTGAACATCTGAACTAGATCTGCAAATCAAACTCTTCAAGGCCGTTTTACAGGAATTAGAATCACTGATGCATTCTCTTAACTGCTCTTGGCTGTAACTCTGGATAACAGAACAAGAGGAGCAAACACATAAGCTAGGCGAAACGTCCAAAGTATTCTCAGAGCATCTGTCTCCAGAGCCCTTGGATCCCTGGAGAAATTCTGAGGAAGTTTGTTGTTTAACCTGGAAGCCATTAAATCTCTGGTAGGCCCCAAAGATTCACAATCTGACTGAATACATCAGGATGAAGAGACCATTCCCCTGGATGGGTTGTCTGACGACTAAGAAAATCTGCTTCCCAATTGTCCACTCCAGGAAAAAGAAAAGCAGATATATGACAATGATGGATCTCTGCCCAATCCAGAATTTTCTGAAATTCCTTCATCACCAAGGAACTCCTGGTTCCCCCCTGGTGATTGATATAAGTCAAAGCTGTAACATTGTCTGACAAACTAAAGGAAGGATTCTATCCTTATCTGGGGCCAAAAAAGAAGAGTTGATCTAAAGGGACAGTCTACAACAGAATTTGTATTATTTAAAAAGATAGATAATCCCTTTATTACCCATTCCCTAGTTTTGCACAACCAACACAGTTATATAAATACACTTTTTACCTCTGTGATTATCTTGTATCTAATCCTCTGCAAACTGCCCCCTTATTTCAGTTCTTTTGACTGACTTGCATTTTAGCCAATCAGAGGTGGCTAATCTGAACTCCATGTGCGTGAGCACAATGTTATCTATATGACACACGTGAACTAACACCCTCTAGTGGTGAAAAACTGTCAAAATGCCTTGAGAGAAGAGGCGGCCTTCAAGGGCTTAGAAATTAGTATAGGAACCTCCTAGGTTTAGCTTTGAACTAAAAATTCCATCATGAATGAATGAATAATGAATTCAATGAATGAATCATGACAGTTTATTTTGGACTAGACTGTCCCTTTAATTGCTTGGAGTTCCAAAATATATATGCCCTCACACTCCCTGCTCCCGAGAAGCAATTCTTGGAATATTTGATAAGATCACTTCTGTACTCTCTTTATATAGGAGTTTAATTTTATTATTGAACAACAACCATGTTCTCAATGAACCCAAAAAACTCATTAATATCAAAGCTGAATATTTTTGGAAGTAGTTTTTAGTTTGTTTTTAGTTTTAGCTATTTTAGGGGGATATCTGTGTGTGCAGGTGACTATTACTGTGCATAATTATTAGGCAACTTAACAAAAAACAAATATATACCCATTTCAATTATTTATTTTTACCAGTGAAACCAATATAACATCTCAACATTCACAAATATACATTTCTGACATTCAAAAACAAAACAAAAACAAATCAGTGACCAATATAGCCATCTTTCTTTGCAAGGACACTCAAAAGCCTGCCATCCATGGATTCTGTCAGTGTTTTGATCTGTTCACCATCAACATTGCGTGCAGCAGCAACCACAGCCTCCCAGACACTGTTCAGAGACGTGTACTGTTTTCCCTCCTTGTAAATCTCACATTTGATGATGGACCACAGGTTCTCAATGGGGTTCAGATCAGGTGAACAAGGAGGCCATGTAATTAGATTTTCTTCTTTTATACCCTTTCTTGCCAGCCACGCTGTGGAGTACTTGGACACGTGTGATGGAGCATTGTTCTGCATGAAAATCATGTTTTTCTTGAAGGATGCAGACTTCTTCCTGTACCACTGCTTGAAGAAGGTGTCTTCCAGAAACTGGCAGTAGGACTGGGAGTTGAGCTTGACTCCATCCTCAACCCGAAAAGGCCCCACAAGCTCATCTTTGATGATACCAGCCCAAACCAGTACTCCACCTCCACCTTGCTGGCGTCTGAGTCGGACTGGAGCTCTCTGCCCTTTACCAATCCAGCCACGGGCCCATCCATCTGGCCCATCAAGACTCACTCTCATTTCATCAGTCCATAAAACCTTAGAAAAATCAGTCTTGAGATATTTCTTGGCCCAGTCTTGACGTTTCAGCTTGTGTGTCTTGTTCAGTGGTGGTCGTCTTTCAGCCTTTCTTACCTTGGCCATGTCTCTGAGTATTGCACACCATGTGCTTTTGGGCACTCCAGTGATGTTGTAGCTCTGAAATATGGCCAAACTGGTGGCAAGTGGCATCTTGGCAGCTGCACACTTGAATTTTCTCAGTTCATGGGCAGTTATTTTGCGCCTTGGTTTTTCCACACGCTTCTTGCGACCCTGTTGACTATTTTGAATGAAACGCTTGATTGTTCGATGATCACGCTTCAGAAACTTTGCAATTTTAAGAGTGCTGCATCCCTCTGCAAGATATCTCACTATTTTTGACTTTTCTGAGCCTGTCAAGTCCTTCTTTTGACCCATTTTGCCAAAGGAAAGGAAGTTGCCTAATAATTATGCACACCTGATATAGGGTGTTGATGTCATTAGACCACACCCCTTCTCATTACAGAGATGCACATCACCTAATATGCTTAATTGGTAGTAGGCTTTCAAGCCTATACAGCTTGGAGTAAGACAACATGCATAAAGAGGATGATGTGGTCAAAATACTCATTTGCCTAATAATTCTGCACTCCCTGTACATATAAAAGTAGAACTACAAATCCTATTTCCTTTTTTTCCTAAGAGGCATGGACTAGTAAAAAATGTCCAGGTAACATTTTCTTAGTATCAACATCTAAAACTTAGATTGTCTTCTACCCGTTATCACAGACACAACCCGAATAGTGAATTGACCATTAGCCCCCAATTAATCAAAGCCAAGTTAGACTGTACAACATGCTAAATTGCAGTTATTAAATAATTCCACCCTTGACTGAGATTGACAACAAGAGTTGCTTTTAGACACTGCAGCCAGAGTGAGTCCTATATTTGGAGAAAAAAAATTCAGAGTCTCTTAACTCATAAGTGCCAAACTTATTCCACAGGCTAATAGTAACACCAAAAGTATATTTTTTTGTGGAAAGTAATCAAGAAAAACATAAATTATGCTTACCAGATAATTTCATTTCCTTCTGTATAATGAGAGTCCACGGCATCATTCCTTACTGTTGGGAAATACTGAACCTGGCCACCAGGAGGAGGCAAAGACACCCCAGCCAAAGGATTAAATACCTCTCCCACTCCCCCCATCCCACAGTCATTCTGCGGAGGGAACAAGGAACAGTAGGAGAAATATCAGGGTATAAATGGTGCCATAAGAAAAATAAAATTTAGAGGGCCGCCCCTCGGAGAACACGGGTGGGGGGCCGTGGACTCTCCTTATACAGAAGGAAATGAAATTAACTGGTAAGCATAATTTATGTTTTCCTTCTTAATATAAGGAGAGTCCACGGCATCATTCTTTACTGTTGGGTAACATACCCAAGCTCTAGAGGTCACTGAATGATAACGGGAGGGACAACAAGAGAGACGGACCCTAATCTGAGGGCACCACAGCCTGCAAAACCGTTCTTCCGAAAGCTGCATCAGCCGAAGAAAAAACATCAAACTTAAAATGTATAAAAAGTGTGCAAGGAGGACCAGGTTGCCGCCTTACAAATCTGATCAATAGAGGCCTCGTTCTTAAAGGCCCAAGAGGAAGTCACTGCTCTAGTAGAATGAGCCGTAATCCTCTAAGGAAGTTTATGTCCGATGCAAGCTTGCAACATCTCTGGTCCATTAGAAATATCCTCATGGATATGGAGTCTATTATAGTACCCAGGAATTCTACCCTGGTGCTTGGAATAAGAGAACTATTTTCTATGTTTATCTTCCATCCATGAGAAGAAGAGAGAGAAGAGTTTCCGAATGGTTCTCCGCCAGACGAAAAGATGGTGCTTGTACCAGAATATTGTCCAAGTAAGGAGCTACTGCTATACCCCGGGTTCTGGCAATGGCTAGAAGAGCGCCTAGAACCATCGTAAAAATTCTTAGAACAGTAGCTAGACCAAACGGAAGTGCAGTGAACTGGAAGTGCTGGTTCAGGAATGCAAACCTTAGAAACTGGAAGTGATTCCTGTGGATTGGAACGTGAAGTAAGCATCCTTCAGATCTATAGTGGTCATCAACTGCCTTTCCTGAAGAGGATGGACCTTATAGTCTCCATCTTGAATGAGGGGACGTTTAGACATTTGTTTAAGCACTTTAGGTCCAGGATCGGGCGAAAATTTCCCTCCTTCTTTGGGACCACGAAAAGGTTTGAATAGTATCCCAAACCTCTTTCTGTGATAGGTACCGGGACAATGACCCCTAAGGAGGACAGATCGAGCACACACCCCAGAAAGGCTTCCTTCTTTTCTGGTCTGGAAGACAGGCTTGAGAGGAGAAATCTGCCCTTGGGTGGATGAGACTTGAAACCTATCTTGCATCCCTGAGCTATGACCTCCAAGATCCATGGTTCCTGCACGTCCCTGAACCAAGCGTCTTAAAAAAGCGACAGTCTGCCCCCTACACGATCCAGCGCCGGATCGGGGCCACCCCTTCATGCAGATTTATTCTCGCCGGGCTTCTTGCTTTGCTTGGATTTATTCCAGGACTAAACCGGTTACCAAGTACTCTTGGTTTGCTCAGGCTTAGCGGAGGGCTGGTGTCGTCGGGATTTATCAGAACGAAAGGAACAAAAATTAGAACTTTGTCCCTTACACTTGTTCTTTTTATCCTGTGGTAGGAAGACACCCTTGCCCCCTGTAACAGTGGAGATAATGGTGTCCAGGCCTGGACCAAATCAATTCTTTCCCTTAAAAGGGAGGGAGAGAAGTCTGGACTTAGAAGTCATGTCCGCAGACCAGGACTTCAGCCAGAGCACTCGACAGGCCTGAACTGAAAAACCGGACACCTTAGCACCTAAGACCACCTCCAGTCGGAAGAGATGACACCTTCACTAGTTCTGACAACCAGATCCTGTGAAACCAGGCAGAGGATAATAGACTTACCAACGTTTTTATCTGCTTGATACAAGCAATCACTTGTGCAAATGGAGTAAAATAGGTATGCTAGACTGAAACCCCTTATAGAGTATCTATCAGAGCGGCCTGCAGAGCTCTGGACCTAGAGCATACCTATAAAATTGATGAGACGCTAACAGATTCAGCTCCGGCACCCCCCATGGAAGGGTGAACCAAGAGAAAACCTCGGGATGGAGAGCCCACTCCCCGGGACAAAATGTCTATCTGCTCAGGAAGACGGATCCCCAGAAACCACTCCTGGAACGTGCATGGCATATAAAAGTAATTGCGGGCTTCAGCCCACCGAACAATCCGAGCCACGTTCTTCCTGGCTGAGGAAACTCCCTAATGATAAAGGAAGCCACTGAGGATTCTTTGACCATAAAGTTTTCCGGAAGCATCTGCCCTGAGACAGATGCACCCACCACGTGAGAGCGTCTCCAGTCGACTGATCTAGATCCATCCTTTGAGACTGATCTGAAAGATTCCTGTGATAGACTGAGCATGCAAAACTGCAAAACTCGGAATGGAAATAAGCAAAGGGAATGATGTCCATGGAAGTGAACATGAGACCAATTCCCCCATACCAGAGTCACTGAAGCCTAACGGCAGACTGCAGACTAGAAAAAGGGTACTATTTGGAGCCCTGGAAAACTACCCTCTTAGATAGAACCAGATAACTCTTATCCAGAATCACTTTCCATCTGTAAGAACAAGAAAGGACAACAGTATCTCTAAAAGAGCTATATAGAAAAAAATCAGTGCGCCAAATACCTATATATAGGAAATCTATGAACATATAGTGGATCTATGAACATATAGTGCATCAAAGTAAAAACGCCTATATATGTAAAAACAAAAGTGACAAATGAAAAACAATGTGGTTGTAAACCCAGTTCAATCAAACCATAGATACAAGTGAAGGGGTCGTTATAATGGACAGTTCATTTAGTCCAATTCCAAATCCAGAAATCTGGAGCGGGTGGCAAGCTGCTTCTTCGAATTTCTTGTCGGTGTCCCAAGATGTTATGTTCTGCAGAAATGAATGATAAAGAAAGAAGGCGCCACCATAGTGCACAATCAGATGTGTATAACACGCCAGTTAAAAAAGTAAGACCGTACTTACAAGCTGTCAGACACTTGAGAAGTGTCACAAACGCCTTCTGGACTATTAATCGAGTCGTCCAGCTAACTCCCACTGGTAGATCTCAGAAGTCCTCTGATGTCCTCTGGAGTGTGAGGGTCGTGGTGGCAGACAAAAAAACAGCGCCCAGCAATGGCAATTACCACAGAGCCGGCTTGAACTTATACTATCCACTCTAGGTGTAGATACAATGTATCAGATGGATAGATAGAAAGAATAAATAAAAGATACTTCGTGGCAAAAGTCTTGTAAAAACATACAGACTTTATTTGGGGTACATAAGCACAACGTTTCTCGGTCTCTCCTGACCGTTTCCTCAGGTGCAACGTTTCTCGGTCTCTCCTGACCGTTTCCTCAGGTGCACCTGAGGAAACGGTCAGGAGAGACCGAGAAACGTTGTGCTTATGTACCCCAAATAAAGTCTGTATGTTTTTACAAGACTTTTGCCACGAAGTATCTTTTATTTATTCTTTCTATCTATCCATCTGATACATTGTATCTACACCTAGAGTGGATAGTATAAGTTCAAGCCGGCTCTGTGGTAATTGCCATTGCTGGGCGCTGATTTTTTGTCTGCCACCACGACCCTCACACTCCAGAGGACATCAGAGGACTTCTGAGATCTACCAGTGGGAGTTAGCTGGACGACTCGATTAATAGTCCAGAAGGCGTTTGTGACACTTCTCAAGTGTCTGACAGCTTGTAAGTACGGTCTTACTTTTTTAACTGGCGTGTTATACACATCTGATTGTGCACTATGGTGGCGCCTTCTTTCTTTATCATTCATCTCTAAAAGAGAGATAGCTTCTTCAAATATGGCATCTAAACCAATATCCAGGTAGGTCGTCGCTACAATTCCTGAGACCTAATCCTTGTCAAGGAGCCCCCAGAACTTAGAGAAGATTCTGGAGACTGAGGCAAGGCCAACCAAAGAAGCCACAGACTGAAAAGGCTTGTCTAAAAAGGCAAAGCTCATGAACTTGATGATCCCTGTGGATGGGAACATGATATACGCATCCATCCAGTCTATAGTCATTATGCTGACCCTCTTGCACCCAGGAAAGCATGGAACCAATAATCTCCATTTGAAGGATGGTACTGATGAGACACTTTAGGTCTAGCAAGGACGAGAAGTCCCTTTTATTTGTTAACCACAACAGATATGTATGGAAGATAGACAACCACTCCCAGTGAGAAAAACATAATTTATGCTTACCTGATACATTTATTTCTCTTGTAGTGTATCCAGTCCACGGATCATCCATTACTTGTGGGATATTCTCCTTCCCAACAGGAAGTTGCAAGAGGATCACCCACAGCAGAGCTGCTATATAGCTCCTCCCCTCACTGCCATATCCAGTCATTCGACCGAAACAAGACGAGAAAGAAGAAACCATAGGGTGCAGTGGTGACTGTAGTTTAATTAAAATTTAGACCTGCCTTAAAAGGACAGGGCAGGCCGTGGACTGGATACACTACAAGAGAAATAAATTTATCAGGTAAGCATAAATTATGTTTTCTCTTGTTAAGTGTATCCAGTCCACGGATCATCCATTACTTGTGGGATACCAATACCAAAGCTAAAGTACACGGATGATGGGAGGGACAAGGCAGGAACTTAAACGGAAGGAACCACTGCCTGTAGAACCTTTCTCCCAAAAACAGCCTCTGAAGAAGCAAAAGTGTCAAATTTGTAAAATTTTGAAAAGGTGTGAAGCGAAGACCAAGTCGCAGCCTTGCAAATCTGTTCAACAGAGGCCTCATTTTTAAAGGCCCAGGTGGAAGCCACAGCTCTAGTAGAATGAGCTGTAATCCTTTCAGGGGGCTGTTGTCCAGCAGTCTCATAGGCTAAGCGTATTATGCTCCGAAGCCAAAAGGAGAGAGAGGTTGCCGAAGCTTTTTGACCTCTCCTCTGTCCAGAGTAAACGACAAACAGGGCAGATGTTTGACGAAAATCTTAGTAGCCTGTAAGTAAAACTGCAAGGCACGGATTACGTCCAGATTATGCAAAAGACGTTCCTTCTTTGAAGAAGGATTAGGACACAATGATGGAACAACAATCTCTTGATTGATATTCCTGTTAGAAACCATCTTAGGAAAAAACCCAGGTTTGGTACGCAGAACTACCTTGTCTGAATGAAAAATCAGATAAGGAGAATCGCAATGTAAGGCAGATAACTCAGAGACTCTTCGAGCCGAGGAAATAGCCATCAAAAACAGAACTTTCCAAGATAAAAGTTTAATATCAATGGAATGAAGGGGTTCAAACGGAACTCCCTGAAGAACTTTAAGAACCAAGTTTAAGCTCCACGGGGGAGCAACAGTTTTAAACACAGGCTTAATCCTAACCAAAGCCTGACAAAATGCCTGGACGTCTGGAACTTCTGCCAGACGCTTGTGCAAAAGAATAGACTGAGCAGAGATCTGTCCTTTTAAAGAACTAGCTGATAAGCCTTTGTCCAAACCTTCTTGGAGAAAGGACAATATCCTAGGAATCCTAACCTTTCTCCATGAGTAACTCTTGGATTCACACCAATAAAGATATTTACGCCATATCTTATGGTAGATTTTCCTGGTGACAGGCTTCCGAGCCTGTATTAAGGTATCAATGACTGACTCGGAGAAGCCACGCCTTGATAGAATCAAGCGTTCAATCTCCATGCAGTCAGTCTCAGAGAAATTAGATTTGGATGATTGAAAGGACCTTGTATTAGAAGGTCCTGCCTCAGAGGCAGAGTCCATGGTGGAAGAGATGACATGTCCACTAGGTCTGCATACCAGGTCCTGCGTGGCAACGCAGGCGCAATCAGAATCACTGATGCTCTCTCCTGTTTGATTTTGGAAATCAGTCGAGGGAGCAGAGGAAACGGTGGAAACACATAGGCCAGGTTGAAGAACCAAGGAGCTGCTAGAGCATCTATCAGCATTGCTCCCGGGGTCCCTGGACCTGGATTCGTAACAAGGAAGCTTGGCGTTCTGGCGAGACGCCATGAGATCCAGTTCTGGTTTGCCCCAACGATGGACCAGTTGAGCAAACACCTCCGGATGGAGTTCCCACTCCCCCGGATGAAAAGTCTGACGACTTAGAAAATCCGCCTCCCAGTTCTCTACGCCTGGGATGTGGATTGCTGACAGGTGGCAAGAGTGAGACTCTGCCCAGCGAATTATCTTTGAGACTTCTAACATCGCTAGGGAACTCCTGGTTCCCCCTTGATGGTTGATGTAAGCCACAGTCGTGATGTTGTCCGACTGAAATCTGATGAACCTCAGTGTTGCTAACTGAGGCCAAGCTAGAAGAGCATTGAATATTGCTCTTAACTCCAGAATATTTATTGGGAGGAGTTTCTCCTCCTGAGTCCACGATCCCTGAGCCTTCAGGGAGTTCCAGACTGTGCCCCAACCTAGAAGGCTGGCATCTGTTGTTACAATCGTCCAATCTGGCCTGCGAAAGGTCATACCCTTGGACAGATGGACCCGAGAAAGCCACCAGAGAAGAGAATCTCTGGTCTCTTGATCCAGATTTAGTAGAGGGGACAAATCTGAGTAATCCCCATTCCACTGACTTAGCATGCATAATTGCAGGGGTCTGAGATGCAGGCGCGCAAATGGCACTATGTCCATTGCCGCTACCATTAAGCCGATTACTTCCATGCACTCAGCCACTGACGGGCGTGGAATGGAATGAAGGACACGGCAAGCATTTAGAAGTTTTGATAACCTGGACTCCGTCAGGTAAATTTTCATCTCTACAGAATCTATAAGAGTCCCTAGGAAGGAGACTCTTGTGAGTGGTGATAGAGAACTCTTTTCCACGTTCACTTTCCACCCATGCGACCTCAGAAATGCCAGAACTATCTCTGTATGAGACTTGGCAATTTGAAAGCTTGACGCCTGTATCAGGATGTCGTCTAGATACGGAGCCACCGCTATGCCTCGCGGTCTTAGAACCGCCAGAAGTGAGCCCAGAACCTTTGTAAAAATTCTCGGGGCAGTGGCCAACCCGAAGGGAAGAGCTACAAATTGGTAATGCCTGTCTAGAAAGGCAAACCTTAGGAACCGATGATGATCTTTGTGAATCGGTATGTGAAGGTAGGCATCCTTTAAGTCCACTGTGGTCATGTACTGACCCTCTTGGATCATGGGTAGGATGGTCCGAATAGTTTCCATTTTGAATGATGGAACTCTGAGGAATTTGTTTAAGATCTTTAGATCCAAGATTGGTCTGAAGGTTCCCTCTTTCTTGGGAACCACAAACAGATTTGAATAAAATCCCTGTCCTTGTTCCGTCCGCGGAACTGGATGGATCACTCCCATTACTAGGAGGTCTTGCACACAGCTTAGGAATGCCTCTTTCTTTATCTGGTTTGCTGATAACCTTGAAAGATGAAATCTCCCTTGTGGAGGAGAAGCTTTGAAGTCCAGAAGATATCCCTGAGATATGATCTCCAACGCCCAGGGATCCTGAACATCTCTTGCCCACGCCTGGGTGAAGAGAGAAAGTCTGCCCCCCACTAGATCCGTTTCCGGATAGGGGGCCGTTCCTTCATGCTGTCTTGGGGGCAGCAGCAGGCTTTCTGGCCTGCTTGCCCTTGTTCCAGGACTGGTTAGGTTTCCAGGCCTGTCTGGAATGAGCAACAGTTCCCTCTTGTTTTGAAGCGGAGGAAGTTGATGCTGCTCCTGCCTTGAAATTTCAAAAGGCACGAAAATTAGACTGTTTGGCCTTTGATTTGGCCCTGTCCTGAGGAAGGGTATGACCCTTGCCTCCAGTAATGTCAGCAATAATTTCCTTCAAGCGAGGCCCGAATAAGGTCTGCCCCTTGAAAGGAATGTTGAGTAATTTAGACTTTGAAGTCACGTCAGCTGACCAGGATTTAAGCCATAGCGCCCTACGCGCCTAGATTGGGAATCCGGAATTCTTAGCCGTTAGTTTAGTCAAATGAACAATGGCATCAGAAACAAATGAGTTAGCTAGCTTAAGCGTTCTAAGCTTGTCAATAATTTCATTCAATGGAGCTGTCTGGATGGCCTCTTCCAGGGCCTCAAACCAGAATGCCGCCGCCGCAGCAGTGACAGGCGCAATGCATGCAAGGGGCTGTAAAATAAAACCTTGTTGAATAAACATTTTCTTAAGGTAACCCTCCAATTTTTTATCCATTGGATCTGAAAAAGCACAACTGTCCTCAATCGGGATAGTGGTACGCTTTGCTAAAGTAGAAACTGCTCCCTCCACCTTAGGGACCGTCTGCCATAAGTCCCGTGTAGTGGCGTCTATTGGAAACATTTTTCTAAATATAGGAGGTGGGGAAAAGGGCACACCGGGTCTATCCCACTCCTTGCTAATAATTTCTGTAAGCCTTTTAGGTATAGGAAAAACGTCAGTACACACCGGCACCGCATAGTATCTATCCAGCCTACACAATTTCTCTGGAATTGCAACTGTGTTACAGTCATTCAGAGCAGCTAATACCTCCCCAAGCAATACACGGAGGTTCTCAACCTTAAATTTAAAATTAGAAATCTCTGAATCAGGTTTCCCCGAGTCAGAGATGTCACCCACAGACTGAAGCTCTCCGTCCTCATGTTCTGCATACTGTGACGCAGTATCAGACATGGCTCTAACAGCATTTGCGCGCTCTGTATCTCTCCTAACCCCAGAGCTATCGCGCTTGCCTCTTAATTCAGGCAATCTAGATAATACCTCTGACAGGGTATTATTCATGATTGCAGCCATGTCCTGCAAGGTAATCGCTATGGGCGTCCCTGATGTAATTGGCGCCATATTAGCGTACGTCCCCTGAGCGGGAGGCGAAGGGTCTGACACGTGGGGAGAGTTAGTCGGCATAACTTCCCCCTTGACAGAACCCTCTGGTGATAATTCTTTTATAGATAAAGACTGATCTTTACTGTTTAAGGTGAAATCAATACATTTAGTACACATTCTCCTATGGGGCTCCATCATGGCTTTCAAACATAATGAACAAGTAGGTTCCTCTGTGTCAGACATGTTTAAACAGACTAGCAATGAGACTAGCAAGCTTGGAAAACACTTTAAAACAAGTTTACAAGCAATATAAAAAACGTTACTGCGCCTTTAAGAAACACAAATTTTCCCAAATTTTGAAATAACAGTGAAAAAATGCAGTTACACTAACAAAATTTTTACAGTGTATGTAATAAGTTAGCAGAGCATTGCACCCACTTGCAAATGGATGATTAACCCCTTAATACCAAAAACGGAATAACAAATGACAAAAACGTTTTTTAAACAGTCACAACTGCCACAGCTCTACTGTGGCTTTTTACCTCCCTCAATACGACTTTTGAAGCCTTTTGAGCCCTTCAGAGAAGTCCTGGATCATGCAGGAAGAAGCTGGATGTCTGTGTTTGTAATTTTTGCTGTGAAAACCCCCCCCGCTAAAATAGGCCCCTCCCACTCATATTACAACAGTGGGAAGCCTCAGGGAACTGTTTCTAGGCAAAATTCAAGCCAGCCATGTGGAAAAAAATAGGCCCCAATAATTTTTATCACCAAACATGCCAGCAAACGTTTTAAAATACACTTTTATAAGAGTATGTATCTCTATTAATAAGCCTGATACCAGTCGCTATCACTGCATTTAAGGCTTTACTTACATTACTTTGGTATCAGCAGCATTTTCTAGCAAATTCCATCCCTAGAAAAGTATTTTAACTGCACATACCTTATTACAGGAAAACCTGCACGCTATTCCCCCTCTGAAGTTACCTCACTCCTCAGAATATGTGAGAACAGCAAAGGATCTTAGTTACTTATGCTAAGATCATAGAAAACGCAGGCAGATTCTTCTTCCAAATACTGCCTGAGATAAACAGTAAACTCCGGTACCATTTAAAAATAACAAACTTTTGATTGAAGAAATAAACTAAGTATAAAACACCACAGTCCTCTTACTACCTCCATCTTAGTTGAGAGTTGCAAGAGAATGACTGGATATGGCAGTGAGGGGAGGAGCTATATAGCAGCTCTGCTGTGGGTGATCCTCTTGCAACTTCCTGTTGGGAAGGAGAATATCCCACAAGTAATGGATGATCCGTGGACTGGATACACTTAACAAGAGAAACATAATTTATGCTTGCCTGATAAATGTATTTATTTTGGATATGGTGAGTCCACGGAATCATCAATTACTAGTGAGAATATCACTCCTGGCCAGCAGGAGGAGGCAAAGAGCACTACAGCAAAGCTGATGTATATGTCACTCAGTTCTCTGGGATTTGTCCGAATGAAAGGAAAGAAAATTAGAGGATTGTCTTCCCTTATGTCTCCTGGCCAGCAGGAGGCAGCAAAGAGCACCACATGAAAGCTGTTAAGTATCACTTCCCTTCCCACAAACCCCAGTCATTCGACTGAAGGAAAGTAGAAAAGGGAAATAGCACAAGGTGCAGAGGTGCCTGAGGTTTATATAACAAAAACTGTCTGATAAACAGGGAGGGCGGTGGACTCAATGTGTCAAGAAATAAATAAATTTATCAGGTAAGCATAAATTTTGTTTTCTTTCTAATGACACGATGAGTCCACGGAATCATTAATTACTGTTGGGAATCAATACCTAAGCTAGAGGACACAGATGATAAGGGAGGGATTAGACAGGTAGACCTAAACAGAAGGCACCAATGCCTGAAGAATCCTTCTACCAAAAGATGCCTCCAATGTATCAAATTTATAAAACTTTGAAAAAAGTATGCAAAGTGGACCAAGTTGCAGCCTTGCAAATCTGTTCCACAGAAGCTTAATTTTTAAATGCCCAAGAAGAAAAAGCCCTCGAGGAATGAGCAGTGATTCTTTCAGGAGGTTGCTGTCTCATAGGCCAAATGAATAATACTCCCTAGCCAAAGAGAAGTAGCCGTAGCTTTCTGACCCTTGCGCTTCCCAGAAAAACAAACAAAGCAGAAGACTGACGAAAGTCCTTAGTCGCCTGAAGATAGAACGTCAATTCACGCACAACATCTAGGTTGTGCAACAAATGCTCCTTAGGAGAAGAAAGATTAGGACACAAAGAAGGAACCACAATCTCCTGATTAATATTCTTGTTTTAAACAACCTTAGGTAGGAAGCCTAATTTAGTACGTAGAACCACCTTATCAGAATGAAAAATAAGATAAGGAGAATCAAACTGCAGAGCTAAGAGTTCTGAAACTCTCCGAGCAGAAGAAATAGCAACAAGAAACAAAACCTAACATCTTAACATCTTCATATCTAAGGAACGCATAGGTTCAAATGGAGCCCGCTGTACAACTCTAAGAACAAGGTTAAGACTCCAGGGAGGAGTAACAGGCTTAAACACAGGCCTGTTCCAAATGAAGGCCTGACCAAAAGATTGCACATCTGGCGCATCCGCCAAACGCTTATGCAACAAAATAGACCACGCAGAAAACTGACCTTTCAGAGTACTAGCTGACAAACCCTTCTCCAGACCCTCCTGGAGAAAAGACAAAATCCTAGGAATCCTGACTCTACTCCAAGAGTAGCCTCTGGATTCACACCAATACAGATATTTATGCCATATCTTATAGTAAATCTTTCTTGTCACATGCTTACGAGCCTGAATCATGGTCTCAATGACCGACTCTGAAAACCCAAGCATAGATAAAATCAACCGTTCAATCTGCAAGCAATCAGTTTCAGAGAAACAAGATTAGGATGAAGAAAAGGACCCTGAAGTAGAAGGTCCTTCCTCAGAGGGAGTCTCCACGGAGGTAGAGACGACATTTCCACTAGATCTGCATACCAGATCCTGTGAGGCCACGCCGGCACTATGAGAATCACTGACGCCCTCTCCTGCTTGATCCGAGCAATGACTCATGGCAGGAGAGCGAACGGAGGAAATATATATGCTAGACGGAAATTCCAAGGGACCGCCAGAGCATCTATCAAGAAAGCCTGTGGATCCCTTGACCTCACATCGTACCTCAGAAGCTTGGCATTCTGTCGAGAAGCCATGAGATCCAGTTCTGGCTTCCCCCAATTAAGGATTAAACTGGAAAATACTTCTGGATGGAGATCCCACATTCCCCGGATGAAAGGTCTGTTGGCTCTGAAAACCCGCCTCCCAATTGTCCACTCCTGGGATGTGGATCGCAGAAAGACAACAGTTGTGAGACTCCGCCCACTGGATTAACCTCTGTCATGGCCAAGGAACTCTGAGTTCCCTCCTGGTGGTTGATGTACGCCACCGATGTTATGTTGTACGTCTGGAACCTGATAAACCGGGCTAACTGAGGCCAGGCCAGTAGAGCATTGAAAATCGCTCTCAGTTCTAGAATGTTTATAGGGAGAACTGACTCCTCCCAAGTCCAAAGACCTTGAGTCTTTAATGACCCCCAAATTGCTCCCCAACCTAGAAGGCTGGAATCCGTGGTCACGATCACCCAGGAAGGTCTGTGAAAGCAAGCTCCCTGGGAGAGGTGTTCCTGAGACAACCACCACAGAAGAGAGTCTCTTGTCGTCTGATCCAGAACTATTTGCGGAGACAGATCCGCATAGTCCCCGTTCCATTGCCTTAACATGCATAACTGCAGAGGTCTGAGATGGAACTGAGCAAACCGAATGATGTCCATGGAAGCTACCAGACCAATTACCTCCATACATAGAGCCACTGATGGCCGCGGAGAGGACTGAAGGACAAGACAAGAGTCGAGGATCTTTGTTTTTCTGACCTACATCAGAAATATCTTCATTAGTAGGGAGTCTTTTATGGTCCCTAAAAACACTACTCTAGTGGCTGAAATCAGAGAACGCTTTCCCAGATTTACCTTCCAACCGTGGGAACAAAGAAAAAAGACAAAAAGATCTCTGTATAAGAGTTTGCTTGTTAAAAAGACGGCGCCTGAACCAGAATGTCGTCCAGATAAGGCACTAATGCAATGCCCCGAGACCGGATCTCTGCCAAAGAGCCCCAAGGACCCTTGAGAAAATTCTGGGAGCTGTGGCAATGCCAAAAGGAAGAGCCACAAACTGGAAATAATTGTCTAAAAAAGCAAACCTTAGAAACTTGTGATTATCCCGGTGAATGGGAACATGAAGGTACACATCTTTTAAATCTATGGTTGTTATAAACTGACCCTCTTTAACCAAAGGAAGAATGGAATGTATAGTCTCCATCTTGAAGGACGGTACTCCAAAGAACTTGTTTAAACACTTTAGATCTAAAATAGGTCTGAAAGTCATCTTTCTTGGGAACCACAAACAGATTTGAATAAAATCCCAGACCTTGTTCCTGCGAAGGAACTGGAACTATAACTCTCAGGCTAAAAAGAACCTTGATACAATTTAAGAATGCCTCTCTCTTTATCTAGTCTACAGGACATTTTGAGAGAAGAAACCTGCCTTTGGGAGGAAAAGTCTTGAATTCAATCTTGTATCCCTGAGATACAATTTCCACGGCCCACAGGTATGGGACATCTCTTATCCAAGCCTGAGCAAATTGAGAAAGTCTGCCCCCTACTAGATCCATTCCTGGATCGGGGGCCGATCCTTCATGCTGACTTGGAGTCTGCCGCAGGCTTCTTAGACTGTTTCCCCTTGTTCCAAGACTGACCAGACTTTCAGGAAGACTTTGATAGATCCTGCTTGGAAAAGGAAGCGTAGGATTTACCTCTAAAGTTACAAAAGGAACAAAAAACAGCAAGAAGCCTTCTAAACAGCAGAGCCATCTTAAATATGCACACCTCATTCTTACAGCAAGTGAAGAAAAGCGCCAAAAAAACCTCTGACATCACAGAATCAGAACCTCCCTAAAAGGGGCGGCCCTACAGCTGACAAAAAAGCAAAAAAATGGATCCTCACTGAGCCATCAATAAAATAAATAACTCCTCTCACTAAAAGTGTCTGCAAAAACTGCCATAAAAACCTGCACCCTGACAGGAATAATAAAAAACATCCCCCTGCAGCATTTTAGCTGAATAAGTGCCAAATTTTTCCCTGCTACATAGAAAAATAAAACTGGCACTTACCTTAATAATTATCTTTCCGGCTGTAGGACAGCTCACCTGGTTTGAGAGGATGCCATCCCTCACATGGACCTGTGGAAATACAGAAAGACTGAGTAAACTTATCTTTTACCTAAATAGGGCAGCAAAATATTTTGGGAAAACGCAGTGAGGATTGTACCACACTGAAGAGACTGACATGGGCTAAGGCTAGACCCTTTAGAAAGATCAGAGCAAACCTACTCAGCTTTAAAATAAAAAAAATCTGTAGATCAGGCACCAAAACTTCACCTCCTCCTTGCACTGCAGGCAAAGAGAATGACTGGGGATTATGGGTAAGGGAAGTGACATATAGCAGCTCTGCTGTAGTGCACTTTGCTTCCTGCTGGCCAGGAGTGATATTCCCACTAGTAATTGATGATTCCGTGGACTCATCATATCTTAGGAAAGAAAATACATTTCAAGAATGCCTCTCTCTTTATCTGGTCTGCAGACGAACATAAGAGGAGGAATACCTGGGAGGAAGTTATGAATTATATTTATAACCTTGATTACTGTGTTCATAGCCAAAGGATTCTAGGCTCGATAAAACAGATAAAATCTGTCCCCACTTGACCCGATCCCGGATCGGGGGATAAACCCTTCTGGCTGATAAAGTCTCAGCAGAGGATTTCTAGAATGCTTCCCCTTGCCCCAAGACTGCTTGGGCTGCCAAGAAAATTTGGACTGTTCCTGCTTGAAAGAGAGAGGAAGACTGTCCTTTGCAGTTACCAAAGGAACGAAAGTTACTCTGGTGACCATAAGGTCTATTTCTTGGCTATGGATGAAAAGACCCTCCCATAAAATCAGAAATAATTTCTGCCAGACCATCCCAAACAAGGTTGTGCCCTTGTAAAGAAGTGCCAGAAACCTGGACTTGGAGGAAGGATCAACTGACCAAGATTATAGCCAAAACGCCACTCAGGCTAGCACAATAAAGCCAGATATTTTGGCTCTCATTCTATTTAGACAAGGCACATTCAAAAGATGCTTTATATCTTAGCTCCTTGCACATGTATTGAGTACTTGTAAAGTGTGGCAAATCACCCATAAGGGTGTCAAGGCGCTGCTCAATTTATCGATATCCGAAGGATGAAAGGCTGAGTGGACCTCGCTGGGGATCGAACCTGCAACCCTCGGGTTCCTACAGAGCTCAGTCACAGTGCATTAGCATGCTGAGCTATCTGTCCAGCTTGATTAATAAGCCTCTAGCTTTTAGTCCCTGGATCCCTAAAGGAGTCGCTAACCTCCATAAGGATTGAAAATCTTAGAGCCATAGTAGAAAAATTCCCTTCTACTAAAGGCGCCGTGCCTTTAATTGAAAAATAAAAGTCTTTAAAAGGCAGGAGAAAGGAAAAGTCTCGATAGCACGTCTAGAGATACATCCACATAGGAAGGAACATCATAGAGATGATCAAGTTGCACAACTTCCAAGGGTTCACAATGATAGGATATCGGTGTCGTCCAAGTAGCCAAAACCTCCTTAAACAATACACAAGGTGATCAGGCATACATCTGAAGATTATCACTTCAGGATCAGATGAAGGAATTACACTGTCCTAATCTGAGATTTCCCCTCAGAGGCTACCCACGTATTCTCCACCCTCAGCCTTATGAGAAAGGTCAAACTGAGTAGCAGCAGAAGGAGCAGAAAAACTATCTGAATCTCTAACATTCCTCTTGCGAATTCCCATTAGTATAGGAAAGCAGACAATGCCGCAGATATCACAGAAGATACCTGAGGAAAGAAAAATTCTGCAAGCAATTTAGCACCTCCAGGAGACTGAGAGGAAAATGCAGGGCACAGTATGTGATGCCATAAGGCTTGGGGCATTAAAGGAGAAAACTGTGGCATTGCCTAAACAGCATAATCCCGAGAGACATAGTGACATAACATAAGAACAGAGGTTTAACTCTGTGAGGACAGACTGACAAGCACCAATGAAAAACACTTAGAAATTGTGCTGTCACTTTAAATGCTCCTAGATAACCGCATGTCTAGGCATAAAATCCCAAATTAAAAATAAAAAAAAATTGGTTAAACAAGGACTTAACTATTAACCCTTTGAGTTCAAAGTACTTTCCCACCTGGGTGCTAAGAGTAAACTTATACAGCTCATATATCCCCTGCAGGACCTCAATCATCATTTGAGTACAGGGGAAGAAGAAGCTCAAAACAAACGGCCGTTTGTACACTGAGTATCGGAGGAGCCGCCAAACACGCCGGAGCGTGTAGCGCAAGTACTTACCTGATCCGAAAGCCTGCTGCCAAAACTGACAGCCAAAGATATCCCGAACAGAAGGTACTGCATCATCAGAGCCACACAGACCAAAACAGGCTCCAAAGAACCAAGCTTACAGGCTAATCTTGTATCGTACAAGATCGGAGAGAGAAAAGGCATAAATATCTTCCTGGTAAGATTAACAAACAAATCGCCAGACACAGCAGGTGTCAGAAGACCCGGTAAGCTCATTAGAAATACTTGTTACAAATTGCTTAAAAAAGACTGAAGTGTTACAAGGTTATCCCTCTAAGAAATAACGGAAGTTTATTGGATTACAAAATATTTTTATACTGGAACTCTGCATATTGCTACAAAAGTTACAAAGACTTTTAAATACCAAAGCATTTTTTATGAACATTTTATTCTGACAATTGGTCAAGAAAATATCTTTTTAAAGATACTACATTTTTAGATGTTTATATAAGGTGGATTAAGGTGATATACATAGCAATTGTTAATTATCAAAATAAATTAGCATGTTGTAATAATTAAGACATAAAGGTTAAGATACACGAGAAATTAAATCATTACAAAGCATATTGAATAAAAGGGAGACGTCCCAAACCATAGTATATTAACACAATTCTATTCAGACTATTCTGTCATCCAACCCTAGACTGATTATCTTGCTCACATTATTGTTTTTATGTATCTTTGATTTATATATGTTTTTAGATTGTCTACTAGCAATAAATATATGTGAAAATTATAATCTCCATATTGTCCTTCAAGCTTTTTTTAGCGCTCCCAAACTTCAATAATTGAATTTTGTTTGGTTTATACTAGAAAGTGGTAATCATAGGGAAGATTACCTGTGAGGGAGCTAAAGGATAATAACTTGGCGCTTATCTTAAATTAACCCACACAAGAAGTCAGACACCAAACACTTCACCTCCTCCTAACACGAGAGGCAAAGAGAATGAGTTTGTGGAAAGGGAAGTGATACTTAAAGGGACACTGAACCCAAAAAACAGAATTTATGTTTACCTGATAAATTACTTTCTCCAACGGTGTGTCCGGTCCACGGCGTCATCCTTACTTGTGGGATATTCTCTTCCCCAACAGGAAATGGCAAAGAGCCCAGCAAAGCTGGTCACATGATCCCTCCTAGGCTCCGCCTTCCCCAGTCATTCGACCGACGTAAAGGAGGAATATTTGCATAGGAGAAATCATATGATACCGTGGTGACTGTAGTTAAAGAAAATAAATCATCAGACCTGATTAAAAAACCAGGGCGGGCCGTGGACCGGACACACCGTTGGAGAAAGTAATTTATCAGGTAAACATAAATTCTGTTTTCTCCAACATAGGTGTGTCCGGTCCACGGCGTCATCCTTACTTGTGGGAACCAATACCAAAGCTTTAGGACACGGATGATGGGAGGGAGCAAATCAGGTCACCTAGATGGAAGGCACCAAGGTTTGCAAAACCTTTCTCCCAAAAATAGCCTCAGAAGAAGCAAAAGTATCAAATTTGTAAAATTTGGTAAAAGTGTGCAGTGAAGACCAAGTCGCTGCCTTACATATCTGATCAACAGAAGCCTCGTTCTTAAAGGCCCATGTGGAAGCCACGGCCCTAGTGGAATGAGCTGTGATTCTTTCAGGAGGCTGCCGTCCGGCAGTCTCATAAGCCAATCTGATGATGCTTTTAAGCCAAAAAGATAGAGAGGTAGAAGTTGCTTTTTGACCTCTCCTTTTACCAGAATAAACAACAAACAAGGAAGATGTTTGTCTGAAATCCTTTGTAGCATCTAAATAGAATTTTAGAGCACGAACTACATCCAAATTGTGCAACAAACGTTCCTTCTTTGAGACTGGATTCGGACACAAAGAAGGCACGACTATCTCCTGGTTAATGTTTTTGTTAGAAACAATTTTCGGAAGAAAACCAGGTTTAGTACGCAAAACCACCTTATCTGCATGGAACACCAGATAAGGAGGAGAACACTGCAGAGCAGATAACTCTGAAACTCTTCTAGCAGAAGAAATTGCAACCAAAAACAAAACTTTCCAAGATAATAACTTGATATCAACGGAATGTAGGGGCTCAAACGGAACCCCCTGAAGAACTGAAAGAACTAAATTGAGACTCCAAGGAGGAGTCAAAGGTTTGTAAACAGGCTTGATTCTAACCAGAGCCTGAACAAAAGCCTGAACATCTGGCACAGCCGCCAGCTTTTTGTGAAGTAAAACAGATAAAGCAGAAATCTGTCCCTTCAAAGAACTTGCAGATAATCCTTTCTCCAAACCTTCTTGAAGAAAGGATAGAATCTTAGGAATTTTTATCTTGTTCCATGGTAATCCTTTAGATTCACACCAACAGATATATTTTTTCCAAATTTTATGGTAGATTTTTCTAGTTACAGGCTTTCTGGCCTGAACAAGAGTATCAATGACAGAATCTGAGAACCCTCGCTTTGATAAAATCAAGCGTTCAATCTCCAAGCAGTCAGTTGGAGTGAAACCAGATTCGGATGTTCGAACGGACCTTGAACAAGAAGGTCCTGTCTCAAAGGTAGCTTCCATGGTGGAGCCGATGACATATTCACCAGGTCTGCATACCAAGTCCTGCGTGGCCACGCAGGAGCTATCAAGATCACCGATGCCCTCTCCTGATTGATCCTGGCTACCAGCCTGGGGATGAGAGGAAACGGTGGGAAAACATAAGCTAGGTTGAAGGTCCAAGGTGCTACTAGTGCATCTACTAGAGTCGCCTTGGGATCCCTGGATCTGGACCTGTAGCAAGGAACCTTGAAGTTCTGACGAGAGGCCATCAGATCCATGTCTGGAATGCCCCACAATTGAGTTATTTGGGCAAAGATTTCCGGATGGAGTTCCCACTCCCCCGGATGAAATGTCTGAGGACTCAGAAAATCCGCTTCCCAATTTTCCACGCCTAGGATGTGGATTGCAGACAAGTGGCAGGAGTGAGTCTCCGCCCATTGAATGATTTTGGTCACTTCTTCCATCGCCAGGGAACTCCTTGTTCCCCCCTGATGGTTGATATACGCAACAGTCGTCATGTTGTCTGATTGAAACCGTATGAATTTGGCCTTTGCTAGCTGAGGCCAAGCCTTGAGAGCATTGAATATCGCTCTCAGTTCCAGAATGTTTATCGGGAGAAGAGATTCTTCCCGAGACCAAAGACCCTGAGCTTTCAGGGGTTCCCAGACCGCGCCCCAGCCTACCAGACTGGCGTCGGTCGTGACAATGACCCACTCTGGTCTGCGGAAGCTCATCCCCTGTGACAGGTTGTCCAGGGTCAGCCACCAACGGAGTGAATCTCTGGTCCTCTGATCTACTTGTATCGTCGGAGACAAGTCTGTATAATCCCCATTCCACTGACTGAGCATGCACAGTTGTAATGGTCTCAGATGAATTCGCGCAAAAGGAACTATGTCCATTGCCGCGACCATCAAACCTATTACTTCCATGCACTGTGCTATGGAAGGAAGAAGAACAGAATTAAGTACTTGACAAGAGCTTAGAAGTTTTGATTTTCTGGCCTCTGTCAGAAAAATCCTCATTTCTAAGGAGTCTATTATTGTTCCCAAGAAGGGAACTCTTGTTGACGGAGATAGAGAACTTTTTTCTACGTTCACTTTCCACCCGTGAGATCTGAGAAAGGCCAGGACAATGTCCGTATGAGCCTTTGCTTGTGGTAGGGACGACGCTTGAATCAGTATGTCGTCCAAGTAAGGTACTACTGTAATGCCCCTTGGTCGTAGCACCGCTAGAAGGGACCCTAGTACCTTTGTGAAAATTCTTGGAGCAGTGGCTAATCCGAATGGAAGTGCCACAAACTGGTAATGCTTGTCCAGAAAGGCGAACCTTAGGAACCGATGATGTTCCTTGTGGATAGGAATATGTAGATACGCATCCTTTAAATCCACCGTGGTCATGAATTGACCTTCCTGGATGGAAGGAAGAATTGTCCGAATGGTTTCCATTTTGAACGATGGAACCTTGAGAAACTTGTTTAGGATCTTGAGATCTAAGATTGGTCTGAATGTTCCCTCTTTTTCGGGAACTATGAACAGATTGGAGTAGAATCCCATCCCTTGTTCTCCTAATGGAACAGGATGAATCACTCCCATTTTTAACAGGTCTTCTACACAATGTAAGAATGCCTGTCTTTTTATGTGGTCTGAAGACAATTGAGACCTGTGGAACCTCCCCCTTGGGGGAAGCTCCTTGAATTCCAGAAGATAACCTTGGGAGACTATTTCTAGCGCCCAAGGATCCAGAACATCTCTTGCCCAAGCCTGAGCGAAGAGAGAAAGTCTGCCCCCCACCAGATCCGGTCCCGGATCGGGGGCCAACATCTCATGCTGTCTTGGTAGCAGTGGCAGGTTTCTTGGCCTGCTTACCTTTGTTCCAGCCTTGCATTGGCCTCCAGGCTGGCTTGGTTTGAGAAGTATTACCCTCTTGCTTAGAGGATGTAGCACTTGGGGCTGGTCCGTTTCTGCGAAAGGGACGAAAATTTGGTTTATTTTTAGCCTTGAAAGACCTATCCTGAGGAAGGGCGTGGCCCTTACCCCCAGTGATAACAGAAAAAATCTCTTTCAAGTCAGGGCCAAACAGCGTTTTCCCCTTGAAAGGTATGTTAAGCAATTTGTTCTTGGAAGACGCATCCGCTGACCAAGATTTTAGCCAAAGCGCTCTGCGCGCCACAATAGCAAACCCTGAATTTTTCGCCGCTAATCTAGCCAATTGCAAAGTGGCGTCTAAAGTAAAAGAGTTAGCCAATTTGAGAGCATGAATTCTGTCCATAATCTCCTCATAAGAAGAATCTTTATTGAGCGACTTTTCTAGTTCATCGAACCAGAAACACGCTGCTGTAGTGACAGGAACAATGCATGAAATTGGTTGTAGAAGGTAACCTTGCTGAACAAACATCTTTTTAAGCAAACCCTCTAATTTTTTATCCATAGGATCTTTGAAAGCACAACTATCTTCTATAGGGATAGTAGTGCGTTTGTTTAGAGTAGAAACCGCCCCCTCGACCTTGGGGACTGTCTGCCATAAGTCCTTTCTGGGGTCGACCATAGGAAACAATTTCTTAAATATAGGGGGAGGGACAAAAGGTATGCCGGGCCTTTCCCATTCTTTGTTTACAATGTCCGCCACCCGCTTGGGTATAGGAAAAGCTTCGGGGGGCCCCGGGACCTCTAGGAACTTGTCCATCTTACATAATTTCTCTGGAATGACCAAATTCTCACAATCATCCAGAGTAGATAACACCTCCTTAAGCAGAGCGCGGAGATGTTCCAATTTAAATTTGAATGTAATCACATCAGGTTCAGCTTGTTGAGAAATTTTCCCTGAATCTGAAATTTCTCCCTCAGACAAAACCTCCCTGGCCCCCTCAGACTGGTGTAGGGGCATTTCAGAACCATTATCATCAGCGTCCTCATGCTCTTCAGTATTTTCTAAAACAGAGCAGTCGCGCTTTCGCTGATAAGTGGGCATTTTGGCTAAAATGTTTTTGATAGAATTATCCATTACAGCCGTTAATTGTTGCATAGTAAGGAGTATTGGCGCACTAGATGTACTAGGGGCCTCCTGTGTGGGCAAGACTGGCGTAGACGAAGGAGGGGATGATGCAGTACCATGCTTACTCCCCTTACTTGAGGAATCATCTTGGGCATCATTTTCTCTAAATTTTGTGTCACATAAATCACATCTATTTAAATGAGAAGGAACCTTGGCTTCCTCACATACAGAACATAGTCTATCTGATAGTTCAGACATGTTAAACAGGCATAAACTTGATAACAAAGTACAAAAAACGTTTTAAAATAAAACCGTTACTGTCACTTTAAATTTTAAACTGAACACACTTTATTACTGAAAATGTGAAAAAGTATGAAGGAATTGTTGAAAATTCACCAAAATTTCACCACAGTGTCTTAAAGCCTTAAAAGTATTGCACACCAAATTTGAAAGCTTTAACTCTTAAAATAACGGAACCGGAGCCGTTTTTATATTTAACCCCTATACAGTCCCTGGTATCTGCTTTGCTGAGACCCAACCAAGCCCAAAGGGGAATACGATACCAAATGACGCCTTCAGTAAGCTTTTTCTATGTATCTGAGCTCCTCACACATGCATCTGCATGCCTTGCTTCCCAAAAACAACTGCGCAATAGAGGCGCGAAAATGAGGCTCTGCCTATGATTAGAGAAGGCCCCCAGTGAAAAAGGTGTCCAATACAGTGCCTGCCGGTTATTTTACATAATTCCCAAGAATAAAATAACTCCTCAAAGCTATGAAGTATTAAAAATGCTTATAAATCAATCGTTTTAGCCCAGAAAAATGTCTACCAGTCTTTAAAGCCCTTGTGAAGCCCTTTATTCTTATTTAATAAAAATGGCTTACCGGATCCCATAGGGAAAATGACAGCTTCCAGCATTACCAAGTCTTGTTAGAAATGTGTCATACCTCAAGCAGCAAAAGTCTGCTCACTGTTTCCCCCAACTGAAGTTAATTCCTCTCAACAGTCCTGTGTGGAAACAGCCATCGATTTTAGTAACGGTTGCTAAAATCATTTTCCTCCTACAAACAGAAATCTTCATCTCTTTTCTGTTTCAGAGTAAATAGTACATACCAGCACTATTTTAAAATAACAAACTCTTGATTGAAGAATAAAAACTACATTTAAACACCAAAAAACTCTAAGCCATCTCCGTGGAGATGTTGCCTGTACAACGGCAAAGAGAATGACTGGGGAAGGCGGAGCCTAGGAGGGATCATGTGACCAGCTTTGCTGGGCTCTTTGCCATTTCCTGTTGGGGAAGAGAATATCCCACAAGTAAGGATGACGCCGTGGACCGGACACACCTATGTTGGAGAAATTTTGTTTTGTAACTATTTAATAGCTATTGTACCAAGTAAAAATAAATACCAAGTTACCTGTAAAATAAATATAAACCCTAAAATAGCTACAATGTAATTATTAATTATATTGTAGCTATCTTATGGTTTATTTTATAGGTAAGTATTTAGATATAAATAGGAATATTTTAATTAATAATATTAATATTAGATTTATTTTAATAAGAGTTTAGTTAGGGATGTTAGAGTTAGATAGGGTTATTATACTTAATATATATATATATATATAAATAATATAATAACGATATTAACTATATTAACCCTAATATAATTAGGGTTAATATAGTTAATATAGCTGGCGGCGGTGTAGGGGGATTAGATTAGGGGTTAATGTATTTAATATAGGTGGCGGCGGTGTAGGTGGATTAGATTAGGGGTTAATACATTTATTATAGGTGGCGGCGGTGTAGGGGGATTTAGATTAGATGCAAAAGAGCAGTTTACTTTGTGACAAAGCCCCACCAAAAGCCCTTTAAAGTGCTGGTAAAAGAGCTGAATTCTTTGGGGCATGCCCAGCAAAAAGCCCTTTTAAGGGCTGGCAATAGAGCAGTTTACTTTGGGGTAAAGTCACGCAAAAAGCCCTTTTCAGGGCTATTTGTAGGGTTAGACTCAGGTTTAGTGGTAGGGATAGTTTAGTATTTTAGGGGTTAAATAATTTAATATAGCTGGCGGCGGGGTAGGGGGATTAGATTAGGGGTTAATTAATTTAATATAGCTGGCGGCGGGGTAGGGGGATTAGATTAGGGGTTAAATTATTTAATATAGGTGGCGGCGGGCAGGGTAGGGGGATTAAATTAGGGGTTAATAATTTTAAAATAGATGGCGGCGGGGTAGGGGCTCACTTTAGGGGGTAGGTAAGGTAGATGGCGGCGGGGTAGGGGCTCACATTAGGGGGTTATAGATTTAATATAGCTGCCGGCGGGGTCCGGGAGCGGCGGTTTAGGGGTTAATAACTTTATTAGGTGGCGGCGGGGTCCGGGAGCGGCGGTTTAGGGGTTAATACATTTTTTATTGTTAGGTTAGTGAGGGAGGATAGCGGATAGAGGGTTAGACGTGTCGGGCTATGTTTGGGAGGCGTGTTAGACAGTGCGGGTGATTTTATAACTTTAGTCAGGTTTTGTAGGCGCCGGCAGTTTCTAAAGTGCCGTAAGTCACTGGCGACTCCAGAAATTTGTGCTTACGCAGATTTCAGGACATCGCTGGTTTATCTGACTTACGGCACTTTAGCCTCTGACGGCGCCGTATATAGGATAGCTCGAGTTGCGAGCTGAAACTGCGGGCGGCGGGGGTTCCCTCACTTGCGCCGCAAACTACGCTGCATATCGGATCGCGCCCATGCTTTATTCACTTTGATAACTTTTGCTGTAATAAATCTCTGAAAACTGTGGCAATACCCCCAGACAACCTAGAGTGCAATATCAAGCAGTGATTAACTGAAGAGCTCATTTAACCCATGCATAAGACACAGCAGAGTATACTGAAGGTTTGTTTTTTATTTAAAGGGTGAGTTCCTAGGCTACAAACTATTACAAATTTTAGTTGTAAATAATTGCTGAACATTTTTTGTGTTTGCAGTTCTTCTTTAATATAATACTTGACAAAGGGCATATTGTTTGCCTGAAACGTTGCTGTTATTGTTGGAACCCTGTATGCACAAATAAAGGTCGATTTGCACTACTAGCTGGAGAACTTTTTTAAATTATATATATATATATATATATATATATATATATATATATATATATATATATATATATATATATATATATTGTGACAGAAAGCAAGGCCTGGTTATAAATGGAAGATATTTAAAACCAGGCATTGTACATGCTATTTCTCCTTTCAGTTAAAACCCCAGGGAGAAAGAGTGTGTATTTGATTATCCCAGACAGCTGTGAAGCTGTCCAGCAGCTAATCACAGGTGTGGCTAATTAGAAGTTGTGAGGGTTTAAATAGACGCCTCACTTAGGCCTTGAGAGAGAGAGATATACAGCTACAGAAGCTGGTGTGTGTGTTTGTTACACTGTGTAAAAGACTTTTGTTCCTGTGAACTGTAAAAGGACATTATTTTTACAAAGCACTTGTGGAATGCTGTGAAGTGCTGGGACACATTTAAAAGTACTTAACTTTGCTGCAGAGGAAGGATTTCCCTCTCTTGATAATGAACTGCCTGTTTGTTATTGCTGTGAAAAATAAAGCCTTTTAAACTACAGTGGACTGTCCTGTGCTGCATTTGTGCCCTAGAAGACCGTGGTTAAAAGTGTTCCTGTCACAATATATATATATATATATATATATATATATATATATATATATATATATATATATATATATATATATACACACATACACAAATCGGCTTACAATTTCCACTAGTCCCAGACGAGTAAGAAATCGTACCAGAAGAGTAATAAATTTGACTATTTTTCCCATCTTTAGCATTGAGTGGGCCAGTAACTTTTTCCCTCTGGGCTAGTAACTATTCACATATATATGTGTGTGTGTATATGTATATTATATATTATATCCCTTTAAATAAAAGAACAAATAGTCTTTTGTCCTTTCTCTACATCCTTCCCAGGGGACATGTCTGACTGCTGTTTCAGTGTTCTTGTGGGTAGCCATGCACATTGTTTATTGGTAATAAGCAGTAGGAGCTCTAGATCATGAGCGTCTGTCATCTGCTGCCTGGATCGCACAAAAATCAGGTTTGAATCAATTTGTCAGAATTGAGGCTATAAACAAGAAGCATACTGTGGCATGTCTGAGACTTGGCAATGTGGAACATTCCATGGACTCGCTTTTAGTTTTACTAAGTGCAGCATGATGCTTTGAGGTCAGCATTATCCCTGGAGAGGTACGACACAAGAAAAGCCAACGATTTCAGAGTAATATGTTCCCTTTAGGACACAGCAAGTTCATTTTCTTTGATATTAATAACGGGGTCTCTTAAAGGCACAGTACTTAGAGACGGTAAACAATTTGAGAGTGTAATATAAAATCTTTAATTACTGTATGTGTAGTAAAACAACTTTGCAATATACTGTCATTATTTAGTTTGGTCCTTATTCCTGTAATTAAAGTCTAAGAACCATAGCTAAAAATACTGAAGGCTTGAATGCAAGCCTCCCAATCAAAATACAATATTTGCACATTTCCAATAGTGGAGAAGAGGTCGCTGCAAAAGTGATGGTTTGTGACACTGCCATGCAAACTATTAGCAAAGATAAATTTCAATTTGTGCGCAATTTAAAATGATCATTATTCTCACTTACCATCTCAATTTTCTCTGGATAAGTAAGCAGTGCCGCTCCCATACCACCCTGCAGAACAATATTAAAAAAGAAAATACTGAAAATAAAGAACAGTGCAATTTGCCCCTTTAAAAGTGACTTTAGTGCAAAAACAACATTAAAAAAACCCCCATAAAAATACATTTGTTACTTCCCCCATCTTAAAGGGAAATTGTAGTGAAAAAAATTATACTGTTATTCGTGTACTACTCGCTTTGGAACTCACACACATAAACAGGTCAGTCTCACTCAGGAGCAATAAGCTCTACAACTTCATAACTAAACACAGCTGGTGAATGGTGGGGTCATGTGACTGCCACTGCAGAATGGCTCACTGTTTATTTCCTGAATGGGAACAACAGTCCTCTGTGGCATCCAAGCTAGACTTTATCCATGTGTTTAACAAATGTGCTGGTGTTACACACATGGTTTTAAAGTGAGACGTGCCGAAATGACATGCGTCTAAGAAATTAGATGTCCCTAAAAATGCACAAAAATTGGCGAGAAGTGGTCCCAACATTCACAGCTCAATTAATATAGGTGAGTTTATTTACTTTTAAGTTCTATGAATTATTTTGTATTCTCTTTATATATAGAAATATCTGTATATTTTTATGAGTTAACCATTTTATTTCAACCATCTCTGCTAAGCACACAACACAAATATTCTTCCCTTACTCTGGTCACATGAACCATAAAAGCATCATTACACACGCACAGCCTGCAAAGTAATGCAATTTCCATACACTTGTTAACCTACTTGATACCATGTTGAGCTGAGCATCTATAGAAAGTAAAAGAAAAAGTGAGCTGGAAGAGTTTTAGTAAGGGTTACCAAGGCAACAATAAACCATGAGTTCATTACATGAAAATGGATCTTAATGACCTGCTGTTAGCAAGCAAACCGCATTTATAAAATCCCAATACTTCTGCTGATTTATTGATTTCATCTTATTATTTAGAACCATGAGAGTGAGGAAGTAAAAAAAAAAAAAAAAACAGGCACAATGAATGATAACACAGAAATAAGGGGAGATACAACGCTGGAGAAACATATATCACAGATATTCTCAGTGTGTTTATTGGTATTTGTTATAATGTGAATACCTTTGCTTTAAAATGTTAACATTTATGTGGGTATCATCCTTAGATCTGGTGTCTTACCCAATACCTATAATTAATTGAAAAACATAATTAATGTAAGAGCGTACCTGATAAATTCATTTAATTCATGGTGGCAAGAGTCCACAAGCTGTTATGTATGGGATATACAAAGTTTACCAAACCTCAAAAGCCTATAAATACCCCACCCACCTCACTTTAACATATAGCCAAGTGGTGAGTAAAAGCTGAATTGAGGAACAGGAAAAAAAGATTTATAACAAAAATAATAATCCAATGGGTGGGGCCTCGTGGACTCTCGCCACCATGAACAAAATTAATTTATCAGGTAAGCTCTTACATAAATGATGTTTTCTTTCATACAGGTAACGAGAGTCCATGAGCCGTTACAAATGGGATATAATACCCAAGATGTGGAAGTCCACGAGTAATAATAACAATGACTGATATGTCAAAAAAACTCAAAATCATTGGCACAATTCTCAAACTGAGACAACTGCCTGAAGGACATTTCTACCAAAAGCTGCTTCTGATGAGTCAAAAAATCAAAATGGTAAAATTTATTAAAAGGTATGCAGAGAAGACCAAGGCCTCTAGTTATCAACACGTCTACTTACCTGCCTTCGCCGGCCCAATACGCCCGCCTACCATCGCCGCCGCGGACCTGAAAAATCTCGCCAAAGTTATCAATAAATCTGTCAAAAAGCCGTGCACCAAGTACGGGGCGATGAGCAGCGGACTGTGATAGTTATCACTCATCCGATCTCGCTGCTCTTCGCCTTTTTCACAGCTTTATTGACAAGCTGTCACTAAGCACCCACACTAAACTACACTGTTTTACCCCCTATACCGGCGCCCCTGGAGCCCCCCGCAACTAAATAAAGTTATTAACCCCTAAACCGCCGCTCCCGGACACCGCCGCAACTATAATAAATGTATTAACCCCTAAACCACCGCTCCCGGAGCCCACCGCCACCTACATTATACCTAGTAACCCATATCCTGCCCCCCCCCATACCGCAGCAACCTACAATAAATTTATTAACCCCTATCCTGCCGATACCGGACCCCGCCGCAACTAAATAGTTTAACCCCTAAACCACCAATCCCGGAACCCCGCCGCAACCTATAATAAACTTATTAACCCCTAATCTTCCCCCCCTACACCGTCGCCACCTATAATAAATTTATTAACCCCTATCCTGCCCCCCCTACACCACCGCCACTATAATAAAATTATTAACCCCTAAACCTAAGTCTAACCCTAACCCTAACACCCCCCTAACTTAAATATTAATTAAATAAATCTAAATAATATTTCTCCTATTAACTAAATTAATCGTATTTAAAACGAAATACTTACCTTTAAAATAAACCCTAATATAGCTACAATATAAATAATTATATTGTATCTATTTTAGGATTTATTTTTATTTTACAGGCAAATTTCAATTTATTTTAACTAGATACAATAGCTATTAAATAGTTATTAACTATTTAATAGCTATCTAGTTAAAATAAAGAGAAATTTACCTGTAAAATAAAAACGAACCTAAGTTACAATTAAATCTAACACTACAATTAAATAAATTATTCCTATTTAAAACGAAATACTTACCTGTAAAAACAGAATTTATGTTTACCTGATAAATTACTTTCTCCAACGGTGTGTCCGGTCCACGGCGTCATCCTTACTTGTGGGATATTCTCTTCCCCAACAGGAAATGGCAAAGAGCCCAGCAAAGCTGGTCACATGATCCCTCCTAGGCTCCGCCTTCCCCAGTCATTCGACCGACGTAAAGGAGGAATATTTGCATAGGAGAAATCATATGATACCGTGGTGACTGTAGTTAGAGAAAATAAATCATCAGACCTGATTAAAAAACCAGGGCGGGCCGTGGACCGGACACACCGTTGGAGAAAGTAATTTATCAGGTAAACATAAATTCTGTTTTCTCCAACATGGGTGTGTCCGGTCCACGGCGTCATCCTTACTTGTGGGAACCAATACCAAAGCTTTAGGACACGGATGATGGGAGGGAGCAAATCAGGTCACCTAGATGGAAGGCACCACGGCTTGCAAAACCTTTCTCCCAAAAATAGCCTCAGAAGAAGCAAAAGTATCAAATTTGTAAAATTTGGTAAAAGTGTGCAGTGAAGACCAAGTCGCTGCCTTACATATCTGATCAACAGAAGCCTCGTTCTTGAAGGCCCATGTGGAAGCCACGGCCCTAGTGGAATGAGCTGTGATTCTTTCAGGAGGCTGCCGTCCGGCAGTCTCATAAGCCAATCTGATGATGCTTTTAAGCCAAAAAGAGAGAGAGGTAGAAGTTGCTTTTTGACCTCTCCTTTTACCAGAATAAACAACAAACAAGGAAGATGTTTGTCTGAAATCCTTTGTAGCCTCTAAATAGAATTTTAGAGCACGAACTACATCCAAATTGTGCAACAAACGTTCCTTCTTTGAAACTGGATTCGGACACAAAGAAGGCACGACTATCTCCTGGTTAATATTTTTGTTAGAAACAACTTTCGGAAGAAAACCAGGTTTAGTACGCAAAACCACCTTATCTGCATGGAACACCAGATAAGGAGGAGAACACTGCAGAGCAGATAACTCTGAAACTCTTCTAGCAGAAGAAATTGCAACCAAAAACAAAACTTTCCAAGATAATAACTTGATATCAACGGAATGTAGGGGTTCAAACGGAACCCCCTGAAGAACTGAAAGAACTAAATTGAGACTCCAAGGAGGAGTCAAAGGTTTGTAAACAGGCTTGATTCTAACCAGAGCCTGAACAAAAGCTTGAACATCTGGCACAGCCGCCAGCTTTTTGTGAAGCAAAACAGATAAAGCAGAAATCTGTCCCTTCAAAGAACTTGCAGATAATCCTTTCTCCAAACCTTCTTGAAGAAAGGATAGAATCTTAGGAATTTTTATCTTGTTCCATGGTAATCCTTTAGATTCACACCAACAGATATATTTTTTCCAAATTTTATGGTAGATTTTTCTAGTTACAGGCTTTCTGGCCTGAACAAGAGTATCAATGACAGAATCTGAGAACCCTCGCTTTGATAAAATCAAGCGTTCAATCTCCAAGCAGTCAGTTGGAGTGAGGCCAGATTCGGATGTTCGAACGGACCTTGAACAAGAAGGTCCTGTCTCAAAGGTAGCTTCCATGGTGGAGCCGATGACATATTCACCAGATCTGCATACCAAGTCCTGCGTGGCCACGCAGGAGCTATCAAGATCACCGATACCCTCTCCTGTTTGATCCTGGCTATCAGCCTGGGAATGAGAGGAAATGGTGGGAACACATAAGCTAGGTTGAAGCTCCAAGGTGCTACTAGTGCATCCACTAGTCGCCTTGGGATCCCTGGATCTGGACCCGTAGCAAGGAACCTTGAAGTTCTGACGAGACGCCATCAGATCCATGTCTGGAATGCCCCACAATTGAATTATTTGGGCAAAGATTTCCGGATGGAGTTCCCACTCCCCCGGATGAAATGTCTGACGACTCAGAAAATCCGCTTCCCAATTTTCCACTCCTGGGATGTGGATTGCAGACAAGTGGCAGGAGTGAGTCTCCGCCCATTGAATTATTTTGGTCACTTCTTCCATCGCCAGGGAACTCCTTGTTCCCCCCTGATGGTTGATATACGCAACAGTCGTCATGTTGTCTGATTGAAACCGTATGAATTTGGCCTTTGCTAGCTGAGGCCAAGCCTTGAGAGCATTGAATATCGCTCTCAGTTCCAGAATATTTATCGGGAGAAGAGATTCTTCCCGAGACCAAAGACCCTGAGCTTTCAGGGGTTCCCAGACCGCGCCCCAGCCCACCAGACTGGCGTCGGTCGTGACAATGACCCACTCTGGTCTGCAGAAGCTCATCCCTTGTGACAGGTTGTCCAGGGTCAGCCACGAACGGAGTGAATCTCTGGTCCTCTGATCTACACTGAGCATGCACAGTTGTAATGGTCTTAGATGAATTCGCGCAAAAGGAACTATGTCCATTGCCGCGACCATCAAACCTATTACTTCCATGCACTGCGCTATGGAAGGAAGAAGAACAGAATGAAGTACTTGACAAGAGCTTAGAAGTTTTGATTTTCTGGCCTCTGTCCGAAAAATCCTCATTTCTAAGGAGTCTATTATTGTTCCCAAGAAGGGAACTCTTGTTGACGGAGATAGAGAACTTTTTTCTACGTTCACTTTCCACCCGTGAGATCTGAGAAAGGCCAGGACAATGTCCGTATGAGCCTTTGCTTGTGGTAGAGACGACGCTTGAATCAGTATGTCGTCCAAGTAAGGTACTACTGCAATGCCCCTTGGTCTTAGCACCGCTAGAAGGGACCCTAGTACCTTTGTGAAAATTCTTGGAGCAGTGGCTAATCCGAATGGAAGTGCCACAAACTGGTAATGCTTGTCCAGAAAGGCGAACCTTAGGAACCGATGATGTTCCTTGTGAATAGGAATATGTAGATACGCATCCTTTAAATCCACCGTGGTCATGAATTGACCTTCCTGGATGGTAGGAAGAATTGTCCGAATGGTTTCCATTTTGAACGATGGAACCTTGAGAAATTTGTTTAGGATCTTGAGATCTAAGATTGGTCTGAATGTTCCCTCTTTTTTGGGAACTATGAACAGATTGGAGTAGAATCCCATCCCTTGTTCTCCTAATGGAACCGGATGAATCACTCCCATTTTTAACAGGTCTTCTACACAATGTAAGAATGCCTGTCTTTTTATGTGGTCTGAAGACAATTGAGACCTGTGGAACCTCCCCCTTGGGGGTAGCTCCTTGAATTCCAGAAGATAACCTTGGGAGACTATTTCTAGCGCCCAAGGATCCAGAACATCTCTTGCCCAAGCCTGAGCGAAGAGAGAAAGTCTGCCCCCCACCAGATCCGGTCCCGGATCGGGGGCCAACATCTCATGCTGTCTTGGTAGCAGTGGCAGGTTTCTTAGCCTGCTTACCTTTGTTCCAGCCTTGCATTGGCCTCCAGGCTGGCTTGGTCTGAGAAGTATTACCCTCTTGCTTAGAGGATGTAGAACTTGAGGCTGGTCCGTTTCTGCGAAAGGGACGAAAATTTGGTTTATTTTTAGCCTTAAAAGACCTATCCTGAGGAAGGGCGTGGCCCTTACCCCCAGTGATATCTGAAATAATCTCTTTCAAGTCAGGGCCAAACAGCGTTTTCCCCTTGAAAGGTATGTTAAGCAATTTGTTCTTGGAAGACGCATCCGCTGACCAAGATTTTAGCCAAAGCGCTCTGCGCGCCACAATAGCAAACCCTGAATTTTTCGCCGCTAATCTAGCTAATTGCAAAGTGGCGTCTAAAGTAAAAGAGTTAGCCAATTTAAGAGCGTGAACTCTGTCCATAATCTCCTCATAAGAAGAATCTTTATCAAGCGACTTTTCTAGTTCATCGAACCAGAAACACGCTGCTGTAGTGACAGGAACAATGCATGAAATTGGTTGTAGAAGGTAACCTTGCTGAACAAACATCTTTTTAAGCAAACCCTCTAATTTTTTATCCATAGGATCTTTGAAAGCACAACTATCTTCTATAGGGATAGTAGTGCGTTTGTTTAGAGTAGAAACCGCCCCCTCGACCTTGGGGACTGTCTGCCATAAGTCCTTTCTGGGGTCGACCATAGGAAACAATTTCTTAAATATAGGGGGAGGGACAAAAGGTATGCCGGGCCTTTCCCATTCTTTGTTTACAATGTCCGCCACCCGCTTGGGTATAGGAAAAGCTTCGGGGGGCCCCGGGACCTCTAGGAACTTGTCCATCTTACATAATTTCTCTGGAATGACCAAATTGTCACAATCATCCAGAGTAGACAACACCTCCTTAAGCAGAGCGCGGAGATGTTCCAATTTAAATTTGAATGTAATCACATCAGGTTCAGCTTGTTGAGAAATTTTCCCTGAATCTGAAATTTCTCCCTCAGACAAAACCTCCCTGGCCCCCTCAGACTGGTGTAGGGGCATGTCAGAACCATTATCATCAGCGTCCTCATGCTCTTCAGTATTTTCTAAAACAGAGCAGTCGCGCTTTCGCTGATAAGTGGGCATTTTGGCTAAAATGTTTTTGATAGAATTATCCATTACAGCCGTTAATTGTTTCATAGTAAGGAGTATTGGCGCACTAGATGTACTAGGGGCCTCCTGTGTGGGCAAGACTGGCGTAGACGAAGGAGGGGATGATGCAGTACCATGCTTACTCCCCTCACTTGAGGAATCATCTTGGGCATCATTTTCTCTAAATTGTTTGTCACATACATCACATCTATTAAAATGAGAAGGAACCTTGGCTTCCTCACATACAGAACATAGTCTATCTGATAGTTCAGACATGTTAAACAGGCATAAACTTGATAACAAAGTACAAAAAACGTTTTAAAATAAAACCGTTACTGTCACTTTAAATTTTAAACTGAACACACTTTATTACTGAATATGTGAAAAAATATGAAGGAATTGTTCAAAATTCACCAAAATTTCACCACAGTGTCTTAAAGCCTTAAAAGTATTGCACACCAAATTTGAAAGCTTTAACTCTTAAAATAACGGAACCGGAGCCGTTTTTATATTTAACCCCTATACAGTCCCTGGTATCTGCTTTGCTGAGACCCAACCAAGCCCAGAGGGGAATACGATACCAAATGACGCCTTCAGTAAGCTTTTTCTATGTATCTGAGCTCCTCACACATGCATCTGCATGCCTTGCTTCCCAAAAACAACTGCGCATTAGTGGCGCGAAAATGAGGCTCTGCCTATGATTAGAGAAGGCCCCCAGTGAAAAAGGTGTCCAATACAGTGCCTGCCGTTTCTTTAACATAATTCCCAAGAATAAAATAACTCCTCAAAGCTATAAACTATTAAAAATGCTTATAAATCAATCGTTTTAGCCCAGAAAAATGTCTACCAGTCTTTAAAGCCCTTGTGAAGCCCTTTATTCTTATTTAATAAAAATGGCTTACCGGATCCCATAGGGAAAAATGACAGCTTCCAGCATTACCAAGTCTTGTTAGAAATGTGTCATATCTCAAGCAGCAAAAGTCTGCTCACTGTTTCCCCCAACTGAAGTTAATTCCTCTCAACAGTCCTGTGTGGAAACAGCCATCGATTTTAGTAACGGTTGCTAAAATCATTTTCCTCTTACAAACAGAAATCTTCATCTCTTTTCTGTTTCAGAGTAAATAGTACATACCAGCACTATTTTAAAATAACAAACTCTTGATTGAAGAATAAAAACTACATTTAAACACCAAAAAACTCTAAGCCATCTCCGTGGAGATGTTGCCTGTGCAACGGCAAAGAGAATGACTGGGGAAGGCGGAGCCTAGGAGGGATCATGTGACCAGCTTTGCTGGGCTCTTTGCCATTTCCTGTTGGGGAAGAGAATATCCCACAAGTAAGGATGACGCCGTGGACCGGACACACCTATGTTGGAGAAATAAACCCTAAGATAGCTACAATTTAATTAATAATTACATTGTAGCTATTTTAGGATTTACATTTATTTTACAGGTAACTTTGTATTTATTTTAGCTAGTTAGAATAGTTATTAAATAGTTATTAACTATTTAATAACTACCTAGCTAAAAGAAATACAAAATTACCTGTAAAATAAATCCTAACCTAAGTTACAATTAAACCTAACACTACACTATCATTAAATTAATTAAATAAATTACCTACAAATAACTACAATTAAATAAACTAAAGTACAAAAAATAAAAAAAATAATTTACAAACATTTCAAAAATATTACAACAATTTTAAGCTACTTACACCTAATCTAAGCCCCCTAATAAAATAACAAAGCCCCCCAAAATAAAAAAATGCCCTACCCTATTCTACATTAAAAAGTTACCAGCTCTATTACCTTACCAGCCCTTAAAAGGGTCTTTTGCGGGGCATGCCCCAAAGAATTCAGCTCTTTTGCCTGTAAATTAAAAATACAACCCCCCCCAACATTAACACCCACCACCCACATACCCCTAATCTAACCCAAACCCCCCTTAAATAAACCTAACACTACCCCCTGAAGATCATCCTACCTTTAGCCGTCTTCAGCCAGCCGACCATCGATGGAACCGAAGAGGAGATCCGGAGCGGCAGAAGTCATCATCCAAGGGGCGCTGAAGAAGTCTTCCATTCGACTGAAGTCTTCATCCAGGCGGCGTCTTCAATCTTCATCCATCCGGAGCGGAGCCATCTTCAGACGAGCCGACGCGGAGCCATCCTCTTCTTCCCGACGACTAACGACGAATGGCGGTACCTTTAAGTGACGTCATCCAAGATGACGTCCCTTCAATTCCGATTGGCTAATAGGATCCAATCAGCCAATCAGATTGAGCTCGAATTCTATTGGCTGATCGCCAATCGGATTGAACTTCAATCTGATTGGCTGATAGAATCCTATCAGCCAATCGGAATTGAAGGGATGCCATCTTGGATGACGTCACTTAAAGGTACCGCCATTCGTCGTTAGTCGTCGGGAAGAAGAGGATGGCTCCGCGTCGGCTCGTCTGAAGATGGCTCCACTCCGCTCCGGATGGATGAAGATTGAAGACGCCGCTTGGATGAAGACTTCAATCGGATGGAAGACTTCTTCAGCGCCCCTTGGATGATGACTTCTGCCGCTCCGGATCTCCTCTTCGGTTCCATCGGTGGTCGGCTTTCTGAAGACGGCTAAAGGTAGGATGATCTTCAAGGGGGTAGTATTAGGTTTATTTAAGGGGGGTTTGGGTTAGATTAGGGGTATGTGGGTGGTGGGTTTTAATGTTGGGGGGGTTGTATTTTTATTTTACAGGCAAAAGAGCTGAATTCTTTGGGGCATGCCCCGCAAAAGGCCCTTTTAAGGGCTGGTAAGGTAATAGAGCTGGTAACTTTTTAATGTAGAATAGGGTAGGGCATTTTTTTAGTAGGTAATTTATTTAATTAATTTAATGATAGTGTAGTGTTAGGTTTAATTGTAACTTAGGTTAGGATTTATTTTACAGGTAATTTTGTATTTCTTTTAGCTAGGTAGTTATTAAATAGTTAATAGCTATTCTAACTAGCTAAAATAAATACAAAGTTACCTGTAAAATAAATATAAATCCTAAAATAGCTACAATGTAATTATTAATTACATTGTAGCTATCTTAGGGTTTATTTTACAGGTATTTAGTTTTAAATAGGAATAATTTATTTAATTATAGTGTAGTGTTAGGTGTAATTGTAACTTAGGTTCGTTTTTATTTTACAGGTAAATTTCTCTTTATTTTAACTAGATAGCTATTAAATAGTTAATAACTATTTAATAGCTATTGTACCTAGTTAAAATAAATTGAAATTTGCCTATAAAATAAAAATAAATCCTAAGATAGCTACAATATAATTATTATTTATATTGTAGCTATATTAGGGTTTATTTTACAGGTAAGTATTTAGTTTTAAAGAGGATTAATTTAGTTAATAAGATAAATATTATTTAGATTTATTTAATTAATATTTAAGTTAGGGGGGTGTTAGGGTTAGGTTTAGGGGTTAATAATTTTATTATAGTGGCGGCGGTGTGGGGGGGCAGGATAGAGGTTAATAAATTTATTATAGGTTGCGGCGGTATAGGGGGGCAGGATATGGGTTAATAAGTTTAATATAGGTGGTGTTGGGGTCTGGGAGCGGCGGTTTAGGGGTTAAACTATTTATTTAGGTGCGGCAAGGTCCGGGATCCGTAAGATAGGGGTTAATAACTTTATTATAGGTGGCGGCGTTATAGGGGGCAGGATAGGGGTTACTAGGTATAATGTAGGTGTCGGTGGGCTCCGGGAGCAGCGGTTTAGGGGTTAATAACTTTATTATAGTTGCGGCGGGGTCTAGGAGCGGCGGTTTAGGGGTTAATAACTTTATTTAGTTGCGGGGGGCTCTGGGGGTACCGGTATAGGGGGCAATACATTTATTTAGTTGCAGCGGTGTAGGGGGGCAGATTAGTGGTGTTTAGACTCGAGGTACATGTTAGGGTGTTAGGTGTAGACAGCTCCCATAGGAATCAATGGGATATCTGGCAGCAGCGAACATGAACTTTCGCTATGGTCAGACTCCCATTGATAGGGCGGCGGTTTGAAAACCAGGTACGCTGGGCCGGAAAAGTGCCGAGCGTACCTGCTAGTTTTTTGATAACTAGCAAAAGTAGTCAGATTGTGCCGAACTTGTGTGCGGAACATCTGGAGTGACGTAAGAATCGATCTGTGTCGGATTGAGTCCGGCGGATCGAAGCTTACGTCACTAAATTCTACTTTTGCCGGTGTCTAGGGCTTGATAACAAAGGCAAATCAGCTTCGCCACAAATACGCTGCGGAATTCCAGCGTATTTGAGGTTGACGGCTTGATAACTAGGGGCCAATGTGGCTGCTTTGCAAATTTGATCAACTGAAGTCTCATTCTTGAAAGCCCAAAATGTGGCAACCGATCTAGTAGAATGAGTTGTAATTCTCTGAGGCGGAGTTTTAACCAAGACTTCTGGCCTTTTTTAGAACCAGAAAACCAAACAAACAGACTGGACGTCTGTCTAAATTACTTAGTAGCATCAACATAATATTTTAATGCTCTAACAACATCCAAAGAATGCAAAGCCTTTTCAGTCGAATTTTTAGGATTAGGACGTAAAGATGGAACAATGACTTCCCTTTTAATGTTGTGAGAATTAACAGCCATAGTTAAAAATTAAGTCCGCAAAACAGCTTTATCTTGATGGAAAATCACATAAGGAGTTTTATAAGAGAGCAGACAATTTGGAAACTCTTCAAGCAGAAGAAATAGCCAAAAGAACCAACCTTCCAAGAAAGCAGTTTAATGTACAAAGAATACATAGGTTCAAAAGGAGGAGCCTGTAAAATCGTTAACACTAACTTGAGACTCCATGGAGGAGAAATAGGTTTAATAACAGGTTTAATACGAATTAAAGCCTGAACAAAACAATGAATATCAGGAAGATGAGCAATCCTTCTGTGAAACATTACAGAAAGAGCAGAGATTTGTCTTTTAAAAGTACTTGCAGACAAACCTTTATCCAAACCATACTGAAGAAACTGAAGAATGATAGGAATTCTAAAAGAATGCCAGGAGTAACACCATGAAATATAAGTTTTCCAAACTTTGATAAATCTGCCTTATAACAGGTTTACAAGCCTATATCATGGTGTTAAAGGGACAGTCAACCCAAAAAACATAATTTATCCTTACCTGATACATTTATTTCTCTTGTGGTGTATCCAGTCCACGGATCATCCATTACTTGTGGGATATTCTCCTTCCCAACAGGAAGTTGCAAGAGGATCACCCACAGCAGAGCTGCTATATAGCTCCTCCCCTAACTGCCATATCCAGTCATTCGACCGAAAACAAGCAGAGAAAGGAGAAACCATAGGGTGCAGTGGTGACTGTAGTTTAAAATTAAAAAATACCTGCCTTAAAATGACAGGGCGGGCCGTGGACTGGATACACCACAAGAGAAATAAATTTATCAGGTAAGCATAAATTATGTTTTCTCTTGTAAGGTATATCCAGTCTACGGATCATCCATTACTTGTGGGATACCAATACCAAAGCTAAAGTACACGGATGAAGGGAGGGACAAGGCAGGTACTTAAAGGGAAGGTACCACTGCCTGTAAAACCTTTCTCCCAAAAATAGCCACCGAAGAAGCAAAAGTATCAAATTTGTAGAATTTTGAAAAAGTATGAAGCGAAGACCAAGTCGCCGTCTTGCAAATCTGTTCAACAGAAGCCTCATTTTTAAAGGCCAATGTGGAAGCCACAGCTCTAGTAGAATGAGCTGTAATCCTTTCAGAAGGCTGCTGGCCAGCAGTCTAATTGGCTAAGCGGATTATGCTTCTTAGTCAAAAAGAAAGAGGTTGCCGAAGCCTTTTGACCTCTCCTCTGTCCAGAGTAGACAAAAAACAAAGCAGATGTTTGACGAAAATCTTTAGTAGCTTGTAAGTAAAACTTTAAAGCACGAACCACGTCCAGATTGTGTAATAGACGTTCCTTCTTTGAAGAAGGATTAGGACACAAAGACGGAACAACAATCTCTTGATTGATATTCTTATTAGATACCACCTTAGGTAAAAACCCAGGTTTGGTACGCAGAACTACCTTATCTGCATGGAAGATCAGATAAGGAGAATCACATTGTAAGGCAGATAACTCGGAAACTCTACGAGCCGAAGAAATAGCTACCATAAAAAGAACTTTCCAAGATAAAAAAATTGATATCTATGGAATGAAGAGGTTCAAACAGAAGCCCCTGAAGAACTTTAAGAACCAAATTTAAGCTCCAAGGTGGAGCAACAGGTTTAAACACAGGCTTGATACTAACTAGAGCCTGACAAAATGCCTGAACGTCTGGAACATCCGCCAGACGCTTGTGCAAAAGAATAGACAGCGCAGAAATCTGTCCCTTTAAGGAACTAGCTGACAATCCTTTTTCCAATCCTTCTTGGAGAAAAGATAATATCCTGGGAATCCTGACCTTACTCCATGAGTAGCCCTTGGATTCACACCAATAAAGATATTTACGCCATATATTATGATAGATTTTCCTGGTGACAGGCTTTCGTGCCTGAATTAAGGTATCAATGAGACTGACTCTGAGAAACCACGCTTTGATAAAATCAAGCGTTCAATCTCCAGGCAGTCAGCCTCAGAGAAATTAGATTTGGATGGACCTTGAAGTAGAAGGTCCTGTCACAGCGGCAGAGTCCATGGTGGAAAGGATGACATGTCCACCAGATCTGCATACCAAGTCCTGCGTGGCCACGCAGGCGCTATCAAGATCACTGATGCTCTCTCCTGCTTGATCTTGGCAATCAGACGAGGGAGCAGAGGAAACGGTGGAAACACATAAGCCAGATTGAAAGACCAAGGCGCTGCTAGAGCATCTATCAGCGTTGCCTTGGGGTCCCTGGACCTGGATCCGTAACAAGGAAGCTTGGCGTTCTGGCGAGACGCCATGAGATCCAGTTCTGGTTTGCCCCAACGATGAATCAATTGTGCAAACACCTCCGGATGGAGCTCCCACTCCCCCGGATGAAAAGTCTGTCGACTTAGAAAATCCGCCTCCCAGTTCTCTACACCTGGGATATGGATAGCTGATAGGTGGCAAGAGTGAATCTCTGCCCAGCGAATTATCTTTGAGACTTCTAACTTCGCTAGGGAACTCCTTGTTCCCCCTTGATGGTTGATGTAAGCCACAGTCGTGATGTTGTCCGACTGAAATCTAATGAACCTCATTGTCGCTAGCTGAGGCCAAGCCTGAAGAGTTTTGAATATCGCTCTTAGTTCCAAAATGTTTATTGGAAGGAGTGTTTCCCCCTGAGTCCACGATCCCTGAGCCTTCAGGAAGTTCCAGACTGCCCCCCAGCCTAGAAGGCTGGCATCCGTCGTTACAATTGTCCAATCTGGCCTGCGAAAGGTCACTCTCTTGGACAGATGGACCCAAGATAGCCACCAGAGAAGAGAATCCCTGGTCTCTTGATCCAGATTTAGTAGAGGGGACAAATCTGCTTAATCCCCATTCCACTGACTGGGCATGCATAGTTGCAGCGGTCTGAGATGTAGGCGTGCAAACGGCACTATGTCCATTGCCGCTACCATTAAGCCGATTACTTCCATGCACTGAGCCACTGAAGGGCGAGGAATGGAATAAAGAACATGGCAGGAATTTAGAAGTTTTGATAACCTGGACTCCGTCAGGTAAATTTTCATTTCTACAGAATCTATCATAGTCCCTAGGAAGGAAACTCTTGTGAGGGGGATAGAGAACTCTTTTCCTCGTTCACCTTCCACCCATGCGACCTCAGAAATGCCAACACTATGTCCGTATGAGACTTGGCAATTTGGACGTTTGATGCCTGAATCAGGATGTCGTCTAAATAACCAGAAGCGACCCCAGAACCTTCGTAAAAATTATTGGGGCTGTAGCTAACCCAAAGGGAAGAGCTACAAACTGGTAATGCCTGTCTAGGAAGGCAAACCTGAGAAACCGATGATGATCTTTGTTTATCGGAATGTGAAGATAAGCATCCTTTAAATCCACTGTAGTCATGTATTGACCCTCCTGGATCATAGGTAGGATGGTACGAATAGTCTCCATCTTGAATGATGGAACTCTGAGGAATTTGTTTAAGATCTTTAGATCCAAAATTGGTCTGAAGGTTCCCTCTTTTTTTGGGAACCACAAACAGATTTGAGTAAAATCCCTGTCCCTGTTCCTCCTTTGGAACTGGATGGATCACTCCCATAACTAGGAGGTCTTGTACACAGTGTAAGAATGCCTCTCTCTTTATCTGGTTTGCAGATAATTATGAAAGGTGAAATCTCCCTTTTGGGGAAGAAGCCTTGAAGTCCAGAAGATATCCCTGGGATATAATTTCCAACGCCCAGGGATCCTGGACATCTCTTGCCCACGCCTGGGCAAAGAGCGAAAGTCTGCCCCCTACTAGATCCGTTACCGGATAGGGGGCCGTTCCTTCATGCTGTCTTAGAGGCAGCAGCAGGCTTTTTGGCCTGCTTACCTTTGTTTCAGGACTGGTTAGGTCTCCCGACCGTTAGGTCTCCTGAGCAAAAGTTCCCTCTTGTTTTGCATTAGAGGAAGTTGATGCCGCACTTGCCTTGAAGTTTCGAAAGGCACGAAAATTAGACTGTTTGGCTCTTGATTTGGACCTATCCTGAGGAAGGGCATGACCTTTTCCTCCAGTGATATCAGCAATAATCTCCTTCAAACCAGGCCCGAATAGGGTCTGCCCCTTGAAGGGAATGTTAAGCAGCTTAGACTTTGAAGTAACGTCAGCTGACCATGATTTAAGCCATAGCGCTCTACGCGCCTGGATAGCAAAACCAGAATTCTTAGCCGTTAGTTTAGTCAAATGAACAATGGCATCAGAAACAAAAGAATTGGCTAGCTTAAGTGCTCTAAGCTTGTCAAGTATGTCATCAAATGGAGTCGCTACCTGTAAAGCCTCTTCCAGAGACTCAAACCAGAACGCCGCAGCAGCAGTGACAGGAGCAATGCATGCAAGGGGCTGTAGGATAAAACCTTGTTGAATAAACATTTTCTTAAGGTAACCCTCTAACTTTTTATCCATTGGATCTAAGAAAGCACAACTGTCCTCGACAGTGATAGTAGTACGCTTTGCTAGAGTAGAAACTGCTCCCTCCACCTTAGGAACTGTCTGCCATAAGTCCCGTGTTGTGGCGTCTATTGGAAACATTTTTCTAAAAATAGGAGGGGGAGAGAAAGGCACACCTGGTCTATCCCATTCCTTAGTAATAATTTCTGTAAACCTTTTAGGTATTGGAAAAACATCAGTGCACACCGGCACTGCATAGTATTTATCCAGTCTACACAATTTCTCTGGCACTGCAATTGTAACACAGTCATTCAGAGCAGCTAAAACATCCCTGAGTAACACGCGGAGGTGTTCAAGCTTAAATTTAAATGTAGAAATATCAGAATCAGGTTGCATCATCTTCCCTGAGTCAGAAACATCACCCACTGAAAGAAGCTCTCCTTCATCAGCTTCTGCATATTGTGAGGCAGCATCAGACATAGCTCTTAAAGCGTCAGTATGCTCTGTATTTCGTCTAACTCCAGAGCTATCTCGCTTTCCTCTAAATTCAGGTAGTCTGGCTAATACTGCTGACAGTGTATTATCCATGACTGCCGCCATGTCTTGTAAAGTAAACGCTATGGGCGCCCTAGATGTACTTGGCGCCATTTGAGCGGGAGTCCCTTGAGCGGGAGTCAAAGGATCTGACACGTGGGGAGAGTTAGTCGGCATAACTTCCCCCTTGTCAGATTCCTCTGGTGATAAATTTTTTAAAGACAGAATATGATCTTTATTGCTTAAAGTGAAATCAGTACATTTGGTACACATTCTAAGAGGGGGTTCCACCATGGCTTTTAAACATAATGAACAAGGAGTTTCCTCTATGTCAGACACGTTTGTACAGACTAGCAATGAAACTAGCAAGCTTGGAAAACACTTTAAATCAAGTTAACAAGCAAATATAAGAAACGGTACTGTGCCTTTAAGAGAAACAAATTTTGTCAGAATTTGAAAAACAGTGAAAAAAGGCAGTAAATCAAACAAAATTTTTACAGTGTGTATAATAAGCTAACAGAGCATTGCACCCACTTGCAAATGGATGATGAACCCCTTAGTTAAAAAAACAGGTAAAAAAAACGATATAGACGTTTTTTAACAGTCACACCAAACTGCTACAGCCTTGCTGTGGGCCTACCTTCCCCAACAAACGATTTTGGAAAGCCTAAGAGCCCTTTAGAGATGTCCTATAGCATTCAGGGGACTCCTGGAGGAAGCTGGATGTCTCAGTCTGTAAAAGTTACTGCGCAAAAAAGACCTAAATTAGACCAATCCCACTCATAGTAACACAGTGGAAAGCCTCAGGAAACTGTTTCCAGGCAAATTTAAGCCAGCCATGTGGAAAAAACTAGGCCCCAATAAAGTTTTATCACCAAAGTATATATAAAAACGTTTAAACATGCCAGCAAACGTTTTATATTGTAAATATAAAAGAGTATTACCTCAGAAAGTAAGCATGATACCAGTCGCTATTAAATCACTGTATTCAGGCTTAACTTACATAATTTTGGTATCAGCAGCATTTTCTAGCATTCACATCTTCTAGAAAAAATCTTAACTGCACATACCTCATAGCAGGATAACCTGCACGCCATTCCCCCGCTGAAGTTACCTCTCTCTTCAGTCATGTGTGAGAACAGCAATGGATCTTAGTTACAACCTGCTAAGATCATAGAAATCACAGGCAGATTCTTCTATTTTTCTGCCTGGGACAAAATAGTACAACTCCAGTACCATTTAAAAATAACAAACTTTTGATTGAAGCAAGATAACAGCTACATTTCACCACTTTCCTCTTACTACCTCCATGCTTGTTGAGAGTTGCAAGAGAATGACTGGATATGGCAGTTAGGGGAGGAGCTATATAGCAGCTCTGCTGTGGGTGATCCTCTTGCAACTTCCTGTTGGGAAGGAGAATATCCCACAAGTAATGGATGATCCGTGGACTGGATACACCTTACAAGAGAAATGACTGTTACTTATTTAGATTAGTTAATTAACGATCTTTACATCAAACTCTAGCCCAATTTTCATCTAAATAAACTTTGGCAGAAAATACACTAACTAGATCTCATCTGGCCGTTTTGAAATGGCCACCTGACTCCTCCTTCTCCCAAAAGCTTGCACTGCAGCACTAGTACAGGATCCTCTCGTCCCTGCGCACTCCTTTCATTTAGTCCAGTGAGACACTCATATGGCACCCCCTCACACTATCTCCCCTCACTTCCTTTCAGCAGAACGTTCTGTCTGCACAAACACACCCACATGCTTACGAGCAGCAGAAGAATGATGGAGAGGAAATGGTTGTCTTTATATAATTTTTACTAAAATATCTGCACAAACCAAAAGTAATGAAATGAATGGAAAAACATAGTTACTGTATGTGAACTATTCAAAATATGTTGTGACTTTTGCATTGTAACGCTTTGCTTACCTTTGTTTCCTTTACACATGGTTAGCATTCTTGTAGAACAACATATACCGGTGTGGTGTATACAACGTACATTTTCGGAATACTTATGTCTGCGTAGCTGTTGGGCTTAAAAAAAAAACTACAACTCCAGTGATCCTCCGCGATTTGTGTTAGGAGACCGGTGTCACGTGATTATCAGGAAGAGCTTTCAGACGGGAAATCAGCTGCATGAGACAGCTGGTATGAGGATGGCAGAGGTAGCTGGCATAAAAGTAAGAGAGCACGGCACACTTGGTGAGGATGATGATGTGATTTCTACACAGACCGTCTGAGTGATACAAGGCGACCGTAAGTGCCTAGCTGAGGAAAAGACAGCTATTAGTGCTAGTCTAAAAGACATCTAATTATTCAATTGGTACGGAAAAAAACATAATTTATGTAAGAACTTACCTGATAAATTCATTTCTTTCATATTAGCAAGAGTCCATTAGCTAGTGACGTATGGGATATACATTCCTACCAGGAGGGGCAAAGTTTCCCAAACCTCAAAATGCCTATAAATACACCCCTCACCACACCCACAAATCAGTTTAACGAATAGCCAAGAAGTGGGGTGATAAGAAAAAAGTGTGAAACATAAATATAAGGAATTGGAATAATTGTGCTTTATATATAAAAAAAAAATCATAACCACCACAAAAAAAGGGTGGGCCTCATGGACTCTTGCTAATATGAAAGAAATGAATTTATCAGGTTCTTACATAAATTATGTTTTCTTTCATGTAAGTAGCAAGAGTCCATGAGCTAGTGACGTATGGCATAATCACTACCCAAGATGTGGAACTTCCACGCAAGAGTCACTAGAGAGGGAGGGATAAAATAAAGACAGCCAATTCCGCTGAAAAAAATCCACACCCAAAAATAAAGTTTAAATCTTATAAAGAAAAAAACTGAAAATATAAGCAGAAGATTCAAACTGAAACAGCTGCCTGAAGTACTTTTCTACCAAAGACAGCTTCAGAAGAAGAAAACACATCAAAATGGTAGAATTTAGTGAAAGTATGCAAAGAAGACCAAGTTGCTGCTTTGCAAATCTGATCAACCGAAGCTTCATTCCTAAACGCCCAGGAAGTAGAAACTGACCTAGTAGAATGAGCTGTAATCCTTTGAGGCGGAGTTTTACCCGACTCGACATAAGCATGATGAATCAAAGATTTCAACCAAGATGCCAAAGAAATGGCAGAGGCCTTCTGACCTTTCCTAGAACCGGAAAAGATAACAAATAGACTAGAAGTCTTTCGGAAATTCTTAGTAGCTTCAACATAATATTTCAAAGCTCTAACTACATCCAAAGAATGCAATGATTTCTCCTTAGAATTCTTAGGATTAGGACATAATGAAGGAACCACAATTTCTCTACTAATGTTGTTGGAATTCACAACCTTAGGAAAAAATTTAAAAGAAGTTTGCAACACCGCCTTATCCTGGTGAAAAATCAGAAAAGGAGACTCACAAGAAAGAGCAGATAATTCAGAAACTCTTCTGGCAGAAGAGATGGCCAAAAGGAACAAAACTTTTCAAGAAAGTAATTTAATGTCCAATGAATGCATAGGTTCAAACGGAGGAGCTTGAAGAGCCCTCAGAACCAAATTCAAACTCCAAGGAGGAGAAATTTACTTAATGACAGGTTTTATACGAACCAAAGCTTGTACAAAACAATGAATATCAGGAAGATTAGCAATCTTTCTGTGAAAAAGAACAGAAAGAGCAGAGATTTGTCCTTTCAAGGAACTTGCAGACAAACCTTTATCCAAACCATCCTGAAGAAACTGTAAAATTCTCGGAATTCTAAAAGAATGCCAGGAAAAATGATGAGAAAGACACCAAGAAATATAAGTCTTCCAGACTCTATAATATATCTCCCTAGATACAGATTTACGAGCCTGTAACATAGTATTAATCACAGAGTCAGAGAAACCTCTTTGACTAAGAATCAAGCGTTCAATCTCCATACCTTTAAATTTAAGGATTTGAGATCCTGATGGAAAAAAGGACCTTGCGACAGAAGGTCTGGCCTTAACGGAAGAGTCCACGGTTGGCAAGAGGCCATCCGGACAAGATCCGCATACCAAAACCTGTGAGGCCATGCCGGAGCTACCAGCAGAACAAACAAGCATTCCTTCAGAATCTTGGAGATTACTCTTGGAAGAAGAACTAGAGGCGGAAAGATATAGGCAGGATGATACTTCCAAGGAAGTGACAATGCATCCACTGCTACCGCTAGTCTTTACAGTTACCATTTTGAATGTTGGTATCCTTACATAGTGATTCAATATTTTTAGATCCAGAACTGGTCTGAAGGAATTCTCCTTCTTTGGTACAATGAAGAGATTTGAATAAAACCCCAGTCCCTGTTCCAGAACTGGAACTTTCATAATTACCCCAGCCAACTCTAGATCTGAAACACATTTCAGAAATGCTTGAGCCTTCGCTGGGTTTACTGGGACACGGGAAAGAAAAAATCTCTTTGCAGGAGGCCTTATCTTGAAGCCAATTCTGTACCCTTCTGAAACAATGTTCTGAATCCAAAGATTGTGAACGGAATTGATCCAAATTTCTTTGAAAAAACGTAATCTGCCCCCTACCAGCTAAGCTGGAATGAGGGCCGCACCTTCATGTGGACTTAGGAGCTGGCTTTGATTTTCTAAAAGGCTTGGATTTATTCCAGACTGGAGATGGTTTCCAAACTGATACCGCTCCTGAGGATGAAGGATCAGGTTTTTGTTCCTTGTTGTGACGAAAGGAACGAAAACGATTATTAGACCTAAATTTACCTTTAGATTTTTTATCCTGTGGTAAAAAAGTTCCTTTCCCTCCAGTAACAGTTGAGATAATAGAATCCAACTGAGAACCAAACAATTTATTACCCTGGAAAGAAAGGGAAAGCAGAGTAGACTTAGAAGACATATCAGCATTCCAAGTTTTAAGCCATAAAGCTCTTCTAGCTAAAATAGCTAGAGACATATACCTGACATCAACTCTAATGATATCAAAGATGGCATCACAAATAAAATTATTAGCATGTTGAAGAAGAATAATAATGCTATGAGAATTATGATCTGTTACTTGTTGCGCTAAAGCTTCTAACCAAAAAGTTGAAGCTGCAGCAACATCCGCTAAAGATATAGCAGGTCTAAGAAGATTACCCGAACACAAGTAAGCTTTTCTTAGAAAGGATTCAATTTTCCTATCTAAAGGATCCTTAAAGGAAGTACCATCTGCCGTAGGAATAGTAGTACGCTTAGCAAGAGTAGAGACAGCCCCATCAACCTTAGGGATTTTGTCCCAAAACTCTAATCTGTCAGATGGCACAGGATATAATTGCTTAAAACGTTTAGAAGGAGTAAATGAATTACCCAAATTATTCCATTCCCTGGAAATTACTTCAGAAATAGCACTAGGGACAGGAAAAACTTCTGGAATAACTACAGGAGATTTAAAAACCTTATCTAAATGTTTAGATTTAGTATCAAGAGGACCAGAATCCTCCATTTCTAATGCAATTAGGACTTCTTTAAGTAAAGAACGAATAAATTCCATTTTAAATAAATATGAAGATTTATCAGCATCAACCTCTGAGACAGAATCCTCTGAACCAGAAGAACCATTATCAGAATCAGAATGATGATGTTCATTTAAAAATTCATCTGAAAAATGAGAAGTTTTAAAAGACTTTTTACGTTTACTAGAAGGAGGAATAAAAGACATAGCCTTCTTAATGGATTTAGAAACAAAATCTCTTATGTTATCAGGAACACTCTGAGTATTAGATGTTGACGGAACAGCAACAGGTAATGATACAGTACTAAAGGAAATATTATCTGCATTAACAAGTTTGTCATGTCAAACAGTACAAACAACAGCTGGAGGAACAGATACCATAAGTTTACAGCAGATACACTTAGCTTTGGTAGCTCCAGCACCAGGCAGCGATTTTCCAGAAGTATCTTCTGACTCAGTTTCAACGTGGGACATCTTGCAATATGTAATAGAAAAAACAACATATAAAGCAAAATTGATCAAATTCCTTAAATGACAGTTTCAGGAATGGGAAAAAATGCCAGTGAACAAGCTTCTAGCAACCAGAAGCAATAAATAATGAGACTTAAATAATGTGGATACAATAGTGACGCCCATATTTTTTTTAGCGCCAAAAATGACGCCCACATTATTTGGCTTTAGAATTAGAGTTTTTTTGGGGGGATAATTGGAGTTAAGTATTTAACAGAAATGGTCCCTTATATTAGAATTACAACACATATATATGTACCTATATGTTATATACAATATTACCAAGTGGGATCCATGTCTGATGTGGGATCTCAGAGACAGAACTAAACAACTAGAAAAACTAATTGTATAAGGAATACAATAGGATTCACAGCAGAGATTGCCACAAATTAGGTATCATATAAACTCCAAATAGAAGATTCAGATAAGGATTATATCAAATATTTTTTTAAAAAGTTCCATGTCATTCATACCTTAATATCTTTATTAGTATATCTAGGAACCAACATTCACACAAAAGTAGCGAAAAAAAGGTTTAAAAACACTTAAACCCCGTCTTATAATAATTAATATGCTGAGAGATCATGTAATTAACAAGTGCCTGCTGGCCAATATCTAAAGTAAACTAAGCCCTTACAATCCGAGGGCTGATTTAACTTTTAACTTATATTCTAAGCAGGCACCCAAAGAGAGCTATTATTTGAGAACACTATCAGTTAGACAAGGGTAAGCAGGTTAAAAACGGCAGACAGGAGAGACAGAGCTACTCCTGCTGGACCCCTGACGCGCGTTTCACAGAACGCTTCCTCAGAGGAATTATTATTTGGCGCCTAAATGCTTTTGGCGCCAAAAATGACGCCACATCCGGAACGCGACACTTTTGGCGCAAAAGAACGTCAAAAATGACACAACTTCCGGCGACACGTATGACGTCGGAAACAGAAAAAAAAATTTGCGCCAAAAAAGTCTGCGCCAAGAATGACGCAATAAAATGAAGCATTTTCAGCCCCCGTGAGCCTAACAGCCCACAGGGAAAAAGTCAAATTTTAAGGTAAGAAAAAAAATTGATTTATTCATATGCATTATCCCAAATATGAAACTGACTGTCTGAAATAAGGAATGTTGAACATCCTGAGTAAAGGCAAATACATGTTTGAATACATATATTTAGAACTTTATAAAAAAGTGCCCAACCATAGCTTAGAGTGTCACAGAAAATAAGACTTACTTACCCCAGGACACTCATCTACATGTTGTAGAAAGCCAAACCAGTACTGAAACGAAAATCAGCAGAGGTAATGGTATATAAATAAGAGTATATCGTCGATCTGAAAAGGGAGGTAAGAGATGAATCTCTACGACCGATAACAGAGAACCTATGAAATAGACCCCGTAGAAGGAGATCATTGAATTCAAATAGGCAATACTCTCCTCACATCCCTCTGACATTCACTGCACGCTGAGAGGAAAACCGGGCTCCAACCTGCTGCAGAGCGCATATCAACGTAGAATCTAGCACAAACTTACTTCACCACCTCCATAGGAGGCAAAGTTTGTAAAACTGATTTGTGGGTGTGGTGAGGGGTGTATTTATAGGCATTTTGAGGTTTGGGAAACTTTGCCCCTTCTGGTAGGAATGTATATCCCATACGTCACTAGCTCATGGGACTCTTGCTAATTTCATGAAAGAAAGGAGATTATCTGAGGGGGAAAAAAAACAGTTTTGTCTTTTAGACTAGCACTAATAGCTGTCCTTTCCTCAACTTGGCACTTACGGTCCCTTTGTATCACTCAGACTGTCTGTGTAGAAATCACATCATCATCCTCACCAAGTGTGCCCGTGCTCTCTTACATTTATGCCAGCTACCTGTCATCCTCATACCAGCTGTCTCATGCAGCTGATTTCCAGTCTGAAAGCTCTTCCTGATAATCACGTGACACCGGTCTCCTAATAGCGTCTGCCAACTCCACCCATAGCACTTCCATAAATTTACAACACACGTCGCGGTGGATCACTGGAGTTGTAGTTTTTTTTTAAACCCAATAGCTACGCAGACATAAGTATTCCGAAAATGTACGTTGTATACACCACACCGCTATATGTTCTACAAGAATGCTAACCATGTGTAAAGGAAACAAAGGGAAGCGAAGCGTTACAATGCAAAAGTCACAACATATTTTGAATAGTTCACATACAGTAACTATGTTTTTCCATTCATTTCTTTACTTTTGGTTTGAGCGGATATTTTAGTAAAAATTATATAAAGACAACCATTTCCTCTCCATCATACTTCTGCTGCTCGTAAGCGTGTGGGTGTGTTTGTGCCGGAAAGAACGTTATGCTGAAAGGAATTGAGAGGAGATAGTGTGAGGGGGGTGCCATGAGTGTTTCACTGAACTAAATGAAAGGAGTGCGCAGGGACAAAAGGATCCTGTACTAGTGCAACAGTGCAAGCTTTTGGGAGACTTCAGAGAAGGAGGAGTCAGGTGGCCATTTCAAAACGGCCAGATGAGATCTAGTAAGTGTATTTTCTGCCATAGTTTATTTAGATGAAAATTGGGCTAGAGTTTGATGTAAAGATCGTTAATTAACTAATCTAAATAAGTAACAGTAATTTTTGAGTTGACTGTCCCTTTAATGACAGAGTCAGAGAAACCTCTTTGACTGAGAACTAAGCTTTCCATTTCTATGCCATTAAGTTTAGAGACCCTAGATCTGGATGGAAGAAGTGGCCTTGAGACAGAAGGTCTAGTCTTAGAGGAAGAGGCCACGGTGGGCAACTGAACAACCGAACGAAGTCTGCATACCAAATCCTATGTGGCCACGCAGGGGCTATCAGAATGACAAAGGATTGTTCCATTTTGATTTTGGAAATCACTCTAGGAAGCAGGACCAGAGGAGTGCATACATGCATGTTGGTAAGACCAAGGCACTGCTAAGGCATCCATCACTTCCGCTTGAGGATCCCTTGATCTTGAATGGTACCTGGGAAGTTACTTGTTCAAACAAGAGGACATCAGATCTTTTTCCGGAAGACCCCATTGTTGAACAATCCGATAGAACACATCTGGGTGGAGACATCACTCCCCTGGATGTAGGGACTGATGACTGTGATAATCTGCCTCCCAGTTGTCTAAACCTGGGATGTGAATCACAGTAATGAGGCAGGAATTTGTTTCCACACAAGAAAGAATTTGAGATACCTCATTCATGGCTAAGGAACTTTGAATTCCCACTTGATAATTGACATATGCCACTGTTGTGATATTGTCTGTCTGAAAATGGAGATAAGGCTCTTTTCTCAATAGAGGCCACACCTAAAGGGTTCTGAAGAGAGCATGGAATTCCAAGATATTTATTGGTAGCCTCGCCTCTTAAGGATTCCAAACTCCTTCTGTCTGTCAGAGACCCCCATATGGCTCCCCAACCTTTTTGACTTGCATTTGTGGTGGTCACAAATCAGGTAGGACGAGCAAAGAAAGACCCCTGAAGAATAAAGTAGTGGTTTAACTGCCAAGGATCTAAGAATGTCAGTTGTGATATCTGAGTATAGTCCTTGCACCATTGGCACAGCATGCAAAGTTGAAGAGGTCTCGTGAAAACGAGCAAAAGGAATCGTGTCCGATGCTGCAATCATGAGACCTAAAACTTCCATACACATGAAGGGAAAAGATAGAGACTGAAGGTTTAGACAGGCTGTAACCAATTTTATTTGTCTCTTTTCCATCAGAGAAAGAGTCATGGACACTGAATCGATCTGGAAACCTAAAAAGGTGACCTTTGTCTGAAGAATCAAGAAACTTTTTGGTAAATTGATCCTCCAACCATGTCTTCAAAGGAACGACGAACAGTCATGTGAGATTCTGCAAAATAAAAAGATTGAGCTAGTACACATATAAATAAGAAAACACTGCAATACCCTGCACTCTGATTACAAATAGAAGGTCACCGAGAACCTTTGAAAATATTCGTGGAGCTGTTGCTAGGCCAAAAGGAAGAACAACAAATTGGTAATGCTTTTCTAGAAAAGAGAACCTCGGAAAAACATAATGTTCTAGAAGGATTGGGATGTGAAGGTAAGCATCCTGTAAGTCTATTGTGGACATAAAGTGATCTTGCTGAACAAAAGGCAGAATATTCCTTATAGTTTCCATTTTGAAAGATGGAATTCTCACAAATCTGTTTGGAGTTTTCAGATCCAAAATTAGTCTGAAGGAATTTTCCTTTTTTGGTACAATGAAGAGATTTGAATAAAAACCCTTCCCTTGTTCCTGTAAGGGAACTGGGACAATCACTCCCATGATTTCCAGGTCTGAAACAGCTTGGGCTTTTATCAAATGCATTGGAATATGGGTGAGAAAAAAAAATCCTACCATAAGGTGTCTTATTCTGAATCCAATTCAATATCCCTGAGAAATTATATTCTGAATCCACGGATTCACAGATCCACGGATTGGACAGATTCTGACCAATATCTTGAAAAAGTCACCAGAAGAACTGGGTTGGGGGCCATACCTGCATGGTGTTTTAGGGGCAGAATTTGGTTCTTTATATTGTTTGGATTTATTCCATTTTGAAGAAGGTCTCCATTTAGAGCCAGAGGGTTTAGGGGAGGGGTTAGCTTTCTGTTCTCTATTCTGACTAAAGGAACAAAAACGATTGGGGGCCTTAAAATTTAACCTTTAAAAAAAACCTTACCTCCATTAATAGTGGATATAATACAATTTAGTTGGGAACCAAATAGATTCTTTTCCTGAAAAGAAAGAGATAGTAATCTCAATTTAGATAAAATATCAACATTCCGTGATTTAAAGGGACACTCAAGTCCAAAAAAACTGATTTAAATAGGGCATGCAATTTTAAACAACTTCCCAATTTACTTTTATCACCAATTTTGCTTTGTTCTCTTGGTATTCTTAGTTGAAAGCTAAACCTAGGAGGTTCATATGCTAATTTCTTAGACCTTGAAGACTGCCTCTAATCTGAATACATTTTGACCACTAGAGGGCATTAGTTCACATGTTTCATATAGATAACATTGAGCTCATGCATGTAAAGTGACCTAGGAGTGAGCACTGATTGGCTAAACTGCATGTCTGTCAAAAGAACTGAAATAAGGGGGCAGCCAGCAGAGGCTTAGATACAAGATAATTACAGAGGTAAAACGTGTATTATTATAACTGTGTTGGATATGCAAAACTGGGGAATGGGTAATAAAGGGATTATCCTTCTTTTTAAACAACAAAAATTCTGGTGTTGACTGTCCCTTTAAGCCATAAAGCTCTTCTGGTAAGAATAGCTAAAGACATAGCTTTAACGTTGATTTTCAGGATAACAAATAATGCATCACAAATAAAATTATACGCATGCTGAAGTAAATGAAGAATATTAGAACATTCAGGATCTGAAGATAACTGCTGAACAAGACTAAATGGGATTTGAAAGAAGTACTGTTTGGGGACTGTTTCCCAAAGCTCATAATTAGCTATAGGTACAGGATATAATCCTTTAAACCTTGAAGAAGGGTTAAAAGAAGTACCTGGTTAAGACTTTTCTTTAGTAATCATAGGAAAAACCTCAGGGCGATTGACAACAGCTTCAAACACTGAATTTAAATGATTACAGGGTATATTATCAGAAGGATTAGCTTCTTCAATCCCTAGGGTGAATAAAACTTCTTTTAAAAGAGAACGAATATGTTCAATTTTAAATAAAAAAAAAGAATGATCAACCTCTGTGTCTGATGTAGGAACCTCCGAATCAGATGTGTCCCTATCATTAGAAGATACATCAAAATTAGGTTGGTCAGTACATATATTAGTAGTAGGTAAAACATGTGCTGACCTTTTACATTTATTTGAAGGCACTCAAGCAGTTAGGGCCGTCTCAATGACAGCAGCAATAAAATCCTTCATTGCTGTGGGTATGCCTTCTGCATTAGACTGTGAGAGAAAAACAGTAGGTGCATTTGCACACATAGAAACATTGTCAGAATGTGATATAAATTAAAATCATGAGCCACATAAATGAGCTAAAGAAGCCACTTCAGTCTTTTTACAATAAGCATACATAGCTATAGTAGAAAGGTGTTCTGAAATTATGGTAACTTCAGGGACAGGTGCAGACTGCTCCATTATGGCAAACAAAACAAAAAAAACTAAAAATTTAAGGATGCAATAATATACTATTATAACCCCTTTAAAATAAGTTTTTTGAGGAATAAGAAAAATTGCCTCTATTAAAATGATTGCAAAAACGTTTCTAGTACATAAATGCTATAATATAAAAATGGCAGTTAAAAGTTCCCATTGCGATTACATATTTTTGTAGAAAACAAAGGATGCAATAAATAGCCTTTTTTTGCGATCTAGGGAAATGATAGCAGAGGGGACAATTCTTTATATAGAAAGAAAGAGGCGCAAAAAAAACAAACTATGCTTACCAGATAATTTTATTTCCTTCTGCATAAGAAGAGTCCACAGCTGCATTCCTTACTGTTGGAAAATACTGAACTTGGCCACCAGGAGGAGGGAAAGACACACCAGCCAAAAGCTTAAATACCTCTCCCACTTCCCCTATCCCCCAGTCATTTTGCAGAGGGAACAAGGAATAGTAGGAGAAATATCAGGGTATAAAAGGTGCCAGAAGAAAACACAAAATTTAGGGTTCCGCCCATCGGAAAAACACGGGTGGGAGCCATAGACTCTCCTTATACAGAAGGAAATTGAATTATATGGTAAGCAAAATTTATGTTTTCCTTCTTAATATAAGGAGAGTCTACGGCTTCATTCCTTACTATTGGGAAACTTATACCCAAGCTCTAGAGGACACAATGATAACGGGAGGGACAAAAATAAGAGACTGACCCTAAACTGAGGGCACTACAGCCTGTAAAACCTTTCTCCTGAACGCTGCTTCAGCTGAAGCAAAAACATCAAACTTGTAGAATTTAGAAAAAGTGTGTTAGGAAGACCAAGTAGCCGCCTTACAAATCTGATCCATAGAGGCCTCGTTCTTAAAAGCCCAAGAGGAAGCCACTGCTCTAGTAGAATGAGCCGTAATTCTCTGAGGAGGTCTATGTCAAGCTGTTTCATAGACTAAGCGGATAAGACTTCTCAACCAAAAGGATAAGGAATTTAAAGAGACCTTCTGACCCTTACGCTTCCCAGAATATGCCACTAACAAGGAAGAAGTTTGTCTAAAAGATAAAACTTCAAAGCACGAACCAAGTCCAAATTATGAAGTAAACGTTCCTTCGAAGAAGGATTAGGACACAAAAAAGGGACCCCAATCTCTTTATTGATGTTGCGGTCTGACACAACTTTAGGGAGAAACCCTAACTTAGTACGTAGGACAGCCTTATCTGAATGTAACACCAGATAAGGAGGCTCACATTGCAAGGCGGCAATCTCAGATACTCTGCGCGCCGAGGCAATAGCCAGTAGAAAGAGAACTTTGAAGGACAACAATTTAATATCAATTTCATGCATAGGCTCAAACGGCGCCCGTTGCAAAACTTTGAGAACCAGGTTCAGACTCCAAGGGGGAGCCGGAGATCTGAACACAGGTCTGATCCTAATCAGAGCCCTAACAAAAGACTGAACACCTGGAAGCTCAGAGTCTCTTGTGCAGTAAAAAAGACAAGGCTTAAATCTGACCCCGCAGGGAACTGGCCGAAAGACCCTTCTCCAGACCATCCTGGAGAAACAACAGAATCCTGGCAACCTTAACTTTATGCCAAGGAAAACCACGCTCTTCACACCAGAATAAGTAGGTTCCCCACACCTTATGATAGACGCAACAAGTAACTGGCTTACGAGCTTGGATGAGAGTCATGGACACTGAATCTATCTGGAAACCTAAAAAGGTGACCCTTGTCTGAGGAATCAAAGAACTTTTTGGTAAATTAATCCTCCAACCATGTCTTTGAAGAAACAACACTAGTTGATTTGTGTGAGATTCTGAAGAATGTAAAGACTGAGCTAGTACCAAGATATCGTCCAAATAAGGAAACACCGCAATACCCCGTTCTCTGATTACAGAGAGTAGGGCACCGAGAACCTTTGAAAAGTTTCTTGGAGCTGTCGCTAGGCCAAATGGAAGAGCGACAAATTAGTAATGCTTGTCTAGAAAATAGAATCTCAGAAACTGATAGTGGTCTGGATGAATCGGAATATGAAGATATGCATCCTGTCACCATTTTGAAAGTTGGCACTCTTACATAACGATTCAAAATTTTCAGATCCGGAATTGACCTGAATGAATTTTCTTTCTTTGGGACAATGAACAGATTTAAATAAAACCACAGACCCTGCTCCTGAAACGGAACTGGTATGTTTACCCCTGAAAGTTCCAGGTCTGAAACACACTTCAGAAAAGCCTGAGCATTTACTGGATTTCCTGTGATGCGTGTGAGAAAAAAAATCTTCTCACAGGAGGTCTTACTCTGAATCCTATTCGGTACCCTTGAGAGACAATACTCTGAATCCATTGATTTTGGACAGAATCTGCCCAAATGTTTTGGAAGAATCTTAATCTGCCCCCTACCAGCCGCACCTTCATGCAGATTTAGGGGCTGGCTTTGATTTCTTAAACGGGTTGGATTTACTCCAACTTGAAGAAGGTTTCCAATTGGAACCAGATTCTTTTGGGGAAGAATTAGGTTTCTGTTCCTTATTTTGTCGAAAGGAACGAAAACGGTTAGAAGCTTTAGATTTACCCTTAGGTCTTTTATCCTGAGGCAAACAAAACTCCCTCCCCCCCAGTGACAGTGGAAATAATTGAATCCATCTGAGAACCAAATAACTTATTACCTTGGAAAGAGATAGTAATCTAGACTTAGACTTAGATGTCAGCATTCCAATATTTGAGCCACAAAGCTCTTCTAGCTAAAATAGCTAAAGACATAGATTTAACATCAATTTTTATATAAAAAATGGCATCACAGATAAAATGATTAGCATGTTGAAGCAAACAAACAATGCTAGACAAATCAGGATCCATTACCTGTTGCGCTAAGCTTTAGAACCAAAAAGTTGATGCAGCTGCAACATCAGCCATAGAAATGGCAGGCCTGAGAAGATAGCCAGAATAAATAAGCTTTCCTTAGATAAGATTCAAGTTTCCTATCTAAAGGGTCTTTAAGTACTATCTTACATAGGAATAGTAGTACATTTAGCAAGAGTAGAAATAGCCCCATCAACTTTGGGGATCTTTTCCCAAAACTCCAAACTAACTGCTGGCAAAGAATACAATTTTTTAAACCTTGAAGAAGGAATAAAAGAAGTACCAGGCCGATTCCATTTCTTAGAAATCATATCAGAAATAGCATCAGGAACTGGAAAAAAAACTTCTGGAGTAACCACAGGAGGTTTTTAAACAGAATTTAAACGTTTACTAGTTTTAATATCAAGAGGACTAGTTTCCTCAATATCCAATGTAATCAACACCTCTTTTAATAAGGAACGAATATACTCCATTTTAAATAAATAAGTAGATTTGTCAGTGTCAATATCTGAGGAAGGATCTTCTAAATCAGATAGATCCTCATCAGAAGAGGATAATTCAGTATGTTGTCGGTCAAATGAATATTCATCATCTTTATGAGAAGTTTTAAAAGACCTTTTATATTTATTAGAAGGCGGGATGGCAGACAAAGCCTTCTGAATCGCATTAGCAATAAAATCTTTTATATTCATAGATATATTATGTACATTAGATGTTGTACAACAGGCATTGTACTATTACTGATGGACACATTATCTGCATGTAAAAGCTTATCATGACAACTATTACATACCACAGCTGGAGATATAATTTCCACAAATTTACAACAAATGCATTTAGCTTTGGTAGAACTGTTATCAGGCAGCAGGGTTCCAACAGTGGTTTCTGAGACAGGATCAGATTGAGACATCTTGCAAATATAAGAGAAAAAAACAACATATAAAGCAAAATGATCAATTTCCCTATATGGCAGTTTCAGGAATGGAAAAAAAAATGCAAACAGCATAGCCCTCTGACATAGAAAAGGGCAAGAGGCATATAGGAATGGGGTTTTAAATAATGAAATTGTTTGGCGCCAAGTATGACGCACAACACAAACTGAAAATGTTTTGCCACTAACAACATCCGGAAATGACACACTCATGACATTGTAGATGCAACCTTGTGCAAGGAACTCGGCGTCAACTAAGATGCCGAAAATGACGAATTTGCGTCATCGGACGTACCTTCGCGACAAAAAATTATTGCGGCAAGAATGACGCAATAAACTTTGGCATTTTGGGTCCTTGCGAGCCTAATATTGCCTGCGAAATTTAATGAAAAAGCAGTCAATTAAAAAAAACATAATTTATGCTTACCTGATAAATTTATTTCTCTTGTAGTGTACCCAGTCCACGGATTATCCATTACTTGTGGGATATTTTCCTTCCCAACAGGAAGTTGCAAGAGGATCACCCACAGCAGAGCTGCTATATAGCTCCTCCCCTCACTGCCATATCCAGTCATTCAACCGAAACAAGACGAGAAAGGAGAAACCATAGGGTGCAGTGGTGACTGTAGTTTAATTAAAATTTAGACCTGCCTTAAAAGGACAGGGCGGGCCGTGGACTGGATACACTACAAGAGAAATACATTTATCAGGTAAGCATAAATTATGTTTTCTCTTGTTAAGTGTATCCAGTCCACGGATCATCCATTACTTGTGGGATACCAATACCAAAGCTAAAGTACACGGATGATGGGAGGGACAAGGCAGGAACTTAAACGGAAGGAACCACTGCCTGTAGAACCTTTCTCCCAAAAAAAGCCTCCGAAGAAGCAAAAGTATCAAATTTGTAAAATTTTGAAAAGGTGTGAAGCGAAGACCAAGTCGCAGCCTTGCAAATCTGTTCAACAGAGGCCTCATTTTTAAAGGTGGAAGCCACAGCTCTAGTAGAATGAGCTGTAATCCTTTCAGGGGGCTGCTGTCCAGCAGTCTCATAGGCTAAGCGTATTATGCTCCGAAGCCAAAAGGAGAGAGAGGTTGCCAAAGCTTTTTGATCTCTCCTCTGTCCAGAGTAAACGACAAACAGGGCAGATGTTTGACGAAAATCTTAAGTAGCTTGTAAGTAAAACTTCAAGGCACGGACTACGTCCAGATTATGCAAAAGATGTTCCTTCTTTGAAGAAGGATTAGGACACAATGATGGAACAACAATCTCTTGATTGATATTCCTGTTAGAAACCACCTTAGGTAAAAACCCAGGTTTGGTACGCAGAACTACCTTGTCTGAATGAAAAATCAGATAAGGAGAATCACATTGTAAGGCAGATAACTCAGAGACTCTTCGAGCCGAGGAAATAGCCATCAAAAACAAAACTTTCCAAGATAAAAGTTTAATATCAATGGAATGAAGGGGTTCAAACGGAATTCCCTGAAGAACTTTAAGAACCAAGTTTAAGCTCCACGGGGGAGCAACAGTTTTAAACACAGGCTTCATCCTAACCAAAGCCTGACAAAATGCCTGGACGTCTGGAACTTCTGCCAGACGCTTTTGATTGAAGAATTAAAATAAAAGTATAAAACACCACAGTCCTCTTACGACCTCCATCTTTGTTGAGAGTTGCAAGAGAATGACTGGATATGGCAGTGAGGGGAGGAGCTATATAGCAGCTCTGCTGTGGGTGATCCTCTTGCAACTTCCTGTTGGGAAGGAGAATATCCCACAAGTAATGGATGATCCGTGGACTGGATACACTTAACAAGAGAAAGACTATACCCCAGGTAAGAATTTTTTTTCCTAAATATGTTTTTTCCCCAAATATGAAACTTATGTCAGCAAAAGGAAATATACATAAACCTGACTCATGGCAAATATAAGTACAAGAAAAATATGAGGGTTTGGTACACACCAAAGTGTATTCACACCCTTAGGGGGCGCCTCCTATAACTAATCACATAAAACATATGTAAAATATTAATAAAACACAACAATATATCTAATATATTGCCTACAAAAATTAGAAGTAACAAGTGTGGATAATTTGTACTACAGAAAAAAATGTCCAATCAATGGTGAAAGAGTGAAGTCCCAATCAATAGTGTGTCCAAAGAAAATCCGGTATGCAGCTCTCGGTCTTAGGATGGTCTTCCTGGTAGAGGGGTAACTGAGAAAAGAGAGAACACAGAGGCGCCAAACATGGCCTAGTACAGCCAAAAATCAAAAATATAAAATCCACACATGTGACAATTGAATACTCACAAACGAGCTGCACCCTTTGGTGCTAGTGGAGCAGACTGGAGCCTCTCAGTGGTCCAGCTCACTGGAACACTTCAGGGGTCAAGCGTGGTCCTAAGTAGTGGTTGTTAGCAGATTCCTAGATGGACACAAAATGTGCAAACCATAGCCAAGTAACGTTTGATCAACAAAATGGTGAAATGAGCAATCCTACTTACAGAATCCAAAGCACCTGCAGGTGCATAAGCAGCAAACTGGAACCAAACAGTCGCCCAGTAGACTGATACCTCCAGGTAGATATAGGAATTCGCTCAGGTGCCAATAATGGTATTAGCAACATATAAGGGATATAAAATACTTTATAGAAAAAAGCAAGTGTATATCTAAAAAATCTTTATTAAAATTGCGACGTAACAAGCTATTTCCTCAGGCTAAAAATATTTATAAAACACATTCAGAATACACTTGCTTTATACTAAATCTAAAACTCCTCTAGAGCCAATCAGATTGCTCCAACCTTAATGGCCATAAAGTATTAACACCTGTCTAAAGGGAGGTTGAGATGGCAACCATCAGTCTAAACAAAGTTCAGCACAATAGTAAGAAAGCCTCAGCAGATCACAGTTTTGACAGAATAGTAATCTATATACATATCAGTATAAAAAATGTAATGTAATATAAATCAAATAATCATTGTATAGCATTTAGACATATACATAATAAATCTGTTGTCAAGAGATGTTTGCCTCTAAAAGTTATGCAAACGAGAGAACATGAGCATAAATATACAAATGCAGGTAATGAGATTCAAACCCTGTACATAGTACGATTTTTCTGCATACAACATACTCGATATACATATCTTAATAAATCTTTATAAGAAAACTCCTGCCTAACCATACAACAAAGAGGGATGCACTGGTAGTTGATCAGGCGTTTAAGAAAGATTTATTAGAAGAAAATTTTAAAAGTTCATTAATGGACAATATTTTCTTGGACAAGTGTGTGGGGTTTGTTCCGCCCCAAGGACTGCTTACTGAAGCGTTTCGACTCCACAGGCCGTAATCGTAGCTGCAGTCACTTGCTCCAATGATCCTTAAGTACCATTGAGAGCCAGCTAATAGGTTAAAATCAGTGACACCCTTATTTTACCTGGGGCAGAACAAATACTACCCTTAAAGTCTATATTTAACATATATGGACACAATAGAACAATGTTTATATGTCCATAAAAAGACTTAGTATTAAATGACTCACAAAGTTTCATGCTAAGTAATACCCATTTTTCCACATTGATATAATAAAATTTGCAGAATTAACAGGATCAATTGCAAATATAAATTACATACAGATACACTTCAAATGTCACACTCTTATGAACAAGGCTTTACTATAGTCTCATTGTATATATTTAAATTAAACTAGAAAAATTGATTGATATAATCCCAATTAATGTGAAAACATATATACAGGAATCAATCTAATCTAAATAGTTTACAAATATAGGAGAAATAAAAAGATTTATATTTCCCTAATGCCTCTAGTAATCTTAGCTTGAAATTATAACACAATACGTACAGAAAAGGAAAATCCGGATGAAATAATTAATAAACAATACAAAATTAGTATATATAATCATCCCCTTTTCCAAGTACATTTAAGTGATTAAAAGATACTCTTCGAATTTAAAGACAAGCTGGAAATTTGCTTCATTAGGATTTTCAACAAATGACAGAAGGATATTCTTCATTAGCAACATTACATAAACTATTTCTAAGCCAGTAATATACAAGTTATCAAGGCATTATAAATTGCTATCTATACACAGAGGGCTGATGCAGAATAGCGTCAAGATAAATAACTAAGGGGAGCTCTCAAACATCTAAAGTGTATATTAAAAAGTGTGTTAGATGTCAAGTAGAATACTGGACACTAAGACCCCAAATGTTTACTCCCAAAAGTTAATGAGGTCAAACTCCGAATTAAGACCATAAGGAACTCTAGTTTTGAGCCTATGTATCCAGTATGCTTCTCTTTTGGACAATAATTTGTCCCTATCTCCTCCTCTTGACTTACATCTTACTAACTCAATTATAGTCCATCTAAGTGTTTGTGCACTGCAATTATGTCTCTCTTTGAAGTGCTGCACTAGCGGTGTGGTTAATTTACCTACTTTTATGTTATTAAGGTGTTCCCTAATCCTTTCTCTTGTTGTGAGTCCTGTATATTGGATATTACATTCAATACAGGTCAAGAGATGGACAGCATAGGATGTTCTGCAATTTAAACAGGAATAGTGATCGAAACTCTCCCCTGTTGCCGTACTTGAAAAACCATTGCCTTGTTGCAAATGCTTACACGCCGTACATTGTGTATAGCTACACCTATATGCACCCTTAAACTTAAGCCATGATGAGGTGTTGGTCTGTGATTCCGATTTAAGTTGAGTAGGTGCTAATATGTTGCCTATGCTTCTCCCTTTTCTAAAAGCATACCTACAACCTTTTGGTATAACCTCTGCTAGGCCATCATCCACTTTAAGCATTGGTATATGTTTTCTCAAGATGTTACAGATATGGTGGTATTGCTGGCTATATTGTGTTATAAAAGTTACGCCTTCAAATCTGGTATTAGTATTTTCCTTCACCTTCAGCAATTCTCTCCTATCCATCCCTGAGATTCTTTCTTTGGATGCTATAACTTCCTTCCGTTTATATCCCCTGTTGAGAAATCTCTCCTCCAAGTCCAAAGCCTGACTTTTAAATTCTGCATCCATAGAGCAGTTTCTTTTTAGTCTTATAAACTGCCCATTGAGGACAGACCTGAATACCCTTTTAGGGTGACTACTATGGGCGTGGAGTAGAGTATTCCCCGCTATAGGTTTCCTATATACTTTGGTTATAATTTGTCCTTGATCCGTACCTGATAAATTCACATCCAAATAGTTAATATTATCCACATTAAACTTGTATGTGAACCTGATGCCTATATAATTGGTATTTAAAGTCTTGACAAATTCAGTGGCTTCAGTCTCACTACCGCTCCAGATGACCAACAGGTCATCTATATATCGTTTATAATATACAATGTTCTCCTTCCAGTGTCCATCACCCGCATAGATGTGGGCAGCTCCCACCAACCCATAAAAAGGTTGGCATAGGAGGGGGCAAACTTTGCCCCCATAGCTGTCCCACATCTCTGCAAGTAACGGACACCTTCAAAAAGAAACATATTATGGGTAAGTAAGAAATGAGTAATGTGTAGTATATATGAACGAAATCCCTGATCATACGTGGTGTACCTTTCCAGGAAAAAGCTTAATGCTTCCAAACCTTTGCTGTGAGGGATGGACGAGTACAGTGAGGTGACATCTATGGTGAGCCACCCATACTCTTTTTCCCAATGTATCTCATCCATCTCCACCAACAACTGCTTAGTGTCACAAAGATAACTTGGCAGTTCCTTCACCAATGGTTGTAGGATTTCATCCAACCATTTTGATAATGGTTCTATCAAAGAACCTATCCCACTAATGATGGGTCTGCGCTTAACCTCCACCAAGGATTTATGAACCTTGGGTAAGAAATTAAATATAGGTGTTATCGGATTAGTTACTGTAAGGAAAGAACTAGTGTGTTCATCTATGTAACCAGCTTCACATCCTTCATCTATTAGATGACTGAGTTCATATTTAAAACGGCTGGTGGGGTTAAATTCCAAAATTTGATATTGTGTGGGGTCTGTGAGCTGTCATAACGATTCCTGGACAAAAAAATTGTTGTCCATTACCACCACTGACCCCCCCTTATCTGCAGAGCGTATAACCAACTTCTTATTCTCTTGCAAATTTTTAAGTGCAAAAGACTCAGATTTGGTTAGGTTAGAATACTTTTTCTCCTGAACTATATATGGTTAAATCTGATTCCACCCTTTTCTGAAATGTTTCCAAAATATTACCCCTTGATTGGATGGGTAAAATTTGGAGGGCTTGGATATAGAGGGACCTCTTTCTATGTATGTAAAGTCTTGTTGGTTAACCACTGTTGAGCCCTCTTCAAGTAAGGCTTCTAAGGACTGTACATCGCTATGTTCTTGAAAAGTCAAAGGCATGTGTGTTTCAGTGGGTAGTATGTCCTTACTATTGAAGTCTGACTGAAATGTATCTGGATTTGTGTTGAAATGTTTTTTTTAAAGTGAGATTTCTAATTAGCTTATTCACATCAACTAGTGTTTGGAAAAGGTTAAAAATTTTCAGCTGGAACAAAATTTAAACCATAGCTCAAAACCTTTAAATCCACATCCCTAAGTTGCTGTGAAGATAAGTTAATTACAGAATTTAGTTGTATTTTGTTTGGGACCTCCCCCGACGGGGTGGTAATCCCTGCTCTTTCAATGTGCTCGGCACTGGCCTATCCAATAAGCAATCTTATAAACAAAGGTGTTTTACCTACAATTCAACGTAAGTCTGCACTTGTAATCCATTCATTTAATAGTGTCTCCGAGTAATAAAGTGAAAAATCTTAATCAACCATTGTGAGTAGGGGTGAAGTCATGATGTTAGTATTAAAACAATAAGACGGTAAAAATCAGATCACATATTAGGTTTATATGTATTGCAGTAGTTAGCTAGAAATATTGATGTGCAGTATGAGTTATGATAATCTGCATCTACCTCATACTTATTTAGTAGTGAAATGTATGTAGTGTATATTAGCTCGACCTCAGTGCATGAATGTGATAGGTGTATAAAAGAAAAAAAGGTTGTTAAGCTATAGCGTGCATATATGAAGAGAGATCAATTGTAATAGGCACCAGTGGTGAATATAAATCGGTGTGCGATAGTTCACGTCTGGTAGTGGTATGGTCTGACTAATGTGCAAAGGATATTCTATCAAGCTTCAAAAGATGTAAAAAGCATTGGACTCTATAGGCCCAATTAAAAGCGCTCTCTATAGAGCTGAAACAAAAATATATATATATATATAAATGACTGAAATTACAAGACCTATAAAAATAACCAATAAACTTAAAAGAATAATGGTGCCAGTTATGTTACATAATAACGATCTATATGTGTATATATATGAGACTTTATAAGTGAATTAATTAACAGTGAGGCAGCTCACTTTAAATTGATGAGGCCATCTCATTGATATAGGACCATGACGCAAGCAGGCTATCCCTTCCTACTAATTTTTCATCCAATCACCGGTCCACAAATTTATGTGACTTAAACAGTCCACACCCAGTGTCGGGGCAGCACCGCGCACGATTATTAACCCCTTAACGACCAACGACGTATGGGGTACGTCCTGCAAAAAAATGCAGTTAATGACCAAGGACGTACCCCATACGTTGTTGGTCTTTGAAAGCAGTGGAAGCGATCCTGATAGCTTCCAGCTGCTTTCATGTTATTGCAGTGATGCCTCAATATTGAGGCATCCTGCAATAACTGTTTTTAGCCATCCGATGCAGAGAGAGCCACTCTGTGGCCCTCTCTGCATCGGCTATCGATGGCCATTATCGTTGGTGGGTGGGAGCTCATCCAGGGAGGCGGGTGGGCATTCATTGGTGGAGGAGGGGGGAGGGATCTTGTGCGGGTGCGTGCGCGTGCACGAGCGCGCGCGTGCACGAGAGATCTGTTTCAGCATCAATATGCTGTAGATCTGGATGGTGGGAGAGAGGACTGGGGAGGGTGGGATTTTAACATCAAGGCATCTGGGAGAGGGTGGGGGGTTGGATGTTGAGGGGGGGGCAGCTACACTACAGAAATAAAGAACATATTTAATAAAATAAAAAAAATTAAAATGCATTATTATTTTTCAAACTGGGTACTGGCAGACAGCTGCCAGTACCCAATATGCTGCACAATAAAGGCAGAGGGGGGTGTGTGTGTTAAAGAGCTGTTTGGGGGGGGATCAGGGAGGTTGGGGGCTAAGAGGGGTCCTACACAGCAGAAGAATTTTTTTTTTTTTTTTTAAAAACCTAAAACCCCCCAAAAAACTTTTATTTTAGTACTGGCAGACTTTCTGCCAGTACTTAAGATGGCGGGGACAATTGTCGGGTGGGGGAGGGAAGGGAGCTGTTTGGGAGGGATCAGGGGGTGGGTTGTGTCTAGTGGGAGGCTGATCTCTACACTAAAGCTAAAATTAACCCTGCACGCTCCCTACAAGCTACCTAATTAACTCCTTCACTGCTAGACATAATATACGTGTGATGTGCAGCGGCATTTATACCTTCTAACTACCAAAAAGCAACGCCAAAGCCATATATGTCTGCTATTTCTGAACAAAGGGGATCCCAGAGAAGCATTTACAACAATTTGTGCCATAATTGCACAAGCTGTTTATAAATAATTTCAGTGAGAAACCTAAAATTGTGAAATATTTAAAGTTTTTTTTAATTTGATCGCATTTGGCGGTGAAATGGTGGCATGAAATATACCAAAATGGGCCTAGATCAGTACTTGGGGTTGTTTACTACACTACACTAAAGCTAAAATTAACCCTACAAGCTCCCTACATGCTCCCTAATTAACCCCTTCACTGCTGCGCATAATACACGTGTGGTGCGCAGTGGCATTTAGCGGCCTTCGATTTACCAAAAAGCAACGTAAAAGCCATATATGTCTGCTATTTCTGAACAAAGGGGATCCCAGAGAAGCATTTAAAACCATTTGTGCAATAATTGCACAAGCTGTTTGTAAATAATTTCAGTGAGAAACCTAAAGTTTGTGAAAAAATTTGTGAAAAAGTGAACATTTTTTTTTATTTGATCGCATTTGGCGGTGAAATGGTGGCATGAAATATACCAAAATGGGCCTAGATCAATACTTTGGGATGTCTTCTAAAAATATATATATACATGTCAAGGGATATTTAGGGATTCCTGAAAGATATCAGTGTCCCAATGTAACTAGCGCTAATTTTGAAAAAAAGTGGTTTGGAAATAGCAAAGTGCTACTTTTATTTAGTGCCCTATAACTTGCAAAAAAAGCAAAGAACATGTAAACATTGGGTATTTCTAAACTCAGGACAAAATTTAGAAACTATTTAGCATGGGTGTTTTTTGGTGGTTGTAGATGTGCAACAGATTTTGGGGGTCAAAGTTTGAAAAAATTGTTTTTTTTCCATTTTTTTCTCTTATTTTATAATTTTTTTAATAGTAAATTATAAGATATGATGAAAATAATGGTATCTTTAGAAAGTCCATTTAATGGCGAGAAAAACGGTATATAATATGTGTGGGTACAGTAAATGAGTAAGAGGAAAATTACAGCTAAACACAAACACAGCAGAAATGTAAAAATAGCCTTGGTCCCAAACGGTCAACAAATGGAAAAGTGCTCTGGTCTCTATGGGGTTAAATCCAACCAAACACTGTCAAATCAGCAGATCAGTGCTTAATACGCTGACTTATAAGGGTCATACACGGAGCAGGTATCAAATATGTACCTGAACCAGGGTCTTACAATTATATCGCCTACCACTATATGCCTTCACCGATCTTCGGGATACTTTTTGACATCAGGTAGTAGTAATCGAGCATTTAGACGATTATATGCTCGATACATGGTTGCAGACTGTTCACAATATTATTTATTTTGTTATTTATTAGTATTTACAAATTTATCTATCACACATTGTTACCAACGAATATATTAGGGCTTGTAATAAGAGTTTACTATTAGTGTAGGTAATATTGATTACGCCACCATGATATGGTTTTAAGTTTCATATTTAGTTTTTTTATATTTTTTTTATATTTTAGGACATGGTTAGGCAGGAGTTTTCTTATAAAGATTTATTAAGATATGTATATTGAGTATGTTGTATGCAGAAAAATCGTACTATGTACAGGGTTTGAATCTCATTACCTGCATTTGTATATTTATGCTCATGTTCTCTCGTTTGCATAACTTTTAAAAGGCAAACAGCTCTTCACAACAGATTTATTATGTATATGTCTAAATGCTATACAATGATTATTTGATTTATATTACATTACATTTTTTATACTGATATGTATATAGATTACTATTCTGTCAAAACTGTGATCTGCTGAGGCTTTCTTACTATTGTGCTGAACTTTGTTTAGACTGATGGTTGCCATCTCAACCTCCCTTTAGACAGGTGTTAATACTTTATGGCCATTAAGGTTGGAGCAATCTGATTGGCTCTAGAGGAGTTTTAGATTTGGTATAAAGCAAGTGTATTCTGAATGTGTTTTATAAATATTTTTAGCCTGAGGAAACAGCTTGTTATAGCTGAGAAACGTGTCACAATTTTAATAAAGATTTTTTAGATATACACTTGCTTTTTTCTATGAAGTATTTTATATCCCTTATATGTTGCTAATACCATTATTGGCACCTGAGCAAATTCCTATATCTACCTGGAGGTATCCGTCTACTGGGCGACTGTTTGGTTCCAGTTTGCTGCTTATGCACCTGCAGGTGCTTTGGATTCTGTAAGTAGGATTGCTCATTTCACCATTTTGTTGATCAAACGTTACTTGGCTAGGGTTTGCACATTTTGTGTCCATCTAGGAATCTGCTAACAACCACTACCTAGGACCACGCTTGACCCCTGAAGTGTACCAGTGAGCTGGACCACTGAGAGGTTCCAGTCTGCTCCACTAGCACCAAAGGGTGCAGCTCGTTTGTGAGTATTCAATTGTCACATGTGAGGATTTTATATTTTTGATTTTTGGCTGTACTAGGCCATGTTTTGCGCCTCTGTGTTCTCTCTTTTCTCAAATATAAGTACAATACTTATATTTAGAACTTTATATTAATGCATAAAGTGCCAAACCATAGCTGAGAGTGTCTTAAGTAATGAAAACATACTTACTGAAAGACACTCATCCACATACAGTATAGAAGATAGCCAAACCATTACAGAAACAGTTATCAGTAGAGGTAATGGAATATGAGAGTATATCGTCGATCTGAATAAGGGAGGTAGGAGATGAATCTCTACGACCGATAACAGAGAACCTATGAAATAGATCTCCCGCGAGGAAAACCATTGCATTCAATAGGTGATACTCCTTTCACATCCCTCTGACATTCACTGTACTCTTAGAGGAATCGGGCTTCAAAATGCTGAGAAGCGCATATCAACCTAGAATCTAAGCACAAACTTACTTCACCACCTCTATAGGAGGCAAAGTTTGTAAAACTGAATTGTGGGTGTGGCGAGGGGTGTATTTATAGGCATTTTGAGGTTTGGGAAACTTTGCCCCTCCTGGTAGGATTATATATCCCATACGTCACTAGCTCATGGACTCTTGCCAATTACATGAAAGAAAATATATTCAAAATGTGTAGAACCCCCCTTTAGCCACCAACCTCCCTGATCACCCCCCCAAAGTGCTCTCTAGCCCTCCCCCCACTAAATATTTGCCACCATAAAATGTGGCCTTTTTTACCCTACCCTCCCCGATCCCTTTCTCAGATTTATTTCTCCCTCCTCTGTCACCCACCACCCTCTCCCACCACCAATCTCCATGCAGTCAGTCTCAGAGAAATTAATTTGGATGGAGGAAAGGACCCTGAAGTAGAAGGTCCTGTCTCAGAGGCAGAGTCCATGGTGGCAATGATAACATGCCCACTAGATAAGCATACCAGGTCCTGCGTGGCCACGCAGGCGCTATCAAGATCACTGATGCTCTCTCCTGCTTGATCTTGGCAATCAGACGAGGGAGCAGAGGAAACGGTGGAAACACATAAGCCAGGTTGAAAGACCAGGGCGCTGCTAGAGCGTCTATCAGCGTCGCCCTGGGGTCCCTGGACCTGGATCCGTAACTAGGAAGCTTGGCGTTCTGTCGAGCCACCATGAGATCCAGTTCTGGTTTGCCCCAGCGATGAATCACTTGTGCAAACACCTCTGGATGGAGTTCCCACTGAAAAGTCTGTTGACTTAGAAAATCCGCCTCCCAGTTCTCTACACCTGGGATATGGATAGCTGATAGATGGCAAGAGTGTATCTCTGCCCAATTGATAATCTTTGAGACTTCCAACATCACTTGGGAACTTCTTGTTCCCCCTTGATGGTTGATGTAAGCCACAGTCGTGATGTTGTCCGACTGAAATTTGATGTACCTCAGAGTTGCCAACTGAGGCCAAGCCTGAAGAGCATTGAATATCTCTCTTAGCTCCAGAATATTTATTGGAAGGAGAGACTCCTCCTGAGTCCACAATCCCTGAGCCTTCAGGGAGTTCCAGACTGCACCCCAACCTAGAAGGCTGGCATCTGTTGTTACAATTGTCCAATCTGGCCTGCAAAAGGTCATACCTTTGGACAGATGGACCCAAGATAGCCACCAGAGAAGAGAATCCCTGGTCACTTGGTCCAGATTCAGTTGAGGAGACAAATCTGTGTAATCCCCGTTCCACTGACTGAGCATGCATAGTTGCAGCGGTCTGAGATGTAAGCGGGCAAGCGGCACTATGTCCATTGCCGCTACCATTAAGCCGATTACTTCCATGCACTGAGCCACGAAGGGCGCGGAATGGAATGAAGAATCCGGCAGGAATTTAGAAGCTTTGATAACCTGGACTCTGTCAGGTAAACTTTCATTTCAACAGAATCTATCAGAGTCCCTAGAAAGGAAACTCTTGTGAGGGGGATAGAGAACTCTTTTCCTTGTTCACTTTCCACCCATGCAACCTCAGAAATGCCAGTACTATGTCTGTATGAGACCTGGCAATTTGGAAGTTTGACGCCTGTATCAGGATGTCGTCTAAATAAGGGGCTACTGCTATGCCCCGCGGCCTTAGGACCGCCAGAAGGGACCCTAGAACCTTCGTGAAGATTCTTGGGGCTGTAGCTAATCCAAAGGGAAGATCTACAAATTGGTAATGCCTGTCTAGAAAGGCAAACCTGAGAAACCGATGATGATCTTTGTGTATCGGAATGTGAAGGTAAGCATCCTTTAGATCCACTGTAGTCATATATTGACCCTCCTGGATCATAGGTAGGATGGTACGAATAGTTTCCATCTTGAATGATGGAACTCTGAGGAATTTGTTTAAGATCTTTAGATCCAGAATTGGTCTGAATGTTCCCTCTTTCTTGGGAACCACAAACAGATTTGAGTAAAAACCCTGTCCCTGTTCCTCTTTTGGAACTGGATGGATCACTCCCATAACTAGGAGGTCTCTTACACAGTGTAAGAGTGCCTCTCTCTTTATCTGGTTTGCAGATAATTGTGAAAGGTGAAATCTCCCTATGGGGGGAGAAGCTTTGAAGTCCAGAAGATACCCCTGGGATATAATTTCCAACGCCCAGGGTCCTGAACATCTCTTGCCCACGCCTGGGCAAAGAGAGAAAGTCTGCCCCCCACTAGATCCGTCACCGGACAGGGGGCCGTTCCTTCATGCTGTCTTAGAGGCAGCAGCAGGTTTTTTTTAGCCTGCTTACCTTTGTTCCAGGTCTGGTTTGGCCTCCAGACCGCTTTGGACTGAGCAACAGTTCCCTCTTGTCTTGCATTAGAGGAGATTGATGCTGCACTTGCCTTGAAGTTTCGAAAAGGCACGAAAATTAGACTGTTTGGCCCTGGATTTGGACCTGTCCTGAGGAAGGGCATGACCTTTACCTCCAGTAATATCAGCAATAATCTCCTTCAAACCAGGCCCGAATAAGGTCTGCCCCTTGAAGGGAATGTTAAGCAGCTTAGATTTTGAAGCCACGTCAACTGACCATGATTTAAGTCATAGCGCTCTGCGCGCCTGTATAGCAAAACCAGAATTCTTAGCCGTTAGTTTAGTTAAATGAACAATGGCATCAGAGACAAAAGAATTGGCTAGCTTAAGTGCCCTAAGTTTGCCAAGTATGTCATCCAATGGAGTCGCTACCTGTAAGGCCTCTTCCAGAGACTCAAACCAGAACGCCGCAGCAGCAGTGACAGGGGCAATGCATGCAAGGGGCTGTAGGATAAAACCTTGTTGACAAAATATTTTCTTAAGGTAACCTTCTAATTTTTTATCCATTGGATCTGAAAAAGCACAACTGTCCTCGACAGGGATAGTAGTACGCTTTGCTAAAGTAGAAACTGCTCCCTCCACCTTAGGGACTGTCTGCCATAAATCCCGTGTGGTGGCGTCAATCGGAAACATTTTTCTAAAAATAGGAGGGGGAGAGAATGGCACCCCTGGTCTATCCCATTCCTTATGAATAATTTCTGTAAACCTTTTAGGTATTGGAAAAACATCAGTACACACCGGCAATGCATAGTATTTATCCAGTCTACACAATTTCTCTGGCACTGCAATTGTGTCACAGTCATTCAGAGCAGCTAAAAGCTCTTTAAGTAATACACGGAGGTGTTCAAGCTTAAATTTAAATGTAGAAATATCAGAATCAGGGATTCTACCTGAATCAGAAACATCACCCACAGACTGAAGTTCTCCTTCTTCAGCTTCAGCATATTGTGAGGCAGTATCAGACATGGTTCTTAAAGCATCAATATGTTCTGTATTTAGTCTATCCCCAGAGTTATCTCGCTTTCCTCTAAATTCAGGTAGTCTGGCTAAGACCGCCGACAGTGTATTATCCATGACTGCCGCCATGTCTTGTAAAGTAAACGCTATGGGTGCCCTTGATGTACTTGGCGCTATTTCAGCGTGAGTCCCTTGAGCGGGAGTCAAAGAATCTGACACGTGGGGAGAGTTAGTCGGCATAATTTCCCCCTCGTTAGATTCCTCTGGTGATAATTTTTTTAAAGACATAATATGATCTTTATTACTTAGAGTGAAGTACAATTGGTAAACATTCTAAGAGGGGGTTCCACCATGGCCTTTAAACATAATGAACAAGGAGTTTCCTCTATGTCAGACATGTTTATACAGACTAGCAATGAGACTAGCAAGCTTGGAAAACACTTTAATTCAAGTTAACAAGCAATATAAAAAAACGGTACTGTGCCTTTAAGGGAAACAAATTTTGTCAAAATTTGAAAAACAATGAAAAAAGGCAGTTACACAAACGAAATTTTTACTAAGAGAGCATTGCACCCACTTGCAAATGGATGATTAACCCCTTAGTTCAAAAAACGGATAAAAAAAACGACAGACGTTTTTTAACAGTCCCAGCAAAGTGCCACAGCTTTACTGTGGCTCCTACCTTCCCCAATAAACGATTTTAGGCTCTTTAGAGATGTCCTGTAGCATTCAGGGGACTCCTGAGGAAAACTGGATGTCTCAGTCTGTAATTTTAACTGCGCAAAAAAATGCTAAAATAGGCCCCTCCCACTCATATTACAACAGTGGAAAGACTCAGGAAACTGTTTCTAGGCAAAAATACAGCCAGCCATGTGGAAAAAACTAGGCCCCAATAAGTTTTATCACCAAGCATATATAAAAAACGATTAAACATGCCAGCAAACGTTTTATATAGCATATCTATAAGGGTATTACCCTGAGAGTAAGCATGATACCAGTCGTTATTAAATCACTGTATTCCGGCTTAACTTACATTTATCAGGATTCAGCAGCATTTTCTAGCATTTCCAATCCTAGAAAAAAATCATAACTGCACATACCTGATAGCAGAATAAACTGCACGCCATTCTCCCTCTGAAGTTACCTCACTCCTCAGACATGTGTGAGAACAGCAATAGATCTTAGTTACAACCTGCTAAGATCATAGAAAAACTCAGGCAAATTCTTCTTCTATCTTTGCCTGAGAAAAAAACATAATTTATGCTTACCTGATAAATTCCTTTCTTCTGTTGTGTGATCAGTCCACGGGTCATCATTACTTCTGGGATATAACTCCTCCCCAACAGGAAATGCAAGAGGATTCACCCAGCAGAGCTGCATATAGCTCCTCCCCTCTACGTCAGTCCCAGTCATTCGACCAAGAAACAACGAGAAAGGAGTAACCAAGGGTGAAGTGGTGACTGGAGTATAATTTAAAAGATATTTACCTGCCTTAAAACAGGGCGGGCCGTGGACTGATCACACAACAGAAGAAAGGAATTTATCAGGTAAGCATAAATTATGTTTTCTTCTGTTATGTGTGATCAGTCCACGGGTCATCATTACTTCTGGGATACCAATACCAAAGCAAAAGTACACGGATGACGGGAGGGATAGGCAGGCTCATTATACAGAAGGAACCACTGCCTGAAGAACCTTTCTCCCAAAAATAGCCTCCGAAGAAGCAAAAGTGTCAAATTTGTAAAATTTGGAAAAAGTATGAAGCGAAGACCAAGTTGCAGCCTTGCAAATCTGTTCAACAGAGGCCTCATTCTTAAAGGCCCAAGTGGAAGCCACAGCTCTAGTGGAGTGAGCTGTAATTCTTTCAGGAGGCTGCTGTCCAGCAGTCTCATAGGCTAAACGTATTATGCTACGAAGCCAAAAAGAGAGAGAGGTAGCAGAAGCTTTTTGACCTCTCCTCTGTCCAGAGTAAACGACAAACAAGGAAGAAGTTTGGCGAAAATCTTTAGTTGCCTGCAAGTAGAACTTGAGGGCACGAACTACATCCAGATTGTGTAAAAGACGTTCCTTCTTTGAAGAAGGATTTGGACACAAGGATGGGACAACAATCTCTTGATTGATGTTCCTGTTAGTGACTACCTTAGGTAAGAACCCAGGTTTAGTACGCAGAACTACCTTGTCTGAGTGAAAAATCAGATAAGGGGAATCACAATGTAAGGCTGATAACTCAGAGACTCTTCGAGCCGAGGAAATAGCCATTAAAAACAGAACTTTCCAAGATAACATTTTTATATCAATGGAATGAAGGGGTTCAAACGGAACACCCTGTAAAACGTTAAGAACTAAGTTTAAACTCCATGGTGGAGCAACAGCTTTAAACACAGGCTTGATCCTAGCTAAAGCCTGACAAAAGGACTGGACGTCTGGATTTTCTGACAGACGTCTGTGTAACAAGATGGACAGAGCTGAAATCTGTCCCTTTAATGAACTAGCTGATAAACCCTTTTCTAAACCTTCTTGTAGAAAAGACAATATCCTAGCGATCCTAACCTTACTCCAGGAGTAACCTTTGGATTCGCACCAGTATAGGTATTTCCGCCATATTTTATGGTAAATCCTTCTGGTAACAGGCTTCCTAGCCTGAATCAGGGTATCAATAACCGACTCAGAAAAACCACGTTTTGATAAAATCAAGCGTTCAATTTCCAAGCAGTCAGCTTCAGAGAAGTTAGATTTTGATGTTTGAATGGACCCTGTATCAGAAGGTCCTGTCTTAGAGGTAGAGACCAAGGCGGACAGGATGACATGTCCACTAGATCTGCATACCAAGTCCTGCGTGGCCAAGCAGGTGCTATTAGAATTACTGATGCTCTCTCCTGTTTGATTTTGGCAATCAATCGAGGAAGCAGCGGGAAGGGTGGAAACACATAAGCCATCCTGAAGTTCCAAGGTGCTGTCAAAGCATCTATCAGAACTGCTCCCGGATCCCTGGATCTGGACCCGTAGCGAGGAAGTTTGGCGTTCTGGCGAGACGCCATGAGATCTATCTCTGGTTTGCCCCAACGTCGAAGTATTTGGGCAAAGACCTCCGGATGAAGTTCCCACTCCCCCGGATGAAGAGTCTGGCGACTCAAGAAATCCGCCTCCCAGTTCTCCACTCCCGGGATGTGGATTGCTGACAGGTGGCAAGAGTGAGACTCTGCCCAGCGAATTATCTTTGATACTTCCATCATTGCTAGGGAGCTTCTTGTCCCTCCCTGATGGTTGATGTAAGCTACAGTCGTGATGTTGTCCGACTGAAACCTGATGAACCCCCGAGTTATTAACTGGGGCCAAGCCAGAAGGGCATTGAGAACTGCTCTCAATTCCAGAATGTTTATTGGAAGGAGACTCTCCTCCTGATTCCATAGTCCCTGAGCCTTCAGAGAATTCCAGACAGCGCCCCAACCTAGTAGGCTGGCGTCTGTTGTTACAATTGTCCAGTCTGGCCTGCTGAATGGCATTCCCCTGGACAGGTGTGGCCGATGAAGCCACCATAGAAGAGAATTTCTGGTCTCTTGATTCAGATTCAGAGTAGGGGACAAATCTGAGTAATCCCCATTCCACTGACTTAGCATGCATAGTTGCAGCGGTCTGAGGTGTAGGCGTGCAAAAGGTACTATGTCCATTGCCGCTACCATTAAGCCGATCACCTCCATGCATTGAGCTACTGACGGGTGTTGAATGGAATGAAGGACGCGGCATGCATTTTGAAGTTTTGTTAACCTGTCTTCTGTCAGGTAAATCTTCATTTCTACAGAATCTATAAGAGTCCCCAAGAATGGAACTCTTGTGAGAGGAAAGAGAGAACTCTTCTTTTCGTTCACTTTCCATCCATGCGACCTTAGAAATGCCAGAACTAACTCTGTATGAGACTTGGCAGTTTGAAAGCTTGAAGCTTGTATTAGAATGTCGTCTAGGGACGGAGCTACCGAAATCCCTCGCGGTCTTAGTACCGCTAGAAGGGCACCCAGAACCTTTGTGAAGATTCTTGGAGCCGTAGCCAATCCGAATGGAAGAGCTACAAACTGGTAGTGCCTGTCTAAGAAGGCAAACCTTAGATACCGGTGATGATCTTTGTGGATCGGTATGTGAAGGTAAGCATCCTTTAAATCCACTGTGGTCATGTACTGACCCTCTTGGATCATGGGTAAAATTGTCCGAATAGTTTCCATTTTGAACGATGGAACTCTTAGGAATTTGTTTAGAGTCTTTAAATCTAAGATTGGCCTGAAAGTTCCCTCTTTTTTGGGAACCACAAACAGGTTTGAGTAGAACCCTTGTCCTTGTTCCGACCACGGAACCGGATGGATCACTCCCATTGTTAACAGATCTTGTACGCAGCGTAGAAACGCTTCTTTCTTTATCTGGTTTGTTGACAACCTTGACAGATGAAATCTCCCTCTTGGGGGAGATAATTTGAAGTCTAGAAGGTATCCCTGAGATATGATCTCTAGTGCCCAGGGATCCTGAACATCTCTTGCCCAGGCCTGGGCGAAGAGAGAGAGTCTGCCCCCTACTAGATCCGGTCCCGGATCGGGGGCTCTCGGTTCATGCTGTCTTTGGGGCAGCAGCAGGTTTCCTGGCCTGCTTGCTTTTGTTCCAGGACTGGTTAGGCTTCCAGCCTTGCCTGTAACGAGCAACAGCTCCTTCCTGTTTTGGTGCAGTGGAGGTTGATGCTGCTCCTGTTTTGAAATTCCGAAAGGGACGAAAATTAGACTGTCTAGCCTTAGCTTTGGCCTTGTCTTGAGGTAGGGCGTGGCCCTTACCTCCCGTAATGTCAGCGATAATTTCTTTCAAACCGGGCCCGAATAAGGACTGCCCCTTGAAAGGTATATTAAGTAATTTGGACTTAGAAGTAACATCAGCTGACCAGGATTTTAGCCACAGTGCCCTGCGTGCCTGTATGGCGAATCCTGAGTTCTTAGCCGTAAGTTTGGTTAAATGTACTACGGCCTCCGAAATGAAAGAATTAGCTAGTTTAAGGACTCTAAGCCTGTCCGTAATGTCGTCTAGCGTAGAGGAACTAAGGTTCTCTTCAAGCGACTCAATCCAAAATGCTGCCGCAGCCGTAATCGGCGCGATACATGCAAGGGGTTGTAATATAAAACCTTGTTGAACAAACATTTTCTTAAGGTAACCCTCTAATTTTTTATCCATTGGATCTGAGAAAGCACAGCTATCCTCCACCGGGATAGTGGTACGCTTAGCTAAAGTAGAAACTGCTCCCTCCACCTTGGGGACCGTTTGCCATAAGTCCCGAGTGGTGGCGTCTATTGGAAACATCTTTCTAAATATTGGAGGGGGTGAGAACGGCACACCGGGTCTATCCCACTCCTTAGTAACAATTTCAGTTAGTCTCTTAGGTATAGGAAAAACGTCAGTACTCGCCGGTACCGCAAAGTATTTATCCAACCTACACAGTTTCTCTGGTATTGCAACAGTGTTACAATCGTTGAGAGCTGCTAAGACCTCCCCTAGTAGTACACGGAGGTTCTCCAATTTAAATTTAAAATTTGAAATATCTGAGTCCAATCTGTTTGGATCAGAACCGTCACCCACAGAATGAAGCTCTCCGTCCTCATGCTCTGCGAGCTGTGACGCAGTATCAGACATGGCCCTAGCATTGTCAGCGCACTCTGTTCTCACCCCAGAGTGATCACGCTTGCCTCTTAGTTCAGGTAATTTAGACAAAACTTCAGTCATAACAGTAGCCATATCTTGTAATGTTATCTGTAATGGCCGCCCAGATGTACTAGGCGCCAAAATATCACGCACCTCCCGGGCGGGAGATGCAGGTACTGTCGCGTGAGGCGAGTTAGTCGGCATAACTCTCCCCTCGCTGTTTGGTGAAATTTGTTCACATTGTACAGATTGACTTTTATTTAAAGTAGCATCAATACAGTTAGTACATAAATTTCTATTGGGCTCCACCTTGGCATTGGAACAAATGACACAGATATCTTCCTCTGAGTCAGACATGTTTAACACACTAGCAAAAAACTTACAACTTGGTTATAATCTTTTTTAGCAAAAAACGTACTGTGCCTCAAAGAGGTACTAACGATTAAATGACAGTTGAAATAATGAACTGAAAAACAGTTATTGCATCAAATTTTAAAACAACACAACTTTTAGCAAAGGTTTGTTCCCATTAGTAAAAAACAACACTAATTAAATTTGTACATAAGAAAACAAAACAACGTTTTTTATACACAGTCACTATAAGAATTCTCACAGCTCTGCTGAGAGAATTTACCTCCCTTCAAAGAAGTTTGAAGACCCCTGAGATCTGTCAGAGATGAACCGGATCATGCAGGACATATAAAAGTAGCTGACTGGAATTTTTTGATGCGTAGCAAAGAGCACCAAAAACGGCCCCTCCCTCTCCCACACAGCAGTGAAGAGAAACGAAACTGTCACAATTAAAGCAAAAAACTGCCAAGTGGAAAATAATGCCCAAACATTTATTCACACAGTACCTCAGCAATGTAAACGATTCTACATTCCAGCAAAAACGTTTAACATGAGAATAGTTATTAAAAGGATTAGTGACCTTAACACAGTAGTTCCGGTGAAATACCATCCCCAGAATACTGAAGTGTATACATACATGTCATTTTAACGGTATGGCAGGCTTTTCTCATCAATTCCATTCAGAAAATAAAAACTGCCACATACCTCAATGCAGATTCATCTGCCCGCTGTCCCCTGATCTGAAGCCTTTACCTCCCTCAGATGGTCGAGAACAGCAATATGATCTTAACGACTCCGGTTAAAATCATAGTAAAAAATCTCTGTCAGATTCTTCCTCAAACTCTGCCAGAGAAGTAATAACACGCTCCGGTGCTATTTTAAAATAACAAACTTTTGATTGAAGTCATAAAAACTAAGTATAATCACCATAGTCCTCTCACACATCCTATCTAGTCGTTGGGTGCAAGAGAATGACTGGGACTGACGTAGAGGGGAGGAGCTATATGCAGCTCTGCTGGGTGAATCCTCTTGCATTTCCTGTTGGGGAGGAGTTATATCCCAGAAGTAATGATGACCCGTGGACTGATCACACATAACAGAAGAAATAGCACAACTCTGGTACTATTTAAAATAACAAACTTTTGATTGAAGTTAATAAATTAACTATTTTTCACCACTCTCCTCTTACTACCTCCATGCGTGTTGAGAGTTGCAAGAGAATGACTGGATATGGTAGTGAGGGGAGGAGCTATATAACTTAGCTTTGCTGTGGGTCCTCTTGCAACTTCCTGTTGGGAGTGAGAATATCCCATAAGTAATGGATGATCCGTGGACTGGATACACCTTACTAGAGAAAGAAACACATTTATGTTTCATGTCCCTTTAATTCAGTTTTCATGTGACAGCCATCAGCCAATCACAAAATGCACATATATATGGACTTTTGCACATGCTCAGTAGAAGATGTTTGTTTGTTTGTTTTATGGGAGGGGGGTTAAATTGCGTGCTTTATTTCAAGCATTACATTATTTTTTACTTTAGTAGGCCTTTAACTACATGGCTAATCTGAAGTAAAAGCAAATGGCTGAAAACTGTGTTTAGACCTTCAATAGCCTAAAACCAAAAAACACTGCCCCCTCTAAATACAGTAAGAAATTCTAAGTACAGAATACCAAATTCAGTTTCAGGTGCTCAAAGTCAGTAACTTTAAAATAATCAAATAACATTATTGTCGTATAAGCATTGCGCGCTAACCCATTGCGCAACTGGTGATTCTGATAATCAAATAAGATACCAAATAATGATATCAATTTAATATAATAAAAAAACACTAACATATTACACCATTCAACATAAAAAGTTTTTACAAACCCAAATAATTGATAGAAACGTCTCCTCACAATTCTGGGTGTACATGTTAAAGGGATATGAAAATTCTTCTTTTATGAGTGAGATACAGCATGCAATTTTAAACAACCTTCCAATTTACTTCTTTTATTCAATTTGTTTTGCTCTATTGATATTTAATTTTATAAAAAAGAATGCCTATGTAGGCTCAAGAGCAGCAACGCACTACTGGGAGCTAGCTGCTGATTGGTGGCTGCACATATATGTCTCTTTTCATTGGCTTACCTGGCGTGTTCAGCTAGCTCCCAGTAGATCATTGCTGCTCCTTAAACAAAGCATACCAAAAGAACAAAGCAAATTTCATAACTGAAGTAATATGGAAAGTTGTTTAAAATTGCATGGTCTATCTGAATCATGAAACAAACAAACTTCAGGTTTCATGTCCCTTTTTACGATAAACTTCAGCCAGGTATTCTACCACAACCAAACAAAAGGCTTCTTGTAATGTGATCGTACATAAGCCCTTTCTATCAATGGGGCTCACAATTACAGATATATTTCTTTTCAAGTGTCTCCTTGTGTGAATATTAAAAAGGTTAAAGGGACAGTTCCCCATGACTGCTGACCAGCTGCAAATGTATGAGAAATTGTTCATTTATGCTTATTTTTGCAAAAGAAATAGCTGGATTTGCTCGTTGAAACCACAGCTTATCAAAAAAGGCTAAAGCTAGCAGACAGATCAGATCTTGCTAACTTATCACCCAAATGCTTCCCTTTCTAGTCTCTGTCTCTGTACAATACTTAGAAAGAACAATAAAACATTAAGGCCTAGATTTAGAGTTGGGCGGTAGCCGTCAAAACCAGCGTTAGAGGCTCCTAACGCTGGTTTTTACCGCCCTCTGGTATTTGGAGCCAGTCATTAAAGGGTCTAACGCTCACTTTCCAGCCGCGACTTTTCCATACCGCAGATCCCCTTACGTCAATTGCGTATCCTATCTTTTCAATGGGATCTTTCTAACGCTGGTATTTAGAGTCGTGGCTGATGTGAGCGTTAGAAATCTAACGACAAGACTTCCTGTTGGAGGCGGAGCAGGCAGGTAGCTGCAGGTGCTGTGGAAGCTTCGCGCCTCTGTATGAGGCCCAATTCATCACCAACTGGTGCCTTTGTTGCCCTTGGCCACGCTTAGGTCTGGGCTATGGGACTTTGACCCGGCACAAGGAAGTCAACATTTTGCAGCCTAATAGTGCACGCCGGCTGGTGCACACCTTTCTTCATTGGAAAGAGACACTTACAGATATGCCCTGTGGATGGTTTACAGTGCCGTGCTGGGGTGGCTGTGACCTTTTTCGCTGAATTCCATATGGTATATAAAAGCTGCTACCCCCAAGTGAAGTGCTTCCTATAAAGAGCTACTGGAGCCTACTCGCTGAAAGATTACGTGTCTCAAAAACTCTGCATATTTCCAGGAGCTGGTTATACAAAGCTGCCGCTACAATACTCACCTGGCGGAGTGGTTGGTGCCGGCAAGCGGCAGGCTCTTCCTGCTCCTGGCCGAGATCTGAGCTGCACCCGGAGTGGTTTCTGTGGGCTGGATACGCCGGAGAACGCTGTTGTCGCGAGCAGCGGGGCCGCTCTCCCTGGACGAGAGTTGCGGCTGACGAGGGGTGGGAGCCCCCTGGACGGGCACACAGCCAAAGTGTTGGTACCTCCCTCAACGCAAGGTGCGGATAGCTTCCTCATATCGCGGTCCTGGCTACCGCCTGACTGGGGCCTTTTCTCCAGCACGCCTATTGCTCCTGGCCCTTGGATCTCGGAGGTCTAGTCTGAGGGATCTCACAGACGCCTGTTGAAATAGTGCATTGCGCCAGGTCACTGGCATCGGTAGCACAGTTAGGGGGCCTCTGGCTGCAACAGATCTCATCCTACGAGGACTAAGCTGGGTCCGCACCCGAGGAGGCTTCTATTGCCGGTCCCGAGAGGCTACACCCAGGTCTGTTTTTCGGCTTCTTGCCGACGTTAAACTACTACAAACTGACATGGTATAAAGGCATAATCTGAGTCGGTGTCCTGCTTAAGGTGACACAAAGACTGTCCACCCTGAATGAACTTACTGGCGGGTCAGGCATTTTCATTGAGCTATGTATCCCGCTACTTTAGCAACTTACAGAGGGTACGAGATTGAAAGTGGGCCTAGGGCTACCAGCCCCAGAGTGGAAGGCCTGTGACTTGTGCATCAATTATATGTGCTTAATCTGTTATGTTTGGCCTCATCAGACAGTTCGGGGCTTAGAGAAAAATGCACACATGAGTATTCTTTGATATGCAATGTTACCTGATATAAAAGCATAAGTGTCTGTTTTCTATAGATCCGTGGTATTTACAGCTAGTTACTATTCGAGGGTACTAAAGCTGAACTCCACATATGATAGATAAATATTGGGTGCTATGTGTACTATGCCAATTTGACTTTACTTATTTAGACACTTAAGTTAACAGCACTGCTCTACTGGTTGCACGAATATAGCCCCTTAGATTAAGTCTTTGCTGTATTGTAGTGTTTACCTAATTTTTGTTAGGCAACCCCCTGGAGGGGGAGGTACATCTCAAAAAAAACTTACCTAACATAATTATATCTTGGGTTAGAAGTTGGTTATTGTACTTTCATACCAGCCTCGTATTTTTGAAAAAAGTGAAACTTCAGGGCTTCACGAGAGTCTAAGTGTAACAAAACACTACACTAATTGCAGAGCACTGAATAGGTTTTGCAGGTTTTTTCTTCCCTTCTTTTTTTTTTCTCTCTCGTTGTTTAATTGAATTGTACTACTCAATAAGGTTAACTATTTCACAAAATGTAGTACTTTGTCATTTTGAGTACTATAAGTTCTTATGTTAGGCACTCAGATCTGATATGCAATGTTATTTGATATAAAAGTATAAGTGGCCGTGTTCTATAGATCTTTGGCATTGATAGTTTGCTACTATTAGAGGGTATTAAAGCCGAACCCCACACATGATAGATAAACGATATAAATTGAGCGCCATGAGTAATATGCCACATTGATCTGATTCATTTAGATATTTAAGTCAACAGCACTGCTTTACTGACTGCATGAATATAGCCTCTTAGATTAAGCTTTGCTGTATTGTTTTACACACCTAATCTTTGACAGGCAACCCCCCTGAGGGAAAGAGACACATAAAAACTTACCTAATATAATCATATATTAGTTCAGAAGCTGTGTTTTGCACTTTCACATCAGCCTTATATTGTGGATAAAAATTAAAATTTTTAAGGGCATCATGAGAGTCTAAGTATAGCCAAATACTGTTATATTTGTAGAGCACTGATTGGGTTTTGCGGGTTTTGTCTTTTTTTCCATGGTTTTATTTAATTGAACTGTAGTACACATTACGGTTAGTTGTTCTATAAAACATAGTACTTTGTCACAACCTGCTAGAGCATCATAAGTTTTTGCATTAGGTACCCAGACCTGTCCTCTTTATTACGCTCTGTTCATGGACAAATACATTAACCCAAGAAGTTCTCCCTCCAATATGCCCCCCAAAGTAAGGGAGAAAAAGGGGAGCGGCAGGAACCTAGATTCCAGCTTAGCCTCCCCATCGGATAAAAGTGTCTCCAATCCCCCTCCAACTAATTTGGTAGAATTCGCGGCCGAAGTAGCCAAAATACTTATACCCCAATTTGACATGATCAAACAGGAGATCAAGAGTGAGATATCAAACCTCACTTTGGAGGTTAGACAGTTCTCTTCAAGACTAGACGAAATTGAGAATCGGGTCTCAGACCTAGAGGACAGATTCAATGTATTAGAGCCTACAATGGACTCTCATAGCAAAATCATTACGGCCTTGCAGGCTAAAATTGAAGACCTCGAAGACCGATCGAGGCGTAACAACCTTAAAGTGATCGGTCTACCTGAGACCCATGAATTTCAAGACTTAATGAATTTTGCCACTACTACATTACCCCAGGCTTTACAGATCCCGGCTCCTGCTGCTCCCTTTTTGATTGAAAGAGCCCATAGGATAGGTCAAAGACGTGAGCCCAGTGAGGAGACACGGCCAAGGCCGATAATTTTTAAGTTTGTGAACTTTCAAGATAAATTACTATATCTCAAACACTATAGGAAATGTGGCTCTCTTTTCGTAGGCTCCCATAAGCTTTTAGTGTTTCAGGATTTTTCTTCTGAAACACTGACTAAGAGAAGAGACATGTCATTTTTCTATGGGAGACTACAGAAAGAAAGCTACAATATTAGGTTGATTTACCCTGCAAAATTAATCGTACAAAAAGAAGGCACTACACATATACTTAATAATGTTAGAGAAGTGGAGACCTTCTGTAGGGAAGCAGGTGTACCCTGATTAGATAGCGAAGTGTACTAAGTACAGGTATTTTGAGCACAGAATGTTAATATTTAATCACTATATGACTTGTGTATAGAATTATGGCTTTCACAGAGCAGACTATATTAGTTATAGAATTGGTGTTTTTGTTATTTTCCATTGTTGATATGTTTTTTCTTTTTGGGGGGGGGGGGTTGGTTGGGCGCCTCAGATTGGCCTGGGTTTCTCTCTTTTTTTTTTTTCTCTCTCTCTCCCTCCACTACTGTTTCGCCTCTCCCTCTCGCGATCCTCCACTCCCTCCCCCTCTTCCCCCTGTTGGGCCGCCACCCTCCGGATGGAGGTCCCCTGCCTTGTTCCTGGTTACACAGGACACCTTAAACCCTTCAACGGGTGGGTGACGATATGTTGAAAATTTTTTATGGCAGAAAGCCTTAAACTATTGTCTTGGAATGTAGGGGGCATTAACTCCCCAATTAAGAGAAAAGCCATAATAAAACATCTGGGGAAATTCAACCCTGATATAGTTCTCTTACAAGAACTACACCTTAATATCAATGAAATTCCTAAACTTAAATCCAAGTGGGTGGGTGAAGTGGTAGCGGCTCCATTCTCGTCAAGAAAGAGGGGGGTTGCAATTTTGATAAACCGGAAATTAGACTTTCAAATAATTAATACGGAGGCCGACCCTGAAGGGAGATTTTTAATACTTGAAGTGAAGGTTAATCACACTAGATATATACTTTGTAATATATACGGTCCGAATCAAATTGACCATACCTTCTGGTCAAATCTTTCTGTAAAGCTGCACAATTTTATTGGATTAAATCTAATTATGGCTGGAGATTTCAACCTATTAGCGGACCCCTTGCTAGATAGCTCTAACAAAAGAGCGTTAAATAGTCGAGGCAGAAAGGTACGGATTTTCCGGAAACTATGCTCTCACTTGGGTCTGGTCGATCTTTGGCGGGTACAGAATCCGGATGACTTTACTTATTCATGTATATCGCACGTCCAGCGTTCATTCTCCCGGCTTGATTACTTTCTGGTTTCAGAAACAATGCTTGGCCGGAATTGGGTTACTGGGATCGAAGATATTGTTATCTCCGACCATGCCGTCATATCATTAAAACTCGACGCGGACCTGAGGCGGATGGGTACGAACTATATTACCTTCCCTAGATACCTCGGTAACAACGTCAAATTTCAGCAGCATTTAGGTTTGAAATGGGCTGAATATTTTAACAATAATAGTAACTATATAGACAAAACAGAGATATTTTGGGAAGCCTCTAAGGCTGTCATGCGCGGAGAGATCAAGTCTTATTCACTCTACTGGGCGAAACACTGTAGCTTAGTGTCTAGACAACTAGCAAACCGCGTTAAAAATACATATAGATCCTATATCAGTAGACACACTAATGAAAACTGGGAAGCATACATCACAGCAAAGACTTTGCGAGACACACATTTGAAACAGGTCAGCGCCCAGGCAGAAATTAGAACGAAAGCCAGATTCGGGGGCTTCACGGGCAGATCGGCGAAGTTTCTAGCAAGGTTAGCCAACTCATCACCTAGACGGCCTATCACGGCCATCAAAAGGGGGGATAAAAGATTCACAAGACGTGCGGATATTGAAAAGGCGTTCTTTGAATTCTTTCAGACATTGTATAGCCAAGATTCCGTTAATCTAGAGAAGAAAGAGGCTTTCTGGAGTAAGATCAAAGTTCCACGCCTACCCACAGAGGCTAGGGACATTATTAACGCGCCCATCACCGAGGAGGAAGTTGTGTGGTCAATTAAGAACGCAAAATCTAATAAAGCTGCGGGCCCAGACGCTCTACCTATCGAATACTATAGAATCCTACAACCACATGTGACACCTATATTAATTAAACTATTTAATCTCTATTTCTCCGAAAACACTCGATGTTCCACCTCTTTTGCCTCGGCGAACATTTCATTAATCCTTAAAAAGGGCAAGGACCCTGAGTTACCTAGCTCTTATAGACCCATCTCAGTCCTGAACACTGATTATAAACTTTTAGCAGCTATTATAGCTACACGTTTGAAACCCTTTATGGGCGAGCTAATTCATGAGAATCAATCCGGTTTTATGCCCGGACGCAACCCCGTAAAGAACACCAGGAAACTCTTGATATTACTCGAATCCTATTGGAATAAATACAAATCTTTAGTACAGGACAATAACATAGATAAGGCCGTCATATCGGTTGACGCCGAAAAGGCCTTCGATAGGGTCAGTTGGGATCATTTGTTTTATACGCTGGACCGATTTGGGTTTACTGGGTCTTTTAATAATTATGTTCACCTAATTTATAGCACCCCCTCCTCAGCGGTGATCATTAACAATTCATCCACACAATATTTTGACCTATCCAGAGGCACTAGACAAGGTTGCCCACTTTCACCCTTTCTGTTTAACCTCAGAATTGAACCCTTAGCTATTCGTTTACGACAAGAACTGGACGGGATTCCATGGGCGGAGGAGAAGATGGTGCTTCTCCAATACGCAGACGATCTCCTATTATTCCTATCTAATCTTAAAGTTTCTCTCCCTATCCTACAGAGTATTACCCAAGAGTTTGGAGAAATATCTGGATTCAAGATTAATACTTCCAAATCAGAATTAATGTGGTTACATAAAAATTTGTCATCACATATGAAACATCCTTTTCGAGAAGTCACCCAGATTACATATCTGGGCTTACACCTTTCTAGAAACTCTGAGGAATGGTATAGATTAAATCACAGAATAGTTTTGGACTCTTGCAAGAAAAAGCTTGATGAATGGGCTAGGTTACCAATTTCTTTAACTGCCAGGGTGACTTTGATTAAATCGGTTATCTTCCCGAAACTCCTTTATGTGTTACAAAACATTCCGTGGCTCCTGCACAAAAAAGACATTATCATGTACAATAAAGCTTGTGCGAAATTTCTATGGAATGGCAAGAGACCACGAATTGCCTCCCTTAAACTTATGAATTCCAAATTATCAGCCGGCCTAGCGCTTCCTAATATCCGTATATATAACTTGGCTACCATAGCTAGATTCGCTCTAGATTGGCTAACCGAGAAGGAGCAGATCACATCTTTTTTATGGGAATCTCAGGCTGTAACTCCCTTCCAGTTAAAAGCTCTTCTACATTGCCCTCTCACGTCATTGCCCTCCAATATATTTTATCTCGGCACCTACAAAAATATTATTACGGCCTGGCAAAAATTATGCACAGAACTGGGCATCTCACCCTATGTCTCGCAATATCTACCCATAACAGGTAACCCAGAATTCAGCCCCGGCCTCTATAATCAGATATTTAGAAACTGGGAGGCAAAGGGCCTTCGGACCCTGGGCCAAATGCGAGACGCAGAGGGACATGTAGTTACATTCCAGGAAATTGCGACACGATACGCGTTAGGGACACACGAGTTCTATGCCTATCTTCAACTTAGGCACTTTCTCAGGGAGCTGAACATAAAATATGGGGATAATTGGACCATGGGAGAATTACAGCCCATGATTACTATATATACAGCAGGAGCATATGCCATTACGCCTTTATACTCTGTATTAAATCAGAAAGCAACAAAGCTGCAAATTAACGAAATGGTCGATAGGTGGTCTGTCCTATTTCCAGAAATTGACGATGAGATCATAGTTGGGAGCTTTAAAATAGCACAGCAGGGCTGGGTTCCGACGTCTTGGAGAGAGTCGCAGATAAAAATTGGGCTGCAGAGATATCTTACACCTGTGACCCTCTCTAAATGGTATAAAACAAGGGTGCTTTGCTCCAGATGCTCAGCCTCAGGGGCAGACTTATTTCACTGTCTATGGAGCTGCCCTAAAATATGTCAATATTGGGGAAAAATTACATTTTGGATGACGATGGTCTTGAAATTGGAGCACAAACTTTGCCCAATTGAAATTTTCTTTCTGGTTAAATTCCAGGGTATCAATAAGAACTATAGCCTGATAAATACTGTTATATTAACAGCACGTGCCCTCATTTTTAAAGCATGGAAAGCATTACGGGCCCCCACTATGGCCCAACTTAAACTGGCACTGTGTAACCAACTTATATCAGAACAGTTTAATATGCCATTCCCACAAGACAAACATTTACGAGCATTTTTTTAAAAATGGGAGCCATTTTTAAGATCCTTGCCTTTACTGCAACAAAAAAAATTAATTAAACCTGTTAGAAATTCGGATTTTGTCCAGATTAATGTCTTAGCGGGCCACTTCCCCGAAGACTGGGTGACGGACGCCGAATGAGCTGGCTGAGGGGGAGGGAAGGGGGGGATTGAGAGACGGGGGGGAGGACAATTATTATGGGGGTCCCTTTTTTTTTTTTTTTTGCCCAGGCCGATATGAGTTGCCTTGCCCAATAGGGGGGGGGGAAAAAGGGGGAAAATCCACGAGACAAGGATGGACTAGTCAATATATAAAGGTTTAACAGGTTATTTTATGTATTTCTTCAGTATTTTTACACTTTATTTGCACTGATAGTTGATTTAAACACATGTGTTCTAAGATAATTTTGATTGACCAGAATGAAATAATAGACACTCTTCTCTCGTGTTTTATACCTATACAGCTGTATTGTTTTATGTATATTCACTGTGACACGTGTTTTTATATTTGGTATAATATTGTCCTTCTCTGTCTTTGTAAAAAGATAATAAAAAAAAAAAAAAAAAAGAAATCTAACGACAAAACTCCAGCCGCAGAAAAAACATAATTTATGCTTACCTGATAAATTCCTTTCTTCTGTTGTGTGATCAGTCCACGGGTCATCATTACTTCTGGGATATAACTCCTCCCCAACAGGAAATGCAAGAGGATTCACCCAGCAGAGCTGCATATAGCTCCTCCCCTCTACGTCAGTCCCAGTCATTCGACCAAGAAACAACGAGAAAGGAGTAACCAAGGGTGAAGTGGTGACTGGAGTATAATTTAAAAGATATTTACCTGCCTTAAAACAGGGCGGGCCGTGGACTGATCACACAACAGAAGAAAGGAATTTATCAGGTAAGCATAAATTATGTTTTCTTCTGTTATGTGTGATCAGTCCACGGGTCATCATTACTTCTGGGATACCAATACCAAAGCAAAAGTACACGGATGACGGGAGGGATAGGCAGGCTCATTATACAGAAGGAACCACTGCCTGAAGAACCTTTCTCCCAAAAATAGCCTCCGAAGAAGCAAAAGTGTCAAATTTGTAAAATTTGGAAAAAGTATGAAGCGAAGACCAAGTTGCAGCCTTGCAAATCTGTTCAACAGAGGCCTCATTCTTAAAGGCCCAAGTGGAAGCCACAGCTCTAGTGGAGTGAGCTGTAATTCTTTCAGGAGGCTGCTGTCCAGCAGTCTCATAGGCTAAACGTATTATGCTACGAAGCCAAAAAGAGAGAGAGGTAGCAGAAGCTTTTTGACCTCTCCTCTGTCCAGAGTAAACGACAAACAAGGAAGAAGTTTGGCGAAAATCTTTAGTTGCCTGCAAGTAGAACTTGAGGGCACGAACTACATCCAGATTGTGTAAAAGACGTTCCTTCTTTGAAGAAGGATTTGGACACAAGGATGGGACAACAATCTCTTGATTGATGTTCCTGTTAGTGACTACCTTAGGTAAGAACCCAGGTTTAGTACGCAGAACTACCTTGTCTGAGTGAAAAATCAGATAAGGGGAATCACAATGTAAGGCTGATAACTCAGAGACTCTTCGAGCCGAGGAAATAGCCATTAAAAACAGAACTTTCCAAGATAACATTTTTATATCAATGGAATGAAGGGGTTCAAACGGAACACCCTGTAAAACGTTAAGAACTAAGTTTAAACTCCATGGTGGAGCAACAGCTTTAAACACAGGCTTGATCCTAGCTAAAGCCTGACAAAAGGACTGGACGTCTGGATTTTCTGACAGACGTCTGTGTAACAAGATGGACAGAGCTGAAATCTGTCCCTTTAATGAACTAGCTGATAAACCCTTTTCTAAACCTTCTTGTAGAAAAGACAATATCCTAGCGATCCTAACCTTACTCCAGGAGTAACCTTTGGATTCGCACCAGTATAGGTATTTCCGCCATATTTTATGGTAAATCCTTCTGGTAACAGGCTTCCTAGCCTGAATCAGGGTATCAATAACCGACTCAGAAAAACCACGTTTTGATAAAATCAAGCGTTCAATTTCCAAGCAGTCAGCTTCAGAGAAGTTAGATTTTGATGTTTGAATGGACCCTGTATCAGAAGGTCCTGTCTCAGAGGTAGAGACCAAGGCGGACAGGATGACATGTCCACTAGATCTGCATACCAAGTCCTGCGTGGTCAAGCAGGTGCTATTAGAATTACTGATGCTCTCTCCTGTTTGATCTTGGCAATCAATCGAGGAAGCAGCGGGAAGGGTGGAAACACATAAGCCATCCTGAAGTTCCAAGGTGCTGTCAAAGCATCTATCAGAACTGCTCCCGGATCCCTGGATCTGGACCCGTAGCGAGGAAGTTTGGCGTTCTGGCGAGACGCCATGAGATCTATCTCTGGTTTGCCCCAACGTCGAAGTATTTGGGCAAAGACCTCCGGATGAAGTTCCCACTCCCCCGGATGAAGAGTCTGGCGACTCAAGAAATCCGCCTCCCAGTTCTCCACTCCCGGGATGTGGATTGCTGACAGGTGGCAAGAGTGAGACTCTGCCCAGCGAATTATCTTTGATACTTCCATCATTGCTAGGGAGCTTCTTGTCCCTCCCTGATGGTTGATGTAAGCTACAGTCGTGATGTTGTCCGACTGAAACCTGATGAACCCCCGAGTTATTAACTGGGGCCAAGCCAGAAGGGCATTGAGAACTGCTCTCAATTCCAGAATGTTTATTGGAAGGAGACTCTCCTCCTGATTCCATAGTCCCTGAGCCTTCAGAGAATTCCAGACAGCGCCCCAACCTAGTAGGCTGACGTCTGTTGTTACAATTGTCCAGTCTGGCCTGCTGAATGGCATTCCCCTGGACAGGTGTGGCCGATGAAGCCACCATAGAAGAGAATTTCTGGTCTCTTGATTCAGATTCAGAGTAGGGGACAAATCTGAGTAATCCCCATTCCACTGACTTAGCATGCATAGTTGCAGCGGTCTGAGGTGTAGGCGAGCAAAAGGTACTATGTCCATTGCCGCTACCATTAAGCCGATCACCTCCATGCATTGAGCTACTGACGGGTGTTGAATGGAATGAAGGACGCGGCATGCATTTTGAAGTTTTGTTAACCTGTCTTCTGTCAGGTAAATCTTCATTTCTACAGAATCTATAAGAGTCCCCAAGAATGGAACTCTTGTGAGAGGAAAGAGAGAACTCTTCTTTTCGTTCACTTTCCATCCATGCGACCTTAGAAATGCCAGAACTAACTCTGTATGAGACTTGGCAGTTTGAAAGCTTGAAGCTTGTATTAGAATGTCGTCTAGGTACGGAGCTACCGAAATCCCTCGCGGTCTTAGTACCGCTAGAAGGGCACCCAGAACCTTTGTGAAGATTCTTGGAGCCGTAGCCAATCCGAATGGAAGAGCTACAAACTGGTAGTGCCTGTCTAAGAAGGCAAACCTTAGATACCGGTGATGATCTTTGTGGATCGGTATGTGAAGGTAAGCATCCTTTAAATCCACTGTGGTCATGTACTGACCCTCTTGGATCATGGGTAAAATTGTCCGAATAGTTTCCATTTTGAACGATGGAACTCTTAGGAATTTGTTTAGAGTCTTTAAATCTAAGATTGGCCTGAAAGTTCCCTCTTTTTTGGGAACCACAAACAGGTTTGAGTAGAACCCTTGTCCTTGTTCCGACCACGGAACCGGATGGATCACTCCCATTGTTAACAGATCTTGTACGCAGCGTAGAAACGCTTCTTTCTTTATCTGGTTTGTTGACAACCTTGACAGATGAAATCTCCCTCTTGGGGGAGATAATTTGAAGTCTAGAAGGTATCCCTGAGATATGATCTCTAGTGCCCAGGGATCCTGAACATCTCTTGCCCAGGCCTGGGCGAAGAGAGAGAGTCTGCCCCCTACTAGATCCGGTCCCGGATCGGGGGCTCTCGGTTCATGCTGTCTTTGGGGCAGCAGCAGGTTTCCTGGCCTGCTTGCTTTTGTTCCAGGACTGGTTAGGCTTCCAGCCTTGCCTGTAACGAGCAACAGCTCCTTCCTGTTTTGGTGCAGTGGAGGTTGATGCTGCTCCTGTTTTGAAATTCCGAAAGGGACGAAAATTAGACTGTCTAGCCTTAGCTTTGGCCTTGTCTTGAGGTAGGGCGTGGCCCTTACCTCCCGTAATGTCAGCGATAATTTCTTTCAAACCGGGCCCGAATAAGGACTGCCCCTTGAAAGGTATATTAAGTAATTTGGACTTAGAAGTAACATCAGCTGACCAGGATTTTAGCCACAGTGCCCTGCGTGCCTGTATGGCGAATCCTGAGTTCTTAGCCGTAAGTTTGGTTAAATGTACTACGGCCTCCGAAATGAAAGAATTAGCTAGTTTAAGGACTCTAAGCCTGTCCGTAATGTCGTCTAGCGTAGAGGAACTAAGGTTCTCTTCAAGCGACTCAATCCAAAATGCTGCCGCAGCCGTAATCGGCGCGATACATGCAAGGGGTTGTAATATAAAACCTTGTTGAACAAACATTTTCTTAAGGTAACCCTCTAATTTTTTATCCATTGGATCTGAGAAAGCACAGCTATCCTCCACCGGGATAGTGGTACGCTTAGCTAAAGTAGAAACTGCTCCCTCCACCTTGGGGACCGTTTGCCATAAGTCCCGAGTGGTGGCGTCTATTGGAAACATCTTTCTAAATATTGGAGGGGGTGAGAACGGCACACCGGGTCTATCCCACTCCTTAGTAACAATTTCAGTTAGTCTCTTAGGTATAGGAAAAACGTCAGTACTCGCCGGTACCGCAAAGTATTTATCCAACCTACACAGTTTCTCTGGTATTGCAACAGTGTTACAATCGTTGAGAGCTGCTAAGACCTCCCCTAGTAGTACACGGAGGTTCTCCAATTTAAATTTAAAATTTGAAATATCTGAGTCCAATCTGTTTGGATCAGAACCGTCACCCACAGAATGAAGCTCTCCGTCCTCATGCTCTGCGAGCTGTGACGCAGTATCAGACATGGCCCTAGCATTGTCAGCGCACTCTGTTCTCACCCCAGAGTGATCACGCTTGCCTCTTAGTTCAGGTAATTTAGACAAAACTTCAGTCATAACAGTAGCCATATCTTGTAATGTTATCTGTAATGGCCGCCCAGATGTACTAGGCGCCAAAATATCACGCACCTCCCGGGCGGGAGATGCAGGTACTGTCGCGTGAGGCGAGTTAGTCGGCATAACTCTCCCCTCGCTGTTTGGTGAAATTTGTTCACATTGTACAGATTGACTTTTATTTAAAGTAGCATCAATACAGTTAGTACATAAATTTCTATTGGGCTCCACCTTGGCATTGGAACAAATGACACAGATATCTTCCTCTGAGTCAGACATGTTTAACACACTAGCAAAAAACTTACAACTTGGTTATAATCTTTTTTAGCAAAAAACGTACTGTGCCTCAAAGAGGTACTAACGATTAAATGACAGTTGAAATAATGAACTGAAAAACAGTTATTGCATCAAATTTTAAAACAACACAACTTTTAGCAAAGGTTTGTTCCCATTAGTAAAAAACAACACTAATTAAATTTGTACATAAGAAAAACAAAACAACGTTTTTTATACACAGTCACTATAAGAATTCTCACAGCTCTGCTGAGAGAATTTACCTCCCTTCAAAGAAGTTTGAAGACCCCTGAGATCTGTCAGAGATGAACCGGATCATGCAGGACATATAAAAGTAGCTGACTGGAATTTTTTGATGCGTAGCAAAGAGCGCCAAAAACGGCCCCTCCCTCTCCCACACAGCAGTGAAGAGAAACGAAACTGTCACAATTAAAGCAAAAAACTGCCAAGTGGAAAATAATGCCCAAACATTTATTCACACAGTACCTCAGCAATGTAAACGATTCTACATTCCAGCAAAAACGTTTAACATGAGAATAGTTATTAAAAGGATTAGTGACCTTAACACAGTAGTTCCGGTGAAATACCATCCCCAGAATACTGAAGTGTATACATACATGTCATTTTAACGGTATGGCAGGCTTTTCTCATCAATTCCATTCAGAAAATAAAAACTGCCACATACCTCAATGCAGATTCATCTGCCCGCTGTCCCCTGATCTGAAGCCTTTACCTCCCTCAGATGGTCGAGAACAGCAATATGATCTTAACGACTCCGGTTAAAATCATAGTAAAAAATCTCTGTCAGATTCTTCCTCAAACTCTGCCAGAGAAGTAATAACACGCTCCGGTGCTATTTTAAAATAACAAACTTTTGATTGAAGTCATAAAAACTAAGTATAATCACCATAGTCCTCTCACACATCCTATCTAGTCGTTGGGTGCAAGAGAATGACTGGGACTGACGTAGAGGGGAGGAGCTATATGCAGCTCTGCTGGGTGAATCCTCTTGCATTTCCTGTTGGGGAGGAGTTATATCCCAGAAGTAATGATGACCCGTGGACTGATCACACATAACAGAAGAAAAAGTCAGTAGTTAAGAGCTTTCTGGGCTAACGCCGGTTTATAAAGCTCTTAACTACTGTGCTCTAAAGTAGACTAACACCCATAAACTACCTATGTACCCCTAAACCGAGGTCCCCCCACATCGCCGCCACTATATTTAAATTTTTTAACCCCTAATCTGCCGCTCCGTACACCGCCGCCAACTACGTTATCCCTATGTACCCCTAATCTGCTGCCCCTAACACCGCCGACCCCTATATTATATTTATTAACCCCTAATCTGCCCCCCACAACGTCGCCGCCAGCTACCTACAATAATTAACCCCTAATCTGCCGACCGAAGTACACCGCTAGTATAATAAATGTATTAACCCCTAATCCGCCTCACTCCCGCCTCAATAACCCTATAATAAATAGTATTAACCCCTAATCTGCCCTCCCTAACATCGCCGACAGCTAACTTCAAGTATTAACCCCTAATCTGCCAATCAGAGCTCACCGCTACTCTAATAAATTGTTTAACCCCTTAAGCTAATTCTAACCCTAACACTAACACCCCCCTAAGTTAAATATAATTTTTATCTAACGAAATAAATTAAGTCTTATTAAATAAATTATTCCTATTTAAATCTAAATACTTACCTGTAAAATAAATCCTAATATAGCTACAATATAAATGATAATTATATCTTAGCTATTTTAGGATTAATATTTATTTTACAGGCAACTTTGTAATTATTTTAACCAGGTACAATAGCTATTAAATAGTTAATACCTATTTAATAGCTACCTAGTTAAAATAATTACAAAATTACCTGTAAAATAAATCCTAACCTAAGTTACAATTAAACCTAACACTACACTATCAATAAATTAATTAAATAAACTACCTACAATTATCTACAATTAAACCTAACACTACACTATCAATAAATAAATTAAATACAATTCCTACAAATAAATACAATTAAATAAACTAAAGTACAAAAAATAAAAAAGAACTAAGTTACAAAAAATAAAAAAATATTTACAAACATTAGAAAAAAATTACAACAATTTTAAACTAATTACACCTACTCTAAGCCCCCTAATAAATAAATAAATAAATAAAAAAATGCCCTACCCTATTCTAAATTACAAAAGTTCAAAGCTCTTTTACCTTACCAGCCCTTAAAAGGGCCCTTTGCGGGGCATGCCCCAAAGAATTCAGCTCTTTTGCCTGTAAAAAAAACATACAATACCCCCCCCCCTCAACATTACAATGCACCACCCACATACCCCTAATCTAAAGCAAACTCCCCTTAAATAAACCTAACACTAAGCCCCTGAAGATCTTCCTACCTTGTCTTCACCATGCCAGGTATCACTGATCGTTCCAGGCTCCGAAATCTTCATCCAAGCCCAAGCGGGGGCTAGACATCCATCATCCGGCTGAAGTCTTCTATCAATCGACGGCTGAAGAAGTCCAGAAGAGGCTCCAAAGTCTTCATCCTATCCGGGAAGAAGAGTAGATCCAGACCGGCAACCTTCTTCTTCCAAGCGGCATCTTCTATCTTCATCCAATGACGACCGGCTCCATCTTGAAGACCTCCACCGCGGACCCATCTTCTTCTTCCGACGACTTCCCGACGAATGACGGTTCCTTTAAGGGACGTCATCCAAGATGGTCGTCCCTCGAATTCCGATTGGCTGATAGGATTCTATCAGCTAATCGGAATTAAGGTAAGAAAATTCTGATTGGCTGATGGAATCAGCCAATCAGAATCAAGTTCAATCCGATTGGCTGATTCAATCAGCCAATCAGATTGAGCTCGCATTCAATTGGCTGTTCCGATCAGCCAATAGAATGCGAGCTCAATCTGATTGGCTGATCGGATCAGCCAATCGGATTGAACTTGATTCTGATTGGCTGATTCCATCAGCCAATCAGAATTTTTCTACCTTAATTCCGATTGGCTGATAGAATCCTATCAGCCAATCGGAATTCGAGGGACGACCATCTTGGATGACGTCCCTTAAAGGAACCGTCATTCGTCGGGAAGTCGTCGGAAGAAGAAGATGGGTCCGCGGTGGAGGTCTTCAAGATGGAGCCGGTCGTCATTGGATGAAGATAGAAGATGCCGCTTGGAAGAAGATGGTTGCCGGTCCGGATCTACTCTTCTTCCCGGATAGGATGAAGACTTTGGAGCCTCTTCTGGACTTCTTCAGCCGTCGCTTGATAGAAGACTTCAGCCGGATGATGGATGTCTAGCCCCCGCTTGGGCTTGGATGAAGATTTCGGAGCCTGGAACGATCGGTGATACCCGGCATGGTGAAGACAAGGTAGGAAGATCTTCAGGGGCTTAGTGTTAGGTTTATTTAAGGGGGGTTTGGGTTAGATTAGGGGTATGTGGGTGGTGGGTTGTAATGTTGGGGGGGGGGTATTGTATGTTTTTTTTACAGGCAAAAGAGCTGAATTCTTTGGGGCATGCCCCGCAAAGGGCCCTTTTAAGGGCTGGTAAGGTAAAAGAGCTTTGAACTTTTGTAATTTAGAATAGGGTAGGGCATTTTTTTATTTTGGGGGTCTTTGTTATTTTATTAGGGGGCTTAGAGTAGGTGTAATTAGTTTAAAATTGTCATTTTTTTCAAATGTTTGTAAATATTTTTTTATTTTTTGTAACTTAGTTCTTTTTTATTTTTTGTACTTTAGTTAGTTTATTTAATTGTATTTATTTGTAGATATTGTATTTATTTATTGATAGTGTAGTGTTAGGTTTAATTGTAGATAATTGTAGGTAGTTTATTTAATTAATTTATTGATAGTGTAGTGTTAGGTTTAATTGTAACTTAGGTTAGGATTTATTTTACAGGTAATTTTGTAATTATTTTAACTAGGTAGCTATTAAATAGTTCTTAACTATTTAATAGCTATTGTACCTGGTTAAAATAAATACAAAGTTGCCTGTAAAATAAATATTAATCCTAAAATAGCTACAATATAATTATAATTTATATTGTAGCTATATTAGGGTTTATTTTACAGGTAAGTATTTAGATTTAAATAGGAATAATTTATTTAATAAGAGTTAATTTATTTCGCTAGATAAAAATTATATTTAACTTAGGGGGGTGTTAGTGTTAGACTTAGCTTTAGGGGTTAATACATTTATTATAGTAGCGGTGAGCTCCGATCGGCAGATTAGGGGTTAATTATTGTAGGTAGCTGGCAGCGACGTTGTGGGGGGCAGATTAGGGGTTAATAAATATAATATAGGGGTCGGCGGTGTTAGGGGCAGCAGATTAGGGGTACATAACTATAAGGTATGTTGCGGCGGTGTAGGGAGCGGCAGATTAGGGGTTAATAATAATATGTAGGTGTCAGCGATAGCGGGGGCGGCAGATTAGGGGTTAATAAGTGTAAGGTGAGGGGTGTTTAGACTCAGGGTACATGTTAGAGTGTTAGGTGCAGACGTAGGAAGTGTTTCCCCATAGAAAACAATGGGGCTGCGTTAAGAGCTGAACGCTGCTTTTTTGCAGGTGTTAGGTTTTTTTTCAGCTAAAACAGCCCCATTGTTTTCTATGGGGATATCGTGCACGAGCACGTTTTTGAAGCTGGCCACGTCCGTAAGCACCGCTGGTATCTAGAGTTGCAGTGGTGTTAAATTATGCTCTACGCTCCCTTTTTGGAGCCTAACGCACTGAAAACCCAGCCATTCTGTGAACTCTAAATAACAGCTGTATTTAAAAGGTGCGGGAGAAAAAAAGCACGCGTAGCTAACGCACCCCTTTGGCCGCCAAACTCTAAATCTAGCCGTAACATTTTACTTCATCTCTTCCACCTCCCACTGTGTAATTTCTTCTGAGGCTGTGTTTACATTGTTTGTCAATAGCCTATACCTAGGTAAAGAAACTTTCAGTATATGTAGGAATACTACAGGCTTAATCAGCTATTTCAAATGCCAATATAAAGGCTAAGGAGCTATTTGTAAACAATTTAATACACTCCTGCATGTATAATGGATAATTGGGAACAAATTAAAGGAGAGATGTGATGGAATGTATACACCTGTTGGTGTTACTGAAACTTGAACGCAATATTTCGTAGGGGTGTCCACATACTTTTGGCCATATAGTGCAACTGCATACACACACACACACACACATACTTTTCACTGACCCAAATTTCCAGTTTTGTGTCCTTTTAATAACATAAAAAATTAAGTTGCTAAATAAAATGTAAAATTATTTACGTACCTTGGTAGAATATTCTTTTGGGCAGCCCATGTTTATATCAATGGCAGCAACATCATTCTCTCTACAAGAAAAACAACAAATTCTACATAAAAAAACAAGACAGGTTTCTACAGTCCAAAAGCAGCAGGTGTTATTGCACCCACTGGTGTGAGACCATAGTATAATTAATATGTCAGCAGGTGTCTTCTGCCCGTTCATCTCAGAGCATAAAGCATGATGATCTGCATGCTGGAACATGCTAACCTTTACAGCTGTACCTCAATACACTGGATAACTGTTTGTCAGATTGCAATGGTAAACTTACACGTGCCTATTTATGTGGAATAAATCAGACTACTGGGATGGATCTGAGAATTTTCAATAAATAATCTCCATAAAGGAAATTGTATCAGAAAGACATAAATTATGCTTACCAGATAATTTCCTTTCCTTCTGTATGAGGAGAGTCCACGGCTTTATTCCTTGTGGGAAATACAGAACCTGGCCACCAGGAGGAGGCAGACACCCCAGCCAAAGGTTTAAATAACGCCCCCTCCCACCACTTCCCTCATATCCCAGTCATTCTGCCAAGGGAAAAAGGAAATTTATGCTTACCTGATAAATTTGTTTCTTTTTAGATACGATGAGTCCACGGATTTCATCCTTACTTGTGGGATATCACCTCCTGGTCAGCAGGAGGAGGCAAAGAGCACCACAGCAGAGCTGTATATATAGCTCCTCCCTTCCCTCCCACTCCAGTCATTCGACCGAAGTTAGGAAGAGAAAGGAAAAGCCAAGGTGCAGAGTTGACTGAAGTTTAACAAAAATAAAGACCTGTCTATAAAACAGGGTGGGCCGTGGACTCATCGTATCTAAAAAGAAACAAATTTATCAGGTAAGCATAAATTTCCTTTTCGTTTTAAAGATACGATGAGTCCACGGATTTCATCCTTACTTGTGGGATACAATACCAAAGCTATAGTACACGGATGAAAAGGGAGGGACAAGACATGGAACCTAAACGGAAGGCACCACTGCTTAAAGAACTTTCCTCCGAAAAACAGCCTCAGCTGAGGCAAAGGTATCAAATTTGTTAAATTTTGAAAAAGTGTGAAGAGACGACCAAGTTGCAGCTTTGCAAATCTGTTCAACAGAAGAATCATTTTTGAATGCCCATGAGGAAGCCACAGCCCTAGTGGAATGAGCCGTAATTCGTTCAGGAGGCTGCTGTCCAGCAGTCTCATATGCAAAACGAATGATACTCTTCAGCCAAAAAGAAAGAGGTAGCCGTAGCTTTCTGGCCCCTACGTCTCCCTGAAAAAAACAATAAACAAGGAAGACGATTGACGAAAATCCTTAGTCGCCTGTAAGTAGAACTTCAAGGCATGGACCACGTCCAAATTATGTAACAGACGATACTTCTTAGAAGAAGGATTAGGACACAAAGAAGGAACAACAATTTCCTGATTAATATTTTTATTTGAAACAACCTTAGGAAGGAAACCAGGTTTGCTACGTAACACCACCTTATCCGAATGAAAAATAAGATAAGGAGAATCACATTGTAATGCCGAAAGCTCAGATACTCTGCAAGCAGAAGATATAGCAACCAAAAATAAAACTTTCCAAGATAATAACTTAATATCTATGGAATGCATAGGTTCAAACGGAACCCCTTGAAGAACTTTAAGAACTAAATTCAAACTCCAATGAGGAGCAATTGGTCTAAATACAGGCCTGATTCTGGTCAGAGCCTGACAAAAAGATTGAACATCTGGAACATCTGCCAGACACTTGTGTAACAAAATAGATAATGCAGAAATCTGTCCTTTTAATGAACATTCCGACAACTCTATAACTAACACCTCACTTTGCCTCCCTCTATTACTAACACAGGCAAAGAGAATGACTGGAGTGGGAGGGAAGGGAGGAGCTACTGCTGACCAGGAGGCGATATCCCACAAGTAAGGATGAAATCCGTGGACTCATGGTATCTTTAAAAAGAAAAAGGAACAGTAGGATAAATATCAGGGTATAAAGGGCGCCAGAAGAATAAACAAAAATTTTGGTCTGCCCAACGGAGAACACGGGCGGGGGCCGTGAACTCTCCTCATACAGAATGAAAGGAAATTATCTGGTAAGCATAATTGATGTTTTCCTTCTTAATATGAGGAGAGTCCATGGCTTAATTCCATACTTGTGGGAAAAATACACCCAAACTCTAGAGGACACTGAATAACAACGGGAGGGTAAAAAGAGAGGGGGACCCTATTCTGAGGGCAGCACAGCCTGTAAAAACTTTCTCCCAAAAGCTGCTTCTGTCAAACTTGTAAAATTTTGAAAAGGTATGTGAGGACCAGGTAGCCGCCCTAAAAATCTGCTCCATAGAGGCCTCATTCTTAAAAGCCAAAGAGGAGACCACAGTTCTAGTTGAATGAGCCTTAATCCTCTGAGGAGGCTTATGTTCCGTTGTCTCATATGCTAAGCGAATAAGACTCCTCAATCAAAAATATAAGGAAGTGGAAGAGGCCTTCTGCCCTCTACGCTTCCCAGAATAGACAACAAACAAAGAATTCTGTCTAAATTCCTTTGTAGCTTGAAGATAGAACTTCAAAGCCAGAACCACATCCAAATTATGAAGTAACCGTTCCTTTGAAGAAGGATTAGGACACAAGGAAGGAACCACAATCTCCTGATTGATGTTGCGATCAGAAACGACCTTAGGGAGAAAACCTAACCCAGTACGAAGAACAGCCTTATCAGCATAAAAAACTAGGTAAGGAGGCTCACATTGCAGGGCAGCCATCTCAGAGACTCTGCGCGCCGAAGCAATAGCCAGCATAAAAATAATCTTCCAAGACAGTAATTTAATGTCAACCACATGCATAGGCTCAAACGGAGCTCTCTGCAAAACTTTAAGAACTAGATTTAAACTCCAAGGAGGAGCGGAAGATCTAAACACAGGCCTGATTCTAGCCAGAGCCTGAACAAAAGACTGATCAGGAAGCTCAGCGAGCCTCTTGTGCAATAAAACAGATAGGGTCGAAATCTGTCCCTTTAGGGAACTAGCAGAAAGGCTCTTTTCCAGACCATCCTGGAGAAAAGAAAGAATCCTGGAAACCTCGACCTTATGCCAAAGGAATCCACTGTCTTCACACCAGAACAAGTAGGTCCTCCACACCTTATAATAGATGCAACGAGTGACCGGCTTTCGAGCTTGAATGAGAGTATCAATCACTCTCTCAGAAAAACCTCTCTTGGCTAGGACTAAGCGTTCAATCTCCACACAGTCAGCCTCAGAGAATCTAGATTTTGATGAACAAAAGGACCCTGTTCCAGCAGATCCCTGCGACAGGGTAACCTCCATGGAGGGGATGCTGACATCCCCACTAGGTCCGCAAACCACATCCTTTGCAACCACGATGGAGCAATTAGTATTGCCAAAGCTTGCTCCTGTTTGATGCGGGCCACTACCTGAGGAAGAAGAGGTAACGGTGGAAAAATTTAAAATAGATTGAACCTTCAAGGCACTGCAAATGCATCTATTAGCTCTGCCTGAGGATCCTTGGACCATGACCCATATCTGGGTAGCTTGGTATTGAGCCGGGACGCAATGAGATCTATCTCCGGCGTCCCCCATCTGTTGCAAATCTCCGCAAACACCTCAGAGTGGAGAGACCATTCCCCCGGATGAAAGGATTGTCTGCTGAGAAAATCCGCTTCCCAGTAGTCCACACCCGGAATGTGAATCGCTGACAGCGAGCAGTTGTGGGCCTCCACCCATTCCAGAATCCGAGATACTTCCCTCATTGCTAGGGAGCTCCTCGTTCCCCACTGATGCTTGATGTAAGCCACCAAGGTTATGTTGTCTGATTGGAATCTGATAAATTGCGACGAACCCAGAAGAGGCCAAGCCTTTAGAGCATTGCAGATCGCTCAAAGTTCCAAAATGTTGATCGGGAGGAGAGATTCCTCTCAAGTTCACAGGCCCTGTTGTGCCTTCCTAGCACCCCAAACAGCTCCCCATCCTGAAAGACTTGCGTCCGTTGTTACAATCTCCCAGGATGGTTTCAAGAAAGATGTCCCTTGGGACAGGTGATCTGGACAGAGCCACCAAGAGACCGATTCTCTCGATCAGTTGTCCAGAGAAATCTGTTGCGACAGATCCGAGTGGTCGCCATTCCACTGACTCAGCATGCACAGCTTAAGAGGTCTGAGATGGAATCTGGCAAATGGAATGAGGTCTATGTTGGAAACCATGAGCCCAATTACCTCCATACATGGACCACAGAGGGCCTTAAGGAGGTCTGTAGGGCAAGACAATTGGAAGTTATTTTGTAATGTCTCTGGTCTGTAAGAAATATCTTCATGGATATTGAGTCTAGTATCGTACCCAGGAATTCCACCCTGGTACTGGGAACAAGAAAACTCTTTTCTAAGTTTATCTTACATCCATGAGATTGAAGGAGAAAAAGAAGAGCTTTTGAATGGTCCTCTGCCAGCCAACAGGATGGTGCCTAAACCAGGATGTCATCTAAGTATGGCGCTACTGCTATACCTTCGTAAAGACTCTTGGGGCAGTAGCTAGACCAAATGGAAGCGCTACAAACTGGAAGTGCTGGTCCAGGAAAGCGAATCTTAGTAACTTGAAGTGTTCCTTGTGGATTGGAACGTAAAGGTAAGCAACCTTCAAGTCTATCGTGGTCATGAACTGTCCTTCTTGAACTAAAGGCAGAATGGATCTTATCGTCTCCATCTTGAACAATGGGACCAGCAGGAACTTGTTTAAGCACTTTAGGTCCAGGATCGGGGTGAAGAGTTTCCTCCTTCTTTGGGACCACAAAAAGGTTTGAGTAGTACCCCAGACCTCTCTCTGCTAGAAGAACCGGTACACTTACTCCCAGGGAGGAGAGATCCCTCACGCACCCTAGAAAAGCCTCTCGTTTTTCTAGTCTTGAAGACAGGTTTGAGAAGAGGAATCTGCCCCTGGATGAGATTTGAAACCTATCCTGTATCCCTGAGCGAAGACCTCCAGGACCCCAGCCAAGCCTCCAAAAAGAGAGATAGTCTGCCCCCAACACGATCCAGAGACGGATCGGGGACCGCCCCTTCATGCTGACTTTGGTTCGGCGGGCTTCTTGTTCTGCTTAGATTTATTCCAAGACTGAGTCGGTTTCCAAGTTCCCTTGGACTATTCAGGTAAGTGTTCAATACTAAATCTAAAGTCTGGTTCCTCCGCAGCTGGAGGCTTAGAGGCAGCAGATTCCGACCCAGAAAGAGCATCCACTGAAGTATCAGAGGCGTCTTCATCAGCGGATAATCTTGAATCAGATAAATACAACAAGTTAGTAGATGACCCCTGGGAAGGATAGCAATATTTGACCTTTCACTTGCGCTTAGCAGGGCGAGGTAAAGCACTGAAGGCCGCAGACACTGACATTTGTAGCTGCTCAGTAAAGTCTGGCGGTAAGAGTGCCCCTCCAGAAGGAGGATTAGCAGTGCAATAGGAAGCGCATGTGTAATAGGAGATGACTGCAGGGAACGCACCTCACAGGACGGAGACACCTCAGAGGTGGACGGCTCAGTGGTACTAAACATCTTGGTTTTCTTACTTTATCAAGGAATGTGGAACATAATTGAGCAAGCCGATATACCGTAGACTCCTCACAATATAGACAGGTATTAGACTTAGGAAAAGAGGGTGTACCCTCCTCCATAGCTTGCGCTTGTAAGATGGACTATAGAAAAAGATAAATGGCACCTTTATACCCCAATGGCTGGGGCACTCACCACCTCCTATGACCCAGGTCCCACAGAAAAACCACTTCGTCTTCTGTACACCGCATGAAAGAGAAGACAGTGTGACCACACCCGGTCACATTATGCGCCATGCAGGGCAGCCCCTGCTACAGGAATAAGCGCGCCAAACCTAACAGGCTGCGCAGCTATCCAAAACAAAAGTAAAACCTGAATGTTCCAACATCTGCCTGAGCCTCATCTTACAAATGTCGCAGCATAAAACATAATAAAGTAAATTATGCGATAAATCCCCCTGCTCAATAATCCCCTTGATTCCATACAGATAAAAGGAGTCACCCTATCTTCTTGCGTTAAATGTGTATAAAAAAATTAAACGTGGAACAGATACAAAGCCTCTCAAGTTTGACAGTCTTGTAGCATCGCTCCTGAAATGGACTTGAGTGATAAAAGCAGGCAGTGAAACTCGTCAACACTGATTGCTTAGGAGCTGTTAATACGAGTCTCGATGGGTTCGCAGAAAGACTCTCCCTGCATCTCCAGACCCTAACATTCGCCAATGCTCTCACTGAGAGGCTGACAAGACTACTTAAAACTCCAGTCCCATTCCGAAGAGTACTACCCTCCATAAGGAACTACTCCGTATCTTCTGACACTTCTCTGCCAACCTCCTGTCATGAAAGGCAAAGAATGACTGGGGTGTCTTTGCCTCCTCCTGGTGGCCAGGTTCTGTATTTCCCACAAGTAAGGATTGAAACCATGGACTCTCCTCATATTAAGAAGGAAAATAATATTAGAAAGATAACTCCAGGCAATTTAAAGCCAGAAAAAAGATTAAATACTGTACATGGGATAACTTGTATCTAATATAATGAGAGAGAATATTATTTATTTTAAGTTTGGTTGTCAAGACTACTAATTTGTTTCTTGAGGATTCTAAATCGTGTTTTGATGCTGTTGTTTTAACCCTGATGCTTGCAGTTCTCTTCAGAGCCATTTTCTTACTCTTTACAGGCACAGGATGGTAAAGCTCTGCATTTTCATACTGGGCACTGCCATCTTGCAGTTTACATATTCTTGCACCCTGTGAAAGTAGCCAACATTAGTGATGTTGCATTCAACTGTATTGTGCACTTCTGGTTAGCAGAGACAAAGATTACATTTGTTTTGCAGTTTTGGTACAGTTTAAAAGTAAAAAAGATAAAGAAAAAGGTCAAGGGCGCCACATGGCCTAGTACAGTCACAAAAAACAGTATAGATGTAATAAAACGATAACACTCACAAGTGTTGAGCACCCACAGGTGCTGTATAAGCAGTCTGTGAACTCTCAGTCTCCCAACTAACTAGCACTCTGCATCAATGTAGGAACAGGAGACTTCCACTCTCACAGTGGCAGGCAGAGGCAGGAACTTATAGGTGCAGACAATATTTATAAAATAAGGTAGAACAAGTAATTGCGTTTGTAATGCGTCCGTCGCCAGTTGCGCACGCATCATCAAAGGAAAGGAATCCCTGCCATTTTCAGAATCCACCGGGATGCAGTGAAGGCAAACGGAGCATTAAAAAAAAAAAAAAAAAAAAAGGCCCACAGTAAGTGTTAAAAAAAACAACTAACCGCCCGCATTAAGTATTAAGAAAAAAACAACCATCTAATAAAATTATTAACCCCTAAATCCGCCAACCCCAACATCGCAAACTACCTAATGCATATATTAACCCCTAAACCACCATTAACCCACATTGCTAATTAACCTAATAAATCTATTAACCCCTAAACCGCCATTAATCCACATCGCAATTAACAAAATAAATCTATTAATCCCTAACCTGCCAAACCCCACAACGCAAGTAACTAATCAGTAAGCCTAACATTACTTTAAAAATAAAGAAAAACAGAATTTATGTTTACCTGATAAATTGCTTTCTCCAACGGTGTGTCCGGTCCACGGCGTCATCCTTACTTGTGGGATATTCTCTTCCCCAACAGGAAATGGCAAAGAGCCCAGCAAAGCTGGTCACATGATCCCTCCTAGGCTCCGCCTTCCCCAGTCATTCGACCGACGTAAAGGAGGAATATTTGCATAGGAGAAATCATATGGTACCGTGGTGACTGTAGTTAAAGAAAATAAATTATCAGACCTGATTAAAAAACCAGGGCGGGCCGTGGACCGGACACACCGTTGGAGAAAGCAATTTATCAGGTAAACATAAATTCTGTTTTCTCCAACATAGGTGTGTCCGGTCCACGGCGTCATCCTTACTTGTGGGAACCAATACCAAAGCTTTAGGACACGGATGAAGGGAGGGAGCAAATCAGGTCACCTAAATGGAAGGCACCACGGCTTGCAAAACCTTTCTCCCAAAAATAGCCTCAGAAGAAGCAAAAGTATCAAACTTGTAAAATTTGGTAAAAGTGTGCAGTGAAGACCAAGTCGCTGCCCTACATATCTGATCAACAGAAGCCTCGTTCTTGAAGGCCCATGTGGAAGCCACAGCCCTAGTGGAATGAGCTGTGATTCTTTCAGGAGGCTGCCGTCCGGCAGTCTCATAAGCCAATCTGATGATGCTTTTAATCCAAAAAGAGAGAGAGGTAGAAGTTGCTTTTTGACCTCTCCTTTTACCAGAATAAACAACAAACAAGGAAGATGTTTGTCTAAAATCCTTTGTAGCATCTAAATAGAATTTTAGAGCGCGAACAACATCCAAATTGTGCAACAAACGTTCCTTCTTTGAAACTGGATTCGGACACAAAGAAGGCACGACTATCTCCTGGTTAATGTTTTTGTTAGAAACAACTTTCGGAAGAAAACCAGGTTTAGTACGTAAAACCACCTTATCTGCATGGAACACCAGATAAGGAGGAGAACACTGCAGAGCAGATAATTCTGAAACTCTTCTAGCAGAAGAAATTGCAACCAAAAACAAAACTTTCCAAGATAATAAACTTAATATCAACGGAATGTAAGGGTTCAAACGGAACCCCCTGAAGAACTGAAAGAACTAAATTGAGACTCCAAGGAGGAGTCAAAGGTTTGTAAACAGGCTTGATTCTAACCAGAGCCTGAACAAAGGCTTGAACATCTGGCACAGCTGCCAGCTTTTTGTGAAGTAACACAGACAAGGCAGAAATCTGTCCCTTCAAGGAACTTGCAGATAATCCTTTCTCCAATCCTTCTTGAAGAAAGGATAGAATCTTAGGAATTTTTACCTTGTCCCAAGGGAATCCTTTAGATTCACACCAACAGATATATTTTTTCCATATTTTGTGGTAAATTTTTCTAGTTACAGGCTTTCTGGCCTGAACAAGAGTATCAATAACAGAATCTGAGAACCCTCGCTTTGATAAGATCAAGCGTTCAATCTCCAAGCAGTCAGTTGGAGTGAAACCAGATTCGGATGTTCGAACGGACCCTGAACAAGAAGGTCTCGTCTCAAAGGTAGCTTCCATGGTGGAGCCGATGACATATTCACCAGGTCTGCATACCAAGTCCTGCGTGGCCACGCAGGAGCTATCAAGATCACCGATGCCCTCTCCTGATTGATCCTGGCTACCAGCCTGGGGATGAGAGGAAACGGCGGGAATACATAAGCTAGTTTGAAGGTCCAAGGTGCTACTAGTGCATCTACTAGAGTCGCCTTGGGATCCCTGGATCTGGACCCGTAGCAAGGAACCTTGAAGTTCTGACGAGAGGCCATCAGATCCATGTCTGGAATGCCCCACAGTTGAGTAATGTGGGCAAAGATTTCCGGATGGAGTTCCCACTCCCCCGGATGTAATGTCTGACGACTCAGAAAATCCGCTTCCCAATTTTCCACTCCTGGGATGTGGATTGCAGACAAGTGGCAGGAGTGAGTCTCCGCCCATTGAATGATTTTGGTCATTTCTTCCATCGCCAGGGAACTCCTTGTTCCCCCCTGATGGTTGATGTACGCAACAGTCGTCATGTTGTCTGATTGAAACCGTATGAACTTGGCCTTTGCTAGCTGAGGCCAAGCCTTGAGAGCATTGAGTATCGCTCTCAGTTCCAGAATATTTATCGGTAGAAGAGATTCTTCCCGAGACCAAAGACCCTGAGCTTTCAGGGGTCCCTAGACCGCGCCCCAGCCCATCAGACTGGCGTCGGTCGTGACAATGACCCACTCTGGTCTGCGGAAGCTCATCCCCTGTGACAGGTTGTCCAGGGACAGCCACCAACGGAGTGAATCTCTGGTCCTCTGATTTACTTGTATCGTCGGAGACAAGTCTGTATAGTCCCCATTCCACTGACTGAGCATGCACAGTTGTAATGGTCTTAGATGAATGCGCGCAAAAGGAACTATGTCCATTGCCGCTACCATCAAACCTATTACTTCCATGCACTGCGCTATGGAAGGAAGAGGAACGGAATGAAGTATTTGACAAGAGTTTAGAAGTTTTGTTTTTCTGGCCTCTGTCAGAAAAATCCTCATTTCTAAGGAGTCTATTATTGTTCCCAAGAAGGGAACCCTCGTTGACGGAGATAGAGAACTCTTTTCTACGTTCACTTTCCATCCGTGAGATCTGAGAAAGGCCAGGACAATGTCCGTGTGAGCCTTTGCTAGAGGAAGGGACGACGCTTGAATCAGAATGTCGTCCAAGTAAGGTACTACTGCAATGCCCCTTGGTCTTAGCACCGCTAGAAGGGACCCTAGTACCTTTGTGAAAATCCTTGGAGCAGTGGCTAATCCGAACGGAAGTGCCACGAACTGGTAATGCTTGTCCAGGAATGCGAACCTTAGGAACCGATGATGTTCCCTGTGGATAGGAATATGTAGATACGCATCCTTTAAATCCACCGTGGTCATGAATTGACCTTCCTGGATGGAAGGAAGAATTGTTCGAATGGTTTCCATTTTGAAAGATGGAACCTTGAGAAACTTGTTTAGGATCTTGAGATCTAAGATTGGTCTGAACGTTCCCTCTTTTTTGGGAACTACGAACAGATTGGAGTAGAACCCCATCCCTTGTTCTCCTAATGGAACAGGATGAATCACTCCCATTTTTAACAGGTCTTCTACACAATGTAAGAATGCCTGTTTTTTATGTGGTCTGAAGACAATTGAGACCTGTGGAACCTCCCCCTTGGGGGAAGCCCTTTGAATTCCAGAAGATAACCTTGGGAGACTATTTCTAGCGCCCAAGGATCCAGAACATCTCTTGCCCAAGCCTGAGCGAAGAGAGAGAGTCTGCCCCCCACCAGATCCGGTCCCGGATCGGGGGCCAACATCTCATGCTGTCTTGGTAGCAGTGGCAGGTTTCTTGGCCTGCTTTCCCTTGTTCCAGCCTTGCATTGGTCTCCAGGCTGGCTTGGCTTGAGAAGTATTACCCTCTTGCTTAGAGGACGTAGCACTTGGGGCTGGTCCGTTTCTACGAAAGGGACGAAAATTAGGTTTATTTTTGGCCTTGAAAGACCTATCCTGAGGAAGGGCGTGGCCCTTGCCCCCAGTGATATCAGAGATAATCTCTTTCAAGTCAGGGCCAAACAGCGTTTTCCCCTTGAAAGGAATGTTAAGCAATTTGTTCTTGGAAGACGCATCCGCTGACCAAGATTTTAACCAAAGCGCTCTGCGCGCCACAATAGCAGACCCAGAATTTTTCGCCGCTAACCTAGCCAATTGCAAAGTGGCGTCTAGGGTGAAAGAATTAGCCAATTTGAGAGCACGGATTCTGTCCATAATCTCCTCATAAGAAGGAGAATTACTAGTGATCGCCTTTTCTAGCTCATCGAACCAGAAACACGCGGCTGTAGTGACAGGGACAATGCATGAAATTGGTTGTAGAAGGTAACCTTGCTGAACAAACATCTTTTTAAGCAAACCTTCTAATTTTTTATCCATAGGATCTTTGAAAGCACAACTATCTTCTATGGGTATAGTGGTGCGTTTGTTTAGAGTAGAAACCGCCCCCTCGACCTTGGGGACTGTCTGCCATAAGTCCTTTCTGGGGTCGACCATAGGAAACAATTTTTTAAATATGGGGGGAGGGACGAAAGGTATACCGGGCCTTTCCCATTCTTTATTTACAATGTCCGCCACCCGCTTGGGTATAGGAAAAGCTTCGGGGGGCCCCGGGACCTCTAGGAACTTGTCCATTTTACATAGTTTCTCTGGGATGACCAAATTCTCACAATCATCCAGAGTGGATAACACCTCCTTAAGCAGAGCGCGGAGATGTTCCAACTTAAATTTAAATGTAATCACATCAGGTTCAGCTTGTTGAGAAATTTTCCCTGAATCTGAAATTTCTCCCTCAGACAAAACCTCCCTGGCCCCCTCAGACTGGTGTAGGGGCCCTTCAGAAACAATATCATCAGCGTCCTCATGCTCTTCAGTATTTTCTAAAACAGAGCAGTCGCGCTTTCGCTGATAAGTGGGCATTTTGGCTAAAATGTTTTTGATAGAATTATCCATTACAGCCGTTAATTGTTGCATAGTAAGGAGTATTGGCGCGCTAGATGTACTAGGGGCCTCTTGTGTGGGCAAGACTGGTGTAGACGAAGGAGGGGATGATGCAGTACCATGCTTACTCCCCTCACTTGAGGAATCATCTTGGGCATCATTTTCTCTAAATTTTGTGTCACATAAATCACATCTATTTAAATGAGAAGGGACCTTGGCTTCCCCACATTCAGAACACAGTCTATCTGGCAGTTCAGACATGTTAAACAGGCATAAACTTGATAACAAAGTACAAAAAACGTTTTAAAATAAAACCGTTACTGTCACTTTAAATTTTAAACTGAACACACTTTATTACTGCAATTGCGAAAAAGTATGAAGGAATTGTTCAAAATTCACCAAAATTTCACCACAGTGTCTTAAAGCCTTAAAAGTATTGCACACCAAATTTGGAAGCTTTAACCCTTAAAATAACGGAACCGGAGCCGTTTTTATATTTAACCCCTTTACAGTCCCTGGTATCTGCTTTGCTGAGACCCAACCAAGCCCAAAGGGGAATACGATACCAAATGACGCCTTCAGAAAGTCTTTTCTATGTATCAGAGCTCCTCACACATGCATCTGCATGTCATGCTTCTCAAAAACAAGTGCGCAATACAGGCGCGAAAATGAGACTCTGCCTATGATTAGGGAAAGCCCCTAGAGAATAAGGTGTCCAATACAGTGCCTGCCGGTTATTTTACAAAATTCCCAAGATTAAAATAATTCCTCAAGGCTATGGAGTATAAAATATGTTTATATATAAATCGATTTAGCCCAGAAAATGTCTACAGTCTTAAAAAGCCCTTGTGAAGCCCTTATTTACTGTCTGTAATAAAATGGCTTACCGGATCCCATAGGGAAAATGACAGCTTCCAGCATTACATCGTCTTGTTAGAATGTGTCATACCTCAAGCAGCAAAAGTCTGCTCACTGTTCCCCCAACTGAAGTTAATTCCTCTCAACAGTCCTGTGTGGAACAGCCATCGATTTTAGTAACGGTTGCTAAAATCATTTTCCTCTTACAAACAGAAATCTTCATCTCTTTTCTGTTTCAGAGTAAATAGAACATACCAGCACTATTTTAAAATAACAAACTCTTGATTGAATAATAAAAACTACAGTTAAACACTAAAAAACTCTAAGCCATCTCCGTGGAGATGTTGCCTGTACAACGGCAAAGAGAATGACTGGGGAAGGCGGAGCCTAGGAGGGATCATGTGACCAGCTTTGCTGGGCTCTTTGCCATTTCCTGTTGGGGAAGAGAATATCCCACAAGTAAGGATGACGCCGTGGACCGGACACACCTATGTTGGAGAAACTAAGTTTAACTAATCTAAAATTACAGAAAATAAAAGTCTAACATTACAGAAAATAAAAAAGTCTCACATTACACAAAATAATAAACCACATTATCCAAAATAAAAAAACTAAACCTAATCCCTATGAAAATTAAAAAAGACCCCTCCCAAATAAAAACACCCCCTAATCTAAGAATAAACTACCAATTGCCCTTAAAAGGGCTTTATGTAGGGCATTGCCCTAAAGAAATCTGCTCTTTCACATTAAAAATTAACCAAGTCCCCCCCCCAACAGTAAAACTCCCCACCCACCAAACCGCCCAAACTAAAAAAAAACTGACACTAAAAAAACCTAAACTACCCATTGCCCCTAAAGGGGCATTTGTATGGACATTACCCTTAAAAGGGCACTCAGCTCTTTTACTGCCCTTAAAAGGGCATTCAGCTCTTTTTATTTGCCCAAATCCCTAATCTTAAAAAAAAAAAACCTAACACTAAGTCCCAAATAGGTACTCACTGTTCCTGAAGTCCGGCGGAGGACTTTTTCCAAGCGGGTCCATAGTATTCTATCTTCATCCACAGCGAATGCAGCGCAGTGTGGTCTTCCCAGATGTGGTGATCATCGGCGGCGTGGAGGCTCCTCTTCATGTGATTGTCCGCCGCACACTGAAGATTGAAAGCAAGGTACCCCATATTTATTGGGGTACCTTGCATTTCTATTGACTGATATCTTAAAATCAGCCAATAGGATGAGAGCTAATTAAATCTTATTGGCTTATATTTCAGTAGCGTTAATCCTATTGGCTGATTTGAAAATTTCAGCCAATAGGAATGCAAGGTACCCCAAATTGATTGCGGTACCTTGCATTCAATCTTCAGTCTATAACGGACATTGGAAGTGGAGCCTCCATGCCGCCGAGGAATGCAGACTCCAAGGACCGCCACCGTTGAAGACCGCCGCTAAGGATCCAGGCATCGGGAACACAGCTCTGCGCCGCCTTCACTCGGGATGAAGATAGAAGATGATAGATCCGTCTGGAAGAAGAAGTTCTCCGCCGGACTTCAGGAAGAGTGAGTATCTATTTGGGGCTTAGGTTTAGGCTTATTTATTTTAGTTTTTGGGGTGTATGTTTTTTTTTTAGATTAGGGTTTTTTGGGGCTTGAAAAAGAGCCGATTGCCCTTTTAAGGGCAGTAAAAGAGCTAAATGCCATTTTAAGGGCAATGCCCATACAAATTCCCCTTTAGGGGCAATGGGTAGTTAAGTTTTTTTTAGTGTTAGTTTTTTATTTTGGGGGGTTTGATGGGTGGAGGGTTTTTACTGTTAGGGGGGATTTAGTATTTTTTAGAGGTAAAAGCTGTTTAACTTAGGGCAATGCCCTACAAAAGGCAATTTTAAGGGCTATTGGTAGTTTAGTATTAGATTAGGGGGTGTTTTTATTTTGGGTGGATTTTTATAGGGGTATTAGTTTAGGTTTAATTTGTTTATTTTGGATACCTTTGTTTATTTTTTTCTGTAATTTTAGGTTTTTGTAACTTTAGTTTGGGGGGTTGAAGTTTTTAAACATAGTATCGCCTAGAATGATATAAAAGCAATAATTATCAAAACATGGGCGTATATGTGTTTAATTTGTGTAGGAAATGGCCAATAACACTGCTGAGAAATGCGTAGCTGATTTTAAATAAACTATTGATTTTATAATCATAGAGCATTGCTTGCTCTACATTATTCTATAAATATTGTCTGCACCTTTAAGTTCCTGCCTCTGCCTGCCACTATAAGAGTGGACGTCTCCTGTCCCTGCAGTAACGTGGAGGCAGTTAGCTGGGAGACTGAGAGGTTCCAGTCTGCTAATATGCACTTGGGGGTGCTCAACAGTTGTGAGTGTTATACATTTACTACATTTATACATTTTTTGTGACTGTACTAGGCCATTTGGCGCCCTTGTGCTATTTCCATGTTATGAATTCATGTTATACTTACATAAGTTTTGCCACAGCAAGTGCTCTCTCTGCATCAGCTGTCCCCTGTAGAAAAGACACAAGTTCATAATTGCTAGGATCTTTCTGAACATATTGCTAAAGTCTAGACATTGGCTTCTCACTATAAACCATAAACAGCTAGACATTGGTCTACATAGATACTATGCATGTTAAAATCTTTAAAACGCCTCTTGCTTTTGTGTAAATATTGTGTTCCCAAATCTACAAAGCTCTCTGCTCAGATGAATGAAATAAATTCAAATGATAATCCAGCCCTGTGAGATCACTCACTTCTAGAAAGGCAAATATCGCTCTCTCTGTAAAGGAACGTTCCAAACATTTCTGGATGTGAAGGAGAAACAAGCACAGTACAGTACATCACTGCATGACACATGACTTCAAATTTTGGAATATAAAAGTCCAATTTAAACTTGCATGGTTTAGATGGAGCATGTAATTTATTTTTTATTTTATCTTTTATTGAGGCATTCAGAAATTACAACATGGAAAACATGTTTACTCACATTTACAGTAAGTTTAAACAATATACAATGTCTCTTAAGAGAGCAGTATAGTTAACTGCATGCTTAACAAAGGATATAAAGTTTAGCTTAAAGGGTTGCTAAGAGACTCATCTAGATTGCAATTTCCCACGGGAATAGGACCCTCAATTCCCCGTTTTTGTCTGTAAAATTTTGTCGTATTGTTTCTCCATTGTACTGTTATCCTTGTACCCATGGGCAGCGCTGCGAAATCTGTTGGCGCTTTATAAATAAAGAATAATAATAATACATGACAAACTACGCACTTAAACATACAAACAAATGTAGATTTGCAACATCAAAAAGATCTAGATTGATCTAAATTGCTTAATATCGGTATATGTCAGTATATAGAATAGTAAAAATTTCAAATATTAATAATAAACATATTTATCTGTTATAATGGTAGGGATCTTATGTATGAAGCCTCATTTTTAAGTAATAAACTAATAGGTAAATAAATAAGTTCCCCCCAACATTAAAGGGGTCACTTTTGGGCCCCTATAGTCATATATAACTTAAAGGGGGGATTCAAGTAAATTGTAGAACATTTTGAGTAATATATATATATGCAAGAACACAATGGTCACTTATGGATCTTGGTAAAGGTATAATAGAATATTTGAAATTTGAGTGTTATGTAAATATAATTTTGTTGTAGAGTTCCTCAGATCTAGATTTCAATTGTACACCCTGCTTAATAGAAGACTAAAAGTCTGACCAATAAAAGGCTATATTAGGTCCACTATTGGTTAAGATATAGGGAGGAACAAAGTAAAAAGGAAAAACAATAATTATAGGGAGTTGATAGCTGGTAGATATCAGGGCAGGTATTGTGAGAAAAAAAATTGATAATTTGTTTTCCAATATTGAATGCAAATACTTTTTGCCATTTGGGTATGGGCCCTATACTTATCGGCAGCAGTGACGTGCAGTGAGGTCAGAGGCTGGTGAGGCACTAGATATGATACGCCAGAGAAACACATATACAGCGGGCCGCAAGAACCCCCGACAGGGCAGATTTTAATTATAGCTGAACCAGTGCACAGGTGAAATAATCAGCTGATGGGTGAGAGCAAGTTAGTATAACCACTGTGCTACTGATTAGCTGATTACTTCACCTGTGCACGATTCAGCTATAATGAAAACCTGTCCTGTTGGGGGTACTTGAGGACCGTGGTTGAGAAACACTGCACTAAAGCACCAGCTCACCTGAAATGGGTTAATTACCTGGAGAATAAAGCAAGCACACATACTCTGCTCACTGACACACATACTACACTGCCCTTGCCTAACTTTTAGCCTAACAAGGGATTGCTATATAAAGTTTAAAAGGTGTCTAAAAACCAATACCAGCATGTAGTAAAAGTAATGCATATATCTCAAATTCAGCTCCAATACCAGCAGATAAAACCATGTGGTAAAGCAATAGATATGATGGGGTTGATTGACACCCCCTGCAGCGTTGCACCAGCAGTTCACAAGAACTGCTGGTGCAATGATAAATGCCGACAGCGTACGCTGTCCGCATTTATTGATGTGCTGCGGACATAGTTCGCTATAGCGGATCATGTCCGTCCGCACAATGATAAATGGAACTTATTTCTGTGGTAAAAACTAAAAATTAATTGCTAAGTGATGTCTCTGAAAAAAAAATTGTATGTTCTATCCAAATCATGAAAGAAAATCTTGGGGTTTCCTATCCATTTAACAAAGTGGCTCAGGCTATGGGTACTGTGTGCCTACTGCCTATATGAGCTATAAAATTTATAGCTCATATAGGCAGTAGGCACACTATTTTTATCTTGACAATATTGATAATACTTATTTTATTGGCCAAATTAGCGCTAAACAATAATCATCCTGTCTGAATAACTATCAAGCTTTTGTAAATTAGTGTATACAGAATTTGACTATACAGTTCATTGTGCACTGTACGGTAGAGCAAGAGTTAATAATAAGAGTTAATAAGTCATGGTATTTTTAACACAAATCCCTGGATTTCCCATTAAGTACTGTACAATTGTTTACATACCATACAGGTGGTTTATTGCTAGAGCCAAACAAAGCTTGTTTGTTTTCTTTAAATGGTTACACAAAAAAACTATGTAATTCTGTTTTTAAAGGTTTCATATAATTATATATATTTTTTTTTAACTTCATTTAGCTATCACTCTTTTACAATTCCATTCACCACTTTATTTATTTATTTTTAGTATTCTACATGCTAAACGTTTTACCTATTGCACTGCAATATCTGAACAAGGTTGTTTAAACTTGTAAATGTGTCCTGGCCTTGTAGATGTACTGATAATCTAATAAAGAGGATGGTTTATTCACTCTTCTTTATAGAGAACAATGCAGATATCATCATATACGTCAAAGAGAACAAGGGCACACACATAAATGTTTAGGGGACATTTGCACTCTGTTTTTAACCCATGTTAATTCTATTGTGAACCTACTGGATGGTATTGAGAGTCCTCAGTAAGGGACTATTGTTGGAAATTAATCTACATGTGTATGTCTCAACAATTATGCTATGAATTTATTTAGCTTTTTCCACCTTGAGACAGCTTGTTATTCTGTATGTGACAATGACAAGACAATAATAAGACCCATGCTATTATGGGTAACCTTCAACTATAGACATCTGGATGGAATAACATGAGTTGAGAATATTTCTTAAACATATATTGGAGTTTATTAGAAAAGAACCGGGGATAAAATGGCAGTACCTGGTAAATACAGTGACTGCACCCCAAGTAGAATAATAGCTCTATGGCTTATCATAATAGGGTAGAAGGTACTGTGTATTAAGCAAACTAAGAAAGAACGAAAGATTGAATACAACAATCATTAAAGAATACACTGGAAGCACTCAATGCAGACACCTGGTGATTAAATCAGGTATATATGGATCCAAAAAGGGGGGAGACCAAGAAGATTTTCACTGACTCTCAAGTTAAAATATAACTTATTAAACTCAATAAAATAGGAATTTAAAACACTGGGATGTGCGATTAAAATAAAAAGCTAGAAAGGATTGACATTCAGTTAACTCCGATTGTGTACCCAAAGTAGGGATATGTAGTATCTTATTAAAGACCACAATAAGTGTGTAAAAGGATATCAGTGTGATTGGTGTGAACATAAGTTGAGAACAGTTCTTAAAAAAGAAATGGATTCTTTGTGTGGTAACAGTGTTGCCTATATTTAGCACAACGTACCTAGATGTAGATACTACAAAGAGGGGTATAACCACCTGTTCTCAATAAATTTTAGCCTTCAGCGCGACGCGCGCTTTCCCTTTGATAAAGCCGTGCAAACGGCGAAACATGTTAGGGCATTGGTGAGTCTGGGAGCTCCTGTGTTTGCTAGGGCACGCTGATAGGATTGTTATATGCTGAATAGCAATAGGAACTTGTAACTTACTTAAGACTGAATACCTTCATTGAACGGCAAGGGCACCATTTATTTTGTTAACCTCAAGTGTTACAGGGTTTACTTTGGAGTTGAACCGCTCCTAGTTTTTACACTTATGGTGCCTACTGCCCGAGGAAACTACTAGTTAATAGTCCACTAGTGTACAATAACTGGAACCTATGTAAACTATGAGTGCATTAAGTTAGCTTTCTTGAGCTCCGTTCTTTGCTGGAACCAATAAGAGTGGAATTTTATGGCACGACAGGAGGCTTCATATTTTGCATCATATCTTTACTGAATCCAAACAGCAGCAAAGAGAGAGAAAAAATAATAGAGAGAAAAAAATAATAATAGCATAGTAACAAGACTACAACAATCAGCACACAGCAGCCTAATAAACTGTAATGAACAAGTCCAGCACTTCCTCTTTTCTTTGCTGCTTCCAGACAGCAGGCCATGTATTCATTTTTCCCTCTATTAATTCAGCTATTAAGCCTATTAAGGCTATATTATGTAACTATTTTAAGCCTGTATTAAGGCTCTATTAAATATAACTTTATTTAGCCTGCATTTAGGCTATTCAAAATAATTTTAGCCTGTTAAACTTTTCCTTCTTCCAAAGAGGTCTTTTTGCTTACATTTTTTTACCTTTGCTGTTGCCCCATAAGTAAATCCTTTCCCCCTCTTTTGAGGTGGATCATAAACCCTCTCAACACACTCCAGAACTGTCTCCCATACTTCAGTCTCTTTCAGCCCAGTATCGATGTCACTTTCGCCCTCAAACGGCTTTGGAAGGCCTCACGCCCCTCTCCCGGGCGTCTCACTTAGGAGTATTGTTTAATCTGTTCTTTACTAACCAGCTTCTTTCTTAGTACTCCTCTAATCCTTTTACCTATTCTTTCCCTTGGAGGGATAGTCTAGTTGAAGGTGAATATTGGATTGGTTTTGGCTATACTATCTATTTAATGTATTTTGTCTATCTCCTCCGGTGCTGTGAGTCCATGCAGACGCATGACTGATCAGTGACTAGCTCCGGTTGGTCATGCGAGCCGCTGCTCAGCACGACACTGGTTTCTCATTTTGGTTTTATTTACTTTCCTAGTTTTATTCTTCTTTTGAAAAAAAAAATTTCCTTGTGTATTTCTCTTTTCTATCCTCTTCCTTCTTCTAAGTAGTTTTTTGCCTTTTAAAGTTTGTATCAGCCATGGCCAACGTATTATATCATCCTTAAGCCCTTTTCAGAGGTATCCCTTAATTCCGATGAGAATTGTTCTAAACTCTGTAGCTCAATATCAGAGTCTCTTGTATCCTCGCAATTGGTTTGGGAAGACCCTATATCTCCCAGTCTCACATAGAGGCATAACTCCAGCTTGAAGGCTGTTAGCCCCATCCCCGGGCTTTTCACATAGGGGTGATAGAACCTCCTCCCCAGAGGTAAAATGGGGTTTAAAGAACCCTCCTTCCTCAGGGTTTTCAAGAGGGACATCAGAGCTTCGACTCTGAATTTTTTTTGAAATTGATCATTTTGTTTTGAAATTTTTTATGTAAGTGCTTTAAAATGCAAAATATGAAGCCTCATGTCTTGCCATAAAATTCAGATTATTATAGCCTATGGTGAATAAATAATCTTGATTTTATTAAAGACAGGAGGCGAATATTTTCCCATCCCTCTTTTCCCTCCCAATATATATTAATAAGATTTTGTTTTGTAGAAATTTTATCTAAATGATGTTATTGCTGTTGATTTTCGTTTACTGGGATTGTTGTTACTTTGCGTTTTTTCTCTTTTCAGTGACTCTGTGGATTTTATGTTCTCCCTTATCTACGGACAGGGTCATCTGTTGTTTCTCCCTTCCTGGGTATCGCTGTTCCATTTTGGTCTAGGATGACTGGTTCCGTTGTCTTATGATCAAAGAAAAGAGGTAATGCTGGACTTGTTCATTACAGTTTATTAGGCTGCTGTGTGCTGATTGGTGCAGTCTTTTTACTATGCTATTATTATTTTTTTTCTGTATGTTTTCTTTGCTGCTGTTTGGATTCAGTAAAGATTTGATGCAAAATATTTGCATCCTGTCTTTAATAAAATCAAGATTATTTATTCACCATAGGCTATAATAATCTGAATTCAATAGATACTATATCAGGTGTTGAATTAATTATAATCTAGTACAGTCTCAATTGTTTGTTTAAAACTACTAATGCTCCTTCATTCTCTCTATTTGAGTGTGATACTGTCACAAGGTTAAATCTCAGTATTCAGAGCAAACTACATATCTTTATTTCTCTGGAGATAATATATAAGTACACATTTACAATTACTGTGTACTAAATGTGACTTCACTCTACTCTGTCTCCTACTAATATTACTAGACATAAGTATTTATATACCTAAGATTTTTGACAGCTTAAAAGCGGTTCATTAGAGAATTGTTACTAGATTATATTGCAAACAGGTGGTTACACCCCTCTTTGTAGTATCTACATCTACGTATGTTGTGCTAAATATAGGCAACACTGTTACCACACCAAGAATCCATTTCTATTTTAAGAACTGTACTCAGCTTATGTTCACTCCAATTCTTTATGGAGTTATTAGAACTAGTGTTAACTCACAATTATTTTTCTTTTGATGACAGATTTTTTCTGCAGTTACGGGGTACCTCAATGGGTTCAAATGTTGCCCCTGCCTACGCCTGCCTTTACATGGATCAATTGGAGGAACAAGTGATATATATTGATCCTGAGTTTCATAAGTGTTTGGCTTGGTGGCGGTATATAGATGATCTGTTTATCATTTGGCGGGGCAGCATTGAATCCATTGAGGCACTCCGTTTAAGAATAGAAAATAAGGTGCCAGCAGTAAAATTTACTGCTAATTATCATACTGAGAGTGTGGCTTTCCTAGACACTGTTGTTATGTGTGCTGGCAACCATTTTGAGACAGACATTTTTAGAAAGCCTACTGACAAGAATACTTTATTGTCCCGTCAAAGCCATCACCCGCCAAGATTTTTCAAGAGTGTACCAAAATCGCAATTTCTTAGAGTGAAGAGGATAGTCTCAGACCACTTAACCTGTTCATTGCGCTTAGATGAGATGCGCAAGAGGTTCCAAGAAGAAGGTTATTCTTGTGGGGAATTGGAGTCTATCAATCTTCAACCTAAGCAAAATGGAGATGAGACTAAGAAATTGGTCTTTGTTTCTAATTTTAGCAATATGAGTGTCAAATTACATAAAGTGATATGTAAGAATTGGTTTATGCTAAGGGATTCTATGCCTGAAATCAGGGATTTTAAATTTCCACCTTTTTCTTCTTTTAGAAAGGGTAATTCTATTGGTAAGCAATTGGTCAGGGCTAAGGTAAAGTCCATGAAAAGTGTACAAAGGGTTTTTTGACCTATTGAGAATGGGACTTTTCCCTGTCTCAACTGCTCTCATTGCAATAGCATTATTAAGGGTAATACAATAAGTCATCCCCATTCAGGCAAACTTTTTCATATTAAAGGCCATTTCACTTGTAAATCGTCTTACAAGTGAAAGTGCAGGACTATTATATGTCGGCGAGACGACACAGAGTGTTAAGGAGCGACTCACCCAACATAAGTCTACTATTAGGAACTCCAAAATGAGACACCTTCCTGTCCCCTTTCATTTTTTTGAGAGGGGACACCAGGTGAATCAGTTAAGATTTATGGTACTTGACTCTGTTTCAAAAGGTTCTATTGGCTTTGACAGGGAAAGGATGTTGCTGAAAAAAGAAGCTATGTGGATACATAGACTTAGCATGATACATCCTAGAGGGCTTAATAGAGAATATCATTTAGCAGGTCTGTTTTAATACTCTTCAGGTTAGAGAGAGGATAATAAGTAACAATAATAAAGAAATAAAAAAACAAAAAAACAAAAAAAGAAATATTAATAACAAGACAATAACATCCCAAATGCATGAAATGTATCTATAGTATGCGTCTAAGGGATTAGTAGAGAGTGAGAAATTAGCTTATTGTTTATGTAAAAAAATAAAAAATATAAATGGAATTCATCAAGAATTATAAGTAATATGCATACATAGTGTGAGAAGTTGTGATTTGTGATGTTTAAACATTAGATTATAAATGAGATTGGTTGTTTAGTGTTATTAACTGAAATTGCACAAGAGGTGTGTTTTGTTTCCTTAATGATGTCATAATTGTTAATTGGGGGTGGGTCTATTTGGCTATATAAGATGTACATTTGGCATTTGTTTGTATTGAGCCTGAGGAGGGGGTAACTTACCCCGAAACGTTGCTCTTTATGTGCTGCTGCCTACAGTAAAGATGTTTTGATTTGAATTGATTCCTGAGTGTCTGCCTAATTTCTTTGACACACACTGATATCCTTTTACATGCTTATGTGGTCTTTAATAAGATACTACATATCCCTACTTTGGGTACACAACCCGAGTTAACTGAATGTCAATCCTTTCTAGCTTTTTATTTCAATTGCAAATCCCAGTACTTTAAATTCCTATTTTATTGCGTTTAATAAAAAGGAAATTTATGCTTACCTGATAAATTTGTTTCTTTTTAGACACAATGAGTCCACGGATTTCATCCTTACTTGTGGGATTACACCTCCTGGTCAGCAGGAGGAGGCAAAGAGCACCACAGCAGAGCTGTTATATAGCTCCTCCCTTCCCTCCCACTCCAGTCATTCGACCGAAGTTAGGAAGAGAAAGGAAAAGCCAAGGTGTCTGAAGTTTACAAAAATTAATAACCTGTCTCATAGAACAGGGCGGGCCGTGGACTCATCGTGTCTAAAAAGAAACAAATTTATCAGGTAAGCATAAATTTTCTTTTCTTTTTAAAGACACAATGAGCCCACGGATTTCATCCTTACTTGTGGGATACAATACCAAAGCTAGAGTACACAGATGAAAAGGGAGGGACAAGACAGGGAACCTAAACGGAAGGCACCACTGATTGAAGAACCTTTCTCCCAAAAACAGCCTCCGCCGAAGCAAAGGTATCAAATTTGTAAAATTTAGAAAAAATGTGAAGAGAAGACCAAGTTGCAGCTTTACAAATCTGCTCAACTGAAGCATCATTTTTGAATGCCCATGAGGAAGCAACAGCCCTAGTGGAATGAGCCGTAACTCTTTCAGGAGGCTGCTGTCCAGCAGTCTCATATGCCAAATGGATGATACTCTTCAGTCAAAAAGAAAGAGAGGTAGCCGTAGCTTTCTGACCCTTACGTTTTCCAGAAAAAATGATAAACAGAGAAGATGATTGACGAAAGTCCTTAGTTGCTTGTAAGAAAAATTTTAAAGCACGTACTACGTCCAAATTGCGCAGAAGATGCTCCTTCTGAGAAGAAGGATTAGGACACAAGGAAGGAACAACAATCTCCTGATTAATGTTCTTGTCTGAAACAACCTTAGGAAGAAAACCAAGTTTAGTACGAAACACCACCTTATCCGAATGAAAAATAAAATAAGGTGAATTATATTGTAATGCCGAAAGCTCAGACACTCTCCGAGCAGAAGAAATGAAAACAAGAAATAAAACTTTCCACGATAACAACTTAATATCTATGGAATGCATAGGTTCAAACAGAACCCCTTGAAGAACTTTAAGAACTAAATTCAATCTCCATGGAGGAGCAATAGATTTAAGCACAGGCCTGATTCTAGTAAAAGCCTGACGAAAAGATTGAACATCTGGGACATCTGCCAGATGCTTGTGTAACAAATTAGATAAAGTAGAGATCTGGCCCTTTAGGGAACTCGCTGATAATCCCTTCTCCAATCCTTCTTGAAAAAAAAGACAAAATCCTAGGAATCCTAACTACTCCATGAGTAGCCCTTAGATTCACACCAATAAAGATATTTACGCCATATCTTATGGTAAATCTTCCTAGTTACAGGTTTACGTGCCTGGATTAAGGTTTCTATGACCGAATCAGAAAAACCTCGCTTGGATAGAAATAAGCGTTCAATCTCCAAGCAGTTAGCTTCAGAGAAACTAGATTCGGGTGAAGAAAGGGTCCCTGAATGAGAAGGTCCTTCCTCAATGGAAGTGTCCAGGGTGGCAGAGATGACATGTCCACCAAGTCGGCATACCAAATCCTGCGAGGCCACGCAGGAGCGATGAGGATCACTGATGCCTTCTCCTGTTTGATCCGAGCAATAACCCGGGGAAGAAGAGCAAACGGGGGAAAAAGATATGCTAGGTTGAAGGACCAAGGAACCGCTAAGGCATCTATCAACTCGGCCTGGAGATCCCTGGACCTGGACCCATATCTCAGGAGCTTGGCATTCTGACGAGGCGCCATGAGATCCAATTCCGGCCGTCCCCATCTGAGAATCAGATTGGAAAATATTTCCGGATGGAGTTCCCACTCTCCCGGATGAAAAGTCTGCCTGCTCAGAAAATCCGCCTCCTAGTTTTCAACTCCTGGGATGTGGATTGCTGACAGATGACAAGAGTGGGCCTCTGCCCACTGGATTATCTTGGCTACTTCGGTCATCTCTAAGGAACTCCTTATTCCTCCTTGATGATGGATGTAAGCCACTGTCGTTATGTTGTCCGACTGGAATCTGATAAATTGAGCCGAAGCCAACTGAGGCCAAGCCCGAAGAGCGTTGAAGATCGGCCGCAGCTCTAGAATGTTGATGGGAAGGAGAGACTCTGTCCGAGTCCATACTCCCTGAGCCTTTAAAGAACCCCAGACTGCTCCCCAACCTAAAAGGCTGGCGTCCGTTGTCACGATCACCCATGACGGTCTGCGAAAGCACATCCCCTGGGACAGATGATCCAGAGACAACCACCATTGCAGAGAGTCCCTCGTCTCTTGTTCTAGGGTTATTCGAGGAGACAAATCCGTATAATCTCTATTCCACTGCCTGAGCATGCTTAACTGCAGAGGCCTGAGATGAAACCGAGCTAACAGTATAATGTCCATTGCCGCTACCATCAATCCAATTACCTCCATGCACTGAGCACAGAGTGGACTGAAGGGCTCGACATGTATTCAAAATCTTTGACTTTCTGACCTCTGTCAGAAAAATCTGCGGCATTAACTAACTCTTTTTCTTTTAATCGGATAGAAAAAAAAAAAAAATGTTTGCACAATACCATGTGCAGGAGTTCATCAGATTGAAGCAGCTGGTGCTGTGCAATTAAACCAACTAATCGCTGATTAGTTGTTGCAGCCCTAGTTGACATATGTTTGAGTCCCCCCCATTTTTCCCAACCAAGAGCACCACTTCAAATCTGGTGTAAAAATGTTCCCATCTGTCAGCTGTACTTATGGATTTTGAAAATGCTGTACTCTATATGGTCTTGGTGGAACCATAAGCTGTGGTCTCATACCATTAGATCTGGTTAAATGCAGGTTTCAGGCTTGTTTGTATGTATTTCAAAATTAAGTCAGCTGAAGTGTAACCTGAACAGTGTTAAGGTAACCTGTCTCATTTCAAACACTGAGCAATCTTAGCCTGAGAGTATAACATTTTATGCAGATGGACAGATCTTAGATAAAATGCCTCCTGGCATCTGAAAGTCCTTGCATAAAGGGGCAGTAAACTGGAATGTAATTAATATATATATATATATATATATATATATATATATATATATATATATATAAATAAAAAAAAAATCATATCTACCAAAAGGGCACCTACTATTTATGTATTGAGGAGGAAACATTTCTGCATGGTTTTAAAATATAGAATTTATACAGCATTGTCAAATAATCATAAATACACTGCTGCATATTGCTAATAAAATGTGTTTTTATAGACCCCTGGCCCCACCATACAACTACCACACTGAAGTTACCATCTGAAATTGCACAAATAAATAAAAAACATTTAGTAAGTAAGACCTACCTACTCTGCAAATAAAAGTGATCTGCCGTCTGACTCAGGCACACAGTGTACAAACAAAGTGCCAAGTCTGTCTCACACTGTACATAGTGGTTTACTGCACACTCAGAAATCCACTCAAATGCTAATGCTTTACTCCTTGTAATGATATTTCCCGTGTTCAATAGCACTCTGCTGTAGCACCCTCTAGTGGCTGCCAAAAATCTAAAAAAAATATATATTTTTTTAATTATTTTTTTTAATAATAGTTGTGCTTGCCTCATGGGGCCCCCTGGCCCACTGACAGGCGTCACCCTATTTACCCCCTGATGGCGGCCCTGCCACCACCAATACACTCTTACACTATTCCAGTGCTCATGCTCACTTTACTGTAAAAGCAATCCCCAAAGGGGAATTTCTGAGACTAAGACGCAACTGTACTAATATCAATATCTTTAAGGAAGAATCTAGAAAATGTAATGTCTAGGCTTAGAACCAGAGGATATAACAACAGATCAGTAAAAAAAGCTAGAAATGAAACCCTAAAAAACAATTGTGAAGATTTACTCACACCTAAAAACAAAAGTACCGATAAAAATATCAGACTGATCACCACCTATAATCCTCAGATCCTAGACATAATAAGAATACTGAATGATAACTGGCACATTATATTACAAGATACACTACTTTCAAGCCATGTTGGCACAAGAATTAATACTGGGTATAAGAGACCTAAAAATCTAAGGGACAATTTGGTCCAGTGTCACTACTTACAATCAACTAAAAAAGAAAGCAAAAACCCTTGTATGTTCCCTTGTGGCACTTGCAGAGTATGTCCAAAATGGTATGGAAAATACAAGAAACTGAAGACAAGCATCTCTCATCTCTCATCCTCTCCCGCCTCGATTACTGCAACTCTGTCCTCTCTGGTCTCCCCACCTACCGCCTAGCTCCTTTACAATACTTAATGAATGCCTCTGCCAGACTCATCTTCCTTACACGTCACTCTTCATCTGCTGCACCTCTCTGCCAATCCCTTCCTTCACTGGCTTCCTCTTGCCTCTAGGATCAAACACAAAATTCTCACTCTGACATACAAAGCCCTCAACTGCACTGCTCCGCCCTATATCTCAGACCTTGTCTCCAGATACTCTCCCTCCCGTCACCTTCGCTCTGTTCACGACCTCCTCCTCTCCTCTTCTCTTGTCACCTCATCACACTCCCGTTTACAGGACTTCTCCAGACTGGCTCCCATCTTGTGGAACTCTGCCTCGCTCCACAAGACTCTCTTCTAGTTTTAAAAGCTTCAAGTGCTCCCTGAAGACTCTACTGTTCAGGGATGCATACAACATACGCTAACCTTTCTTTATACCAGTTCCTCTCCTCCATTGCTATCCCCTGAACCCCCCTAGCATGTAAGCTTAAGAGTCTAGCTGTTTGTTGATCACCTTCTCAAGAGCTGACTACAACAGTGCAACTCTTGGCAGGGCCCTCTACCCATTTGATCCCTATAACTGTTTTTTGTACTCCGCCTTTGTTAATAGCGCTGTGGAATCTGTTGGCGCTCTACAAATAACCGATAATAATAATAATAAAAGTATAACTTCACTCACAAATTAAGGAATGACTACCAGACAGATCAGTAAACGAATACAAGAACACTGTCGCAACATACGCAATGCCCCAAAAGACCTACAAGATGGAAAAACACAAGTGTTGCCAAACATTTCCACAAAAATCACAACAATTGTAATTTGTTAAAATTTGCAGTCAACAGAGAACAATTAAAATCTAAAGCGCCAGTACAGGCAAAATATACCCAAGAAAAAGAGAGCATGCAATTTAGTGTTTAAATAAAAAAAAATAATAATAATAATTTATTCTTCAACAAATGTCACAAAAAGAACCTTAAAAAAAAAAAATGTATAACATGAGATGAAAATCTCCTAGGTATAAATTAACCTTATACAAGAATTCAGACAATAAAATATGTGATTTGCCAATCTCTATTAAAATGTGAGTAATCTATAAAAGCATTTACACAAGGAAAATTACACATATATTGTAGGTTACTAATGTAAGCAACTAGAACTGTATGTATCAGAATATCAAGCAATTTGTAACACAATATCTATCATCAAATTATCTACTGATAATCTAAGAGTATGTGCGCTAAGTGCATAAACCAAATAGCTTCCGTTAAATATGGCTAAGTCAGCATATCAGTAAAATGTCCACAAAGTTAGGGCACTGATTAGCTTAGTATTATGGGAGTGTCTGGTTTGAGCTGTGGGGTGCCGGCTCTACAGCTGATCCTTTCTTTTCTTCCTCTTGATGCACACCACGAGATCCGCAACGTGTTTCCGCTGAAATTACTTCAGCCTTTGTCAAGCTTGACAAAGGCTGAAGTAATTTCAGCGGAAACACGTTGCGGATCTCCTAGTGTAGCTGGGGTTTACAGCGCGGCTTCAAGATCAGCAAAAACAGTTACACTGCTTGTCTTATTTTGGAGGCATTTTCTTCTAAAAGGTGACATCAGACAAAGAAGACAGCTCATTCCATTCTAAGAGCTGAACTTAAAAGGATCACTTAAACAGGTACCTGTAGTTTCTAGTGGATCCATTTGAGCACTAAAAAACACTGTGCTACACTAAAGGAATCACGGATACCAGTAAATCACTCATATTCATCTGCACCTTTGTGGACATTTTACTGATATGCTGACTTAGCCATATTTAACGGAAGCTATTTGGTTTATGCACTTAGCGCACATACTCTTAGATTATCAGTAGATAATTTGAGGATAGATATTGTGTTACAAATTGCTTGATATTCTGATACATACAGTTCTAGTTGCTTACATTAGTAACCTACAATATATGTGTAATTTTCCTTGTGTAAATGCTTTTATAGATTACTCACATTTTAATAGAGATTGGCCAATCACATATTTTATTGTCTGAATTCTTGTATAAGGTTTAATTTATACCTAGGAGATTTTCATCTCATGTTATACTTTTTTTTTTTTTAAGGTTCTTTTTGTGACATTTGTTGAAGAATAAATTATTATTATTTTTTTATTTTTATTTAAACACTAAATTGCATGCTCTCTTTTTCTTGGGTATATTTTGCCTGTACTGGCGCTTTAGATTTTAATTGTTCTCTGTTGTCCTTTCCCCTGGGGATTTAGGAGAAATATCCCCTTAAATCTTAAAGCATATATACCCTAACCTTTGCGCAGTCTGTATAACCTTTTGTAGATTATCCTAAAATTTGCAGTCATCCAGAAAGCCAGCCTAGGTATTCGTTGTGGCCATCTGGAAAAAACACTGCTCCAAATGGAGTGCAGATGGATCCATCTGTTAAATTCAGTGAGACCATATGGCCTAAATGATTTTAACAATTATAATGTATTCCTGTAATTCCATTCACACATCAATGGTATACGCATACCACACCAGCATATTACCTTGCTCCCTTTCACGTTTCATTTTTTTAAATTTATTTCACAAATTTATCAAATATCTAGTATAAGGATTTGTTTCACAATTTTTTTTTTTTTTTTAAATGATAGGGTTTTATTCCCTACTTTCTAATTCACTCCCCTTTTTTCAATCCCCCCCCCCCTTTTAAACAACCGAGCCATAGCATGCACAGTTTTTTTCACAATAATTTTATTATTTTGTTGGATTTATTCACAACATACATTACCCTTTAATTTAGCACTATAAATACATATAAACGCAAAATCTTCACACATCACCCCTAATGAAACACTTTTTTAACCAAAGTCCTTTCACATGTGCAGATACGCACTTACAAGTATTTATTTTAGTCAATTCAGTATTCTTGACAATACTGTCATTTCTTATAATGACAATGCCTTATTCTCAGTCATCCATAAACATACAATCCTCTTTTTAATGGTGTTATGCAAATTCTAGTTCACACATTCATGCATTCCATGCCAATACTGTATTGTACAACATTACTCTAATATATGGTTAGGATTCACAAGTAATCTTGAAATTTTTCTATTCTTCATTATATTACATACTTAGCCTCATTCCCTCATATAGATACCGTTACAAAACAAATAAACAACATTCTTTTAATCTCCTACAATGAATAATATTCTCTATTCTTATCGTCTCAGTCATCAAGAAGACCCTGGGTACACGAATAGTTAATATGCAAACACACATTCTATCTTACGTACTCCACCTACGTCACATTTCTGATTGACCAATAGCAGCACATTTCTGTTCCTCTTTTAATCCAATTCCCTTTCTAGGGGCGGGTTTCTTAACCCGATAAAAACAGCTGTCGAACGGCCCACCGGAACCCTCTAAAAAAGCGTAATGTAAAACGTGACCACGTCAGGGGCATCCGTTGTTGTTTTAATTAGCTCTCTGCTTTGTTAGACTTAAATAATTCAAACATATCAATAATACGTTTCTGTTGCTGGGATTGGAGGGAAGGATGGAAGGGTGTTGAATATATATTAAGGCTGCTAGTACTACCCCAATTCAGGGGAACAAAAAGATACAATATTTCTGTAACCACCCTCTCTAACAGCCTATCCCTACCATTGCCAGAATCTAGCAACAGTGTAACCAGCCTTAACTACTAATATTAAGTCACCTGAACAAGGATGTGTTTTTAAACCCTTTTTTTTCTGGCAGGCCAGCATAACATTCACATATTTTTGCTGCTGTAATTTTTTATGTTAACCTATTAAAAGGTTACATTTTAAACTAATCTAACTTTCCTTATGTGCTAACAAGAGCATTCTTTTCTCACCTATTTCACTATAGGTTTACTCTGTGTATTCTCCCCTTTGTTCAGCAAGGCCAATTCATGTCCCCATCCACAAAGATCATTATCAGTATCTCATATTTTACTTTCTAGGCAAACATTTTCAGTTTGTAACTCTTCTGTTTGGTCTGGCTACTGTTTAAAGAATATCCACAAAGGTTCTGGGAACCCTAATGTCTGTAAGCAGAGCTCAGGTTATTTTGATAGCTCCATACCTGGAGAATATTTTGGTTCAGGCTCTATCTTTACATTTAGCAATTTCTCATACCAACTATTTTTAATGCGTCTTCATCAACATGGTTGGAGAATTAATGTTCCAAAGAGCTTCTTGTCTCCACAGACTAGTGTGTCCTTTCTGGGTGTAATCCAGCACGAACCAAAGTAGATGGAAGCAAACACCTTGAGTTAAAACTTCAAACTTTTATTGGGAAAAAGTTAAAATCCAGGAGGGAAGGCACACAAGGAATTCAGCATACGCGTTTCGGCTACACGTTGTAATCACTACTGATAAAAACATTACACACATGTGCATTTAAAAAGGGTGTACTGAACACCCATTGGTAAAACAAGGAACACACCCACTGTGATGATCTTGTATTAAATTGTGAGCACAGACCTTACAAGTCTAAAACAATTAACTCCTAATGTACCGGTATAGCAATGAACAAATAACAGATGATAATTCAAATATATTAATTTAGAACAGCTAAATCATTGATCAAATGTGAATGTATATAGATGAATACACTATGTTCAATAGATTTAAACCAATATTATGGAAAAACAACTAAATATACATATTATGAATGATATATATAAAAGTAAAGAAACTCTTCATTTGGTAGTAAGTGTTGAATAAAAAGTATGTGGATATAACTCACTTAAGTAGAGATAAATCAAACAAAACAAAAATAAGTAAAGAGATCATATGTGCATGGAGTCCACCCTTAATGAAAAAATCATAATAATAATAATCAGAAATAATATGTAAGATATTACAATGATTATAAATGTCACCAAAGGATGACATATATATAGGGGAACAAACAATGCACATGTGCATATTACAGATAAGCACTGAACTAAACTAGAATAAAGTTTTAATTTACTTTAATGGGAATCTAGCAACCTAACTCAGAAAGTATATATTATATTCTGATTTACTCCCAGTAATTAATGAGATCATATTCTGCATTAAGCCCCAAAGGAATTTTAGTAGAGAGCTTAAAAATCCAGAGCATTTCACGTTTCTCCAGCAGTTTCTGTCTGTCCCCACCACGTTTGGGATAGGGGATATGGTCTATAGCCAACCATATAAAAGACAATACATCTTTCTGGTGTACATGCCCAAAATGTTGTACTATGGGTGAGGTAGATTTGCCCACATTGATGGTGGACAGATGTTCCCTAATTCTAGATCGGATGTCTCTTGTGGTGAGACCCACGTATTGAATGTGGCACAATGTACAGGTTATCAGATAGATCACATGATGTGACGTGCAATTTAAACAGTAATTTGTCATATGTTTTTTGTGTCACTGCTGAGGTGAAGGTGTCAGATATGACAATATAATCACAGGCCTTACACCTGTTGCTCCCACATCTGTACATTCCTCTGTTAGTTAACCAAGAACTTCCAGATTGTTGGGGATTGGTCAAAACCGTTGGAGAAAGAAAATTCCCCAAGGTTTTGTTTCGTCGGTATGAGCACCTCATGCCCTCTGAAACACATTCTACCAGTTTATCATCTGCTACCAAAAGCTTAAAGTGTTTTTTCACTATATTGCAAATAGATTGGTAGTCAGAACTGTAATCAGTTACAAATGTTAATTGTCTATTATCATATTGGGTAACTTTCCTTTCTTTCTTGATCTCCAATAGGGAGGTGCGATCAACTGTTTTTACTTCTCTGACAACTCTATTCAACACTCGTTTGGGGTAGCCACGTCTAGTAAGACGTTCCAAGAGGTCCTCTTGATGTTCTTTAAATGTCTCATTAGTGGAACAATTCCTTTTAGCTCTAATGAGCTGACCCTTGGCTATAGAGTATGTCACGTTCTTAGGGTGACAACTACGACCATGGAGCACTGAGTTTCCAGAAATAGGCTTTCTATAGATACTTCTCTCTATGGAACCAGCTTCAGTCCCCTTTAGTGTGATATCCAAAAAGTTAATTGTAAATGATTGAGTCTCAGAGGTAAAAACAGAATTTATGTTTACCTGATAAATTTCTTTCTCCAACGGTGTGTCCGGTCCACGGCGTCATCCTTACTTGTGGGATATTCTCTTCCCCAACAGGAAATGGCAAAGAGCCCAGCAAAGCTGGTCACATGATCCCTCCTAGGCTCCGCCTACCCCAGTCATTCGACCGACGTTAAGGAGGAATATTTGCATAGGAGAAACCATATGGTACCGTGGTGACTGTAGTTAAAGAAAATAAAATATCAGACCTGATTAAAAAAACCAGGGCGGGCCGTGGACCGGACACACCGTTGGAGAAAGAAATTTATCAGGTAAACATAAATTCTGTTTTCTCCAACATAGGTGTGTCCGGTCCACGGCGTCATCCTTACTTGTGGGAACCAATACCAAAGCTTTAGGACACGGATGAAGGGAGGGAGCAAATCAGGTCACCTAAATGGAAGGCACCACGGCTTGCAAAACCTTTCTCCCAAAAATAGCCTCAGAAGAAGCAAAAGTATCAAACTTGTAAAATTTGGTAAAAGTGTGCAGTGAAGACCAAGTCGCTGCCCTACATATCTGATCAACAGAAGCCTCGTTCTTGAAGGCCCATGTGGAAGCCACAGCCCTAGTGGAATGAGCTGTGATTCTTTCGGGAGGCTGCCGTCCGGCAGTCTCGTAAGCCAATCTGATGATGCTTTTAATCCAAAGAGAGAGAGAGGTAGAAGTTGCTTTTTGACCTCTCCTTTTACCTGAATAAACAACAAACAAGGAAGATGTTTGTCTAAAATCCTTTGTAGCATCTAAATAGAATTTTAGAGCGCGAACAACATCCAAATTGTGCAACAAACGTTCCTTCTTTGAAACTGGTTTTGGACACAGAGAAGGTACGATAATCTCCTGGTTAATGTTTTTGTTAGAAACAACTTTTGGAAGAAAACCAGGTTTAGTACGTAAAACCACCTTATCTGCATGGAACACCAGATAAGGAGGAGAACACTGCAGAGCAGATAATTCTGAGACTCTTCTAGCAGAAGAAATCGCAACTAAAAACAAAACTTTCCAAGATAATAACTTAATATCAACGGAATGTAAGGGTTCAAACGGAACCCCCTGAAGAACTGAAAGAACTAAATTGAGACTCCAAGGAGGAGTCAAAGGTTTGTAAACAGGCTTGATTCTAACCAGAGCCTGAACAAAGGCTTGAACATCTGGCACAGCTGCCAGCTTTTTGTGAAGTAATACCGACAAGGCAGAAATCTGTCCCTTCAGGGAACTAGCAGATAATCCTTTGTCCAATCCTTCTTGAAGGAAGGATAGAATCCTAGGAATCTTAACCTTGTCCCAAGGGAATCCTTTAGATTCACACCAACAGATATATTTTTTCCAAATTTTGTGGTAAATCTTTCTAGTCACAGGCTTTCTGGCCTGAACAAGAGTATCGATCACAGAATCTGAGAATCCTCGCTTCGATAAAATCAAGCGTTCAATCTCCAAGCAGTCAGCTGGAGTGAAACCAGATTCGGATGTTCGAACGGACCCTGAACAAGAAGGTCTCGTCTCAAAGGTAGCTTGCAAGGTGGAGCCGATGACATATTCACCAGATCTGCATACCAAGTCCTGCGTGGCCACGCAGGAGCTATCAAGATCACCGACGCCCTCTCCTGCTTGATCCTGGCTATCAGCCTGGGGATGAGAGGAAATGGCGGGAACACATAAGCTAGTTTGAAGGTCCAAGGTGCTACTAGTGCATCCACTAGAGCCGCCTTGGGATCCCTGGATCTGGCCCCGTAGCAAGGAACTTTGAAGTTCTGACGAGAGGCCATCAGATCCATGTCTGGAATGCCCCACAGGTGAGTGACTTGGGCAAAGATTTCCGGATGGAGTTCCCACTCCCCCGGATGCAATGTCTGCCGACTCAGAAAATCCGCTTCCCAATTTTCCACTCCTGGGATGTGGATAGCAGACAGGTGGCAGGAGTGAGACTCCGCCCAAAGAATAATTTTGGTTACTTCTTCCATCGCTAGGGAACTTCTTGTTCCCCCCTGATGGTTGATGTATGCAACAGTCGTCATGTTGTCTGATTGAAACCGTATGAACCTGGTCCTCGCAAGCTGGGGCCAGGCCTGGAGAGCATTGAATATCGCTCTCAGTTCCAGAATATTTATCGGTAGAAGAGATTCTTCCCGAGACCAAAGACCCTGAGCTTTCAGGGATCCCCAGACCGCGCCCCAGCCTATCAGACTGGCGTCGGTCGTGACAATGACCCACTCTGGTCTGTGGAACATCATCCCTTGAGACAGATTGTCCAGGGACAGCCACCAACGGAGTGAGTCTCTGGTCCTCTGATTTACTTGTATCTTCGGAGACAAGTCTGTATAGTCCCCATTCCACTGACTGAGCATGCACAGTTGTAATGGTCTTAGATGAATGCGCGCAAAAGGAACTATGTCCATCGCCGCCACCATCAAACCGATCACTTCCATGCACTGAGCTATGGAAGGAAGAGGAACGGAATGAAGTATCCGACAAGAGTCCAGAAGCTTTGTTTTTCTGGCCTCTGTTAGAAAGATCCTCATTTCTAAGGAGTCTATAATTGTTCCCAAGAAGGGAACCCTTGTTGACGGGGATAGAGAACTCTTTTCCACGTTCACTTTCCAGCCGTGAGATCTGAGAAAGGCCAGTACAATGTCCGTGTGAGCCTTTGCTTGAGGAAGGGACGACGCTTGAATCAGAATGTCGTCCAGGTAAGGTACTACTGCAATGCCCCTTGGTCTTAGCACCGCTAGAAGGGACCCTAGTACCTTTGTGAAAATCCTTGGAGCAGTGGCTAATCCGAAAGGAAGCGCCACGAACTGGTAATGTTTGTCCAGGAATGCAAACCTTAGGAACCGATGATGTTCCTTGTGGATAGGAATATGTAGATACGCATCCTTTAAATCCACCGTGGTCATGAATTGACCTTCCTGGATGGAAGGAAGGATAGTTCGAATGGTTTCCATCTTGAACGATGGGACCTTGAGAAATTTGTTTAAGATCTTGAGATCTAGGATTGGTCTGAACGTTCCCTCTTTTTTGGGAACTATGAACAGATTGGAGTAGAACCCCATCCCTTGTTCTCTTAATGGAACAGGATGAATCACTCCCATTTTTAACAGGTCTTCTACACAATGTAAGAACGCCTGTCTTTTTATGTGGTCTGAAGACAACTGAGACCTGTGGAACCTCCCCCTTGGGGGAAGTCCCTTGAATTCCAGAAGATAACCCTGGGAGACTATTTCTAGCGCCCAAGGATCCAGAACATCTCTTGCCCAAGCCTGAGCGAAGAGAGAGAGTCTGCCCCCCACCAGATCCGGTCCCGGATCGGGGGCCAATATTTCATGCTGTCTTGGTAGCAGTGGCAGGTTTCTTGGCCTGCTTTCCCTTGTTCCAGCCTTGCATTGGTCTCCAAGCTGGCTTGGCCTGAGAAGTATTACCCTCTTGCTTAGAGGACGTAGCACCTTGGGCTGGTCCGTTTTTACGAAAGGGACGAAAATTAGGTCTATTTTTTGCCTTGAAAGGCCGATCCTGAGGAAGGGCGTGGCCCTTACCCCCAGTGATATCAGAGATAATCTCTTTCAAGTCAGGACCAAACAACGTTTTCCCCTTGAAAGGAATGTTTAGTAGCTTGTTCTTGGAAGACGCATCAGCCGACCAAGATTTCAACCAAAGCGCTCTGCGCGCCACAATAGCAAACCCAGAGTTCTTAGCCGCTAACTTAGCCAATTGCAAAGAGGCGTCTAGAGTGAAAGAATTAGCCAATTTGAGAGCATTGATTCTGTCCATAATCTCCTCATAAGGAGGAGAGTCACTATCGAGCACCTTAAGCAGTTCATCAAACCAGAAATATGCTGCAGTAGTGACAGGGACAATGCATGAAATGGGTTGTAGAAGGTAACCCTGCTGAACAAACATCTTTTTAAGCAAACCTTCTAATTTTTTATCCATAGGATCTTTGAAAGCACAACTATCCTCTATTGGAATAGTGGTGCGTTTGTTTAAAGTAGAAACCGCTCCCTCGACCTTGGGGACTGACTGCCATAAGTCCTTTCTGGGGTCGACCATAGGAAACAATTTTTTAAATATGGGGGGAGGGACGAAAGGAATACCGGGCCTTTCCCATTCTTTATTAACAATGTCCGCCACCCGCTTGGGTATAGGAAAAGCTTCTGGGAGCCCCGGCACCTCTAGGAACTTGTCCATTTTACATAGTTTCTCTGGGATGACTAAATTTTCACAATCATCCAGAGTGGATAATACCTCCTTAAGCAAAATGCGGAGATGTTCCAATTTAAATTTAAATGTAATCACATCAGATTCAGCCTGCTGAGAAATGTTCCCTAAATCAGTAATTTCTCCCTCAGACAAAACCTCCCTGGCCCCCTCAGATTGGGTTAGGGGCCCTTCAGAGATATTAATATCAGCGTCGTCATGCTCTTCAGTAACTAAAACAGAGCAGCCACGCTTACGCTGACAAGGGTTCATTTTGGCTAAAATGTTTTTGACAGAATTATCCATTACAGCCGTTAATTGTTGCATAGTAAGGAGTATTGGCGCGCTAGATGTACTAGGGGCCTCCTGAGTGGGCAAGACTCGTGTAGACGAAGGAGGGAATGATGCAGTACCATGCTTACTCCCCTCACTTGAGGAATCATCTTGGGCATCATTGTCATTATCACATAAATCACATTTATTTAAATGAATAGGAATTCTGGCTTCCCCACATTCAGAACACAGTCTATCTGGTAGTTCAGACATGTTAAACAGGCATAAACTTGATCAGAAAGTACAAAAAACGTTTTAAAATAAAACCGTTACTGTCACTTTAAATTTTAAACTGAACACACTTTATTACTGCAATTGCGAAAAAACATGAAGGAATTGTTCAAAATTCACCAAATTTTCACCACAGCGTCTTAAAGCCTTGAAAATATTGCACACCAATTTTGGAAGCTTTAACCCTTAAAATAACGGAACCGGAGCCGTTTTAAGCTTTAAACCCCTTTACAGTCCCTGGTATCTGCTTTGCTGAGACCCAACCAAACCCAAAGGGGAATACGATACCAAATGACGCCTTCAGAAGTCTTTTATAAGTATCAGAGCTCCTCTCACATGCGACTGCATGCCATGCCTCTCAAAAACAAGTGCGCAACACCGGCGCGAAAATGAGACTCTGCCTATGCTTGGGGAAAGCCCCTAAAGAATAAGGTGTCTAAAACAGTGCCTGCCGATATTATTATATCAAAATACCCAGATAAAATGATTCCTCAGGGCTAAATATGTGTTAATAATCAATCGATTTAGCCCAGAAAAAGTCTACAGTTTAAATAAGCCCTTGTGAAGCCCTTATTTACAATCGTAATAAACATGGCTTACCGGATCCCATAGGGAAAATGACAGCTTCCAGCATTACATCGTCTTGTTAGAATGTGTCATACCTCAAGCAGCAAGAGACTGCAAACTGTTCCCCCAACTGAAGTTAATTGCTCTCAACAGTCCTGTGTGGAACAGCCATGGATTTTAGTTACGGTTGCTAAAATCATTTTCCTCATACAAACAGAATTCTTCATCTCTTTTCTGTTTCTGAGTAAATAGTACGTACCAGCACTATTTGAAAATAACAAACTCTTGATTGAATAATGAAAAACTACAGTTAAACACTAAAAAACTCTAAGCCATCTCCGTGGAGATGTTGCCTGTACAACGGCAAAGAGAATGACTGGGGTAGGCGGAGCCTAGGAGGGATCATGTGACCAGCTTTGCTGGGCTCTTTGCCATTTCCTGTTGGGGAAGAGAATATCCCACAAGTAAGGATGACGCCGTGGACCGGACACACCTATGTTGGAGAAATTAAGATTTAGATTGTTCTGGTTGATGTATGTTAGAAAGTCAGGGATGCTCTTTTGCTCCCCCCTCCAAATAAGTATCAGGTCGTCGATGAAACGACCGTAGTAAACAATATTAGATCTGAAGGGGTTCTCATCTCCATAGATGTGGGACAGCTCCCACCAACCCATGTACAGGTTGGCATAGGAGGGGGCAAACTTCGCCCCCATAGCTGTCCCACATCTCTGGAGATAAAAAAAAACCCTCAAATTCAAAATAGTTGTGACATAATAGAAACCATGTTACCTCAACAATATACTCTTGAAAGTCCTGGCCCAAATTGGAATAATTCAACATAATGTACTTCAGGGCCTGTATACCTAGATCATGGGGTATGGAGGAGTAAAGTGCGGTCACGTCAATCGTGACCCATGAGTTGTTGCTAGGTTCCCATTGCAGATCTTTCATGATTCTTAGAACATGTTTTGTATCTTGTAAGAAACTTGGTAGAGATTGTACCAAAGGGCATAAAATGTCATCAACCCACTCAGATACATGTTCGAACAAGGAACCGATACCACTCACAATGGGTCGGCCCTTGATCTCAACCAGGGACTTATGCACCTTCGGGAGATGGTGAAATACAGGAGTTATCGGATGTTGAACATATAGGTACTCTAAGGTATCCCTGTCAAAAAAGCCTGCTTCAAAACCATCATCCAGAAGGTGCATAAGTTCCCGCTGGTATTGTCTTGTTGGGTTGGATGTAAGTACTGTTTATTGTGAGGTGTCGGTAAGTTGGCGCAGGGCCTCATGTCTGTATGTAACCCTATCCTGTACCACAACAGAGCCCCCCTTGTCGGCAGCCTTGATCACTATGTCTTTGTTATTAAGAAGTTCCTCCAAGGCTAACTTCTCAGCCCTGGAGAGGTTTTCATCTGACGGATTTTTAGTTTTAACCCCAAGTAACCGTAAATCTTTCTCAACTCGGTTGTAAAATTTCTCGACAAGGGGACCTCTGCTGTGGACAGGATAGAACGTAGAGGGTTGCTTGAAGCCCCCATGTTTGGTGATCTGGTTCTCAACCTGGCTAGTGTGACCCTCTCTAGCTAAATTATCCAAAGAAATAATGTCACATGTTTCTGCAAAAGAAAATTCAGTATTCAAATTGACTCTTGGTACTTGAGATTTTAATGAAGCACTTTTATTAAGAGAGGAATTATCATTGCAGTCAGAAAAATGTTTTTTGAGTGTGATATTTCTCACTAGTTTGTTTACATCAAGCATTGTCTTGAAAAGATTGAATCTAGTAGCTGGCACAAAGCCAAGCCCCAGGCTAAGTAGCCTGGTTTGAGATTCTGTAAGAACAAAACTAGACAAGTTAATCACACTGATGGTTTGTATTTGTTGGTTGGCTTGGGACCCCTCCGAGGATACCTGTTATCACACCTTTTGAACAGTATCAGAATATTTTTTAAAATAAAAACTTTTATATGAGAAGTTTACTTCCTGGTAATTGAATGTCTCAGTATCCTTGCCTACAAACAGCTGAAAGTACTGCAGGCAGAGAATCTGAGTTTAATATGTGCCAAATGCGGAAGTGGAAGACAGACACTGGAGTCTGTATCACTATGCAGAGGCGTGGAGATAATGGTAGAAAACACAAGAAGTAATATGGACAGTAATACTGTAGACAATAATATGAATATAGGAGTTACAGCGTTCATGAGCAAGATAAAATATCAGCAGAATGGTAGTATACGACCTGAGGTTGCTGTTAGAGGAATCCGTCACAAGCCAGAAGATATTACAGCTTGATTTACCCCTGCTCTGAGGAACTGTGAGAGCGGTAACGGTTGCGGCTGCAGCTGATGACGTAACAGTGTGTGCTGACAGGCTGTGAGTGCTGAGAGGTTGTGAGAGCTGACAGGCTCTGGAAGCAGAGTGATGCGAGGAGCGCAAAAGGCTAGAGAGAAGCAGAGTCCACAGGTGAAACTGACTTCCTGTAAGGTGAGAACCGGATTGGTTCACTGAAACTCTGAGACGTCAGAGACAGGAAAAATAATCCAGCAAAGAGTTAGAGAAGCTGTGGGGTTTTATAGCCTGATAGGAGAAATTTAAAGGAACAGTAAGAGGAGGCAGATAGTATCTGACACAGCCCCCCCAAAAAGGAACGCACCACGAGTGTTCAGGGTGCAGGCCTATCGGGGTTACGACGGTGGAACAAGGACACACATCTAGGAGCAGATACAGAAGTAGCCGGCTCCCAGGAGTCTTCAGACTGATCGAAGTCTTTCCAGTGGATGAGATATTCCAGAACACCCTTTCTGCGCCTGGAATCAACAATAGAATGTACCTCATATTCTGGATCCTGGGCTACGCTGTGGGAGACCGAATTGGGAGTCAGGTTATGAACGAGACAGGGTTTCACTAGGGAAACGTGGAATGTGGGATGGATTTTGTAGACATCAGGTAGTTGAAGAGTAACAGTCGTAGGATGTTTAATGTCCACAATTGGAAAAGGACCAATAAAAAGTTTACTTAGCTTCTTAGATGGGGTACGTAAGCGTAGATTCTTAGTAGAGAGCCATACATGTTGACCAATTTGATAAGTAGGTTGAGGTGTATGACGCAAATCGTAGTATTTTTTATGCGATGCTTGTGCAGATTGAATGTTACGATGAGCTACTGTGAAAGTTTGGGAGATATCGTTTACAGCATCATTCACCCTTGGGTTTGAGGATGGAGTGTAGGGTAAGTAGGAGATCCTTGAGTGTAACCCATAATTGAGATCGAACGGACTGAAAGAGGTGGATGAATTTGTGGAATTATTATAAGCGAATTCTGCCAATGCTAGATGCTTCGCCCAAGTGTCTTGTTGGTTTGAGCAGAAACACCGCAGATACTGCTCCAACCACTGGTTAGTTCGTTTTGCTTGCCCGTTGGACTGGGGGTGATAAGAGGTTGTGAGTTTCTGAGTGATTTGCAAAGTTTGGCAGAGGGTCCTCCAGAATCGAGACGTAAATTGTGAATCCCTATCAGTTAAAATGACTGTGGGGAGCCCGTGTAAACGGACTATTTCTTTAATGAACATGTTGGAGGTCTCCTGAGCAGTAGGTAAACCAACTGCAGGGACAAAATGTGCCATTTTCGTGAATAAGTCTACGATTACAAGTACTGAAGTGTAACAGTTGGATGGTGGAAGGTCGACAATGTAATCCATTGCAATATGGGTCCAAGGAGTTTCAGGAACCGGGTATGATTGGAGCAACCCTATTGGAAATCGATGATTTGGTTTCGAAGTTGTACATATGGTACATTGAGTGATGAAATTTTGAACTGATGTGGACATAGCTGGCCACCAGTAGTGACGGCGAAGCAAATCCAGTGTTTTCTTAAAACCTAAATGTCCAGATAGAGGAGAGGTATGGCAAGAGTGAAGGAGATCAGTCCTGCAAGTAGGAGGTATATATAGTAAGCTTTTGTAATAATACAAGCCGTTTTGTTTTGTATGGAGAAGTTGCAGTGGTTTGGATGGATCATTAATTTGAGAGTTTTGAAAATCTGGATGAGAGGTTATAAGTAACCCTAGAATTTTTGAATTTGGGATAATGGTAGACGGTGCTTCCAGAGTAAGAGGTCTGGAGTCCCTTCTGGAGAGGGCATCAGCCTTACCATTTAGACTACCTGGTCGATAAGTTATGATAAAGTCAAAACGAGAGAAGTAGAGATTCCAGCGAAGTTGTCTGGCCGAGAGGGTTCTATTTTGCTGTAAATACTGCAAGTTTTTATGATCTGTTATAACTACAATGGGACATGTAGCACCCTCAAGTAGGTGTCTCCACTGCTCAAACGCAATCTTGATCGCCAGTAATTCTCTTTCCCCAACGGGGTAGTTACGTTCGGCAGATGTAAGTAGTCTGGAGAGGTAAGCAACTGGATGCATTTTATCAGTAAATATTGTTTTTTGCAACAAGATTGCCCCCAGAGCATAATCCGAAGCGTCAACCTCGACTATGAACTGTCTGTTAGTGTCAGGGAACTGCAGTATGGAAGCTGTGGTGAAGTCTTTTTTTAATTTTTGGAAGACCTGTTCACATTCATCAGTCCATTTAAAAGGCTTTCCCAACTTAGTCAAGTCAGTAAGAGGTCTGGCTGTATGTGCAAAATTACAAATAAATTTACGATAAAAGTTGGCAAATCCAAGAAACCGTTGTACCTGTTTCTTAGTATTAGGAGTCGGCCACTGGGTTATCGCATGGATTTTTGAGTCATCCATCGTAATTCCAGAGTTGGAAATGACATATCCCAAAAAAGTGACCCTTGAACTATGGAACTCACATTTTTCTACCTTGGCATACAATTTATGTTCTCTTAAACGTGCTAAAACAGTCCTGACATGGGTGGTATGTTGTTGTTCAGTGTCTGAATAAATGAGTATATCATCTAGATATACAACTACAAAATTGTCTAAAATGTCACGGAAGATGTCGTTAATAAAACATTGAAATGTTGCTGGGGCATTGCAAAGGCCGAATGGCATGACAGTATATTCGTAATGGCCATACCGGGTTCTAAATGCCGTCAACCATTCATCTCCAGCCCTCATTCGTATGAGGTTGTAAGCACCCCTGAGATCCAATTTTGTAAAGATCTTGGCAGTGCGTAACCTCTCTATAAGTTCAGGTATAAGTGGGAGTGGATAGCGGTTCTTCTTTGTTCTTTTGTTTAGCTCTCTATAATCTATTATAGGCCTGAGTGTCTGATCTTTATTTTTAACGAAAAAAATACCGGCCCCAGCTGGGGAGGTTGAAGGTCTTATAAACCCTTTGGCTAAATTCTCTTGTAGGTATAACTTCAAGTGGTCAAGTTCAGGTTTTGACAATGGGTATATGTGACCAACGGGAATGGTAGCACCAGGAAGAAGGTCAATGGGGCAGTCGTATGGCCTGTGTGGCGGAAGGACCTGTGCCTCAATTTTATTAAATACATCCTGAAAGTCTTGATATTCAGTAGGTATTTTTTCAGTAGTGGTGAGTAATATATTGTCAAGTGGATAACAAGTTTGTGTACAATATGTGGAATTTAGATTTACTGTCGAGTGTTGCCAGTCAAAATCAGGTTTGTGTAATTGCAACCAAGATAAGCCTAGAATGATAGGATATAGAGGGCTAGGGACAATGTCAAAACTAATAACTTCCCTGTGACGTGAATTAATGCAGAGTAGTAAAGGTATAGTCTCATGAGTTATAGGACCTGTAGAAAGAGATGATCCATCAACTAAATTAATTGAGACGGAAACCTGTTTTGCAAGGAAGGGAATTTTATTAAGGTTAACAAATTCTGAATCAATATAACTTGCTGAAGCCCCGGTATCGATTAAAGCCTCGACTTCAATGTGATGGAGATCCCACTGTAAGATAAGTGGCAATGTAATATGAGTGTTAGATTTTTTGTTTAAAGATAGGCTAAGAGAATTTGAAATTGTCTTACCAAGTTTTGTCTTTTTCAAAAGAGGGCAGGCGTTCACATCATGCTCTGGGGATGCACAGTACATGCACAATCTTAAAGCGCGTCTTCTACTTTTCTCTTCAGTAGAAAGTGGACCACGCATAAACCCGATCTCCATCGGTGTTTCTGACTCCTTAGGAATTGGAGCTGAGGCGGTGTACTTTTTATAAATTGATGAGGTACCAGATCTCTCAAGTTTGCGTTCACGCAGACGTCTGTCTATGGTAGTACAAAGACTACAGAGATCTTCCAATCTGGTTGGAACTCCAGTGTATACACTTTTTTAGGCTGGATTATTATATCACACCTTTTGAACAGTATCAGAATATTTTGTAAAATAAAAACTTTTATATGAGAAATTTACTTCCTGGTAATTGAATGTCTCAGTATCCTTGCCTACAAACAGCTGAAAGTACTGCAGGCAGAGAATCTGAGTTTAATATGTGCCAAATGCGGAAGTGGAAGACAGACACTGGAATCTGTATCACTATGCAGAGGCGTGGAGATAATGGTAGAAAACACAAGAAGTAATATGGACAGTAATACTGTAGACAATAATATGAATATAGGAGTTACAGCGTTCATGAGCAAGATAAAATATCAGCAGAATGGTAGTATACGACCTGAGGTTGCTGTTAGAGGAATCCGTCACAAGCCAGAAGATATTACAGCTTGATTTACCCCTGCTCTGAGGAACTGTGAGAGCGGTAACGGTTGCGGCTGCAGCTGATGACGTAACAGCGTGTGCTGACAGGCTGTGAGTGCTGAGAGGTTGTGAGAGCTGACTGGCTCTGGAAGCAGAGTGATGCGAGGAGCGCAAAAGGCTAGAGAGAAGCAGAGTCCACAGGTGAAACTGACTTCCTGTAAGGTGAGAACCGGATTGGTTCACTGAAACTCTGAGACGTCAGAGACAGGAAAAATAATCCAGCAAAGAGTTAGAGAAGCTGTGGGGGTTTATAGCCTGATAGGAGAAATTTAAAGGAACAGTAAGAGGAGGCAGATAGGATCTGACACTGTTCTGTTGTGTGTGTGATTGAGTGTTCCCTCCCCCCTGAAGGTTCCTCGGGTTCACTGGAAAAACCTGCTCCAGCTGACTATTGGATATAAGATGAGAATTGGATATCCCTGAAGAGCCTGCATAACTGGGAATGTTATCTGGAATATGATTGGCCCCCATAGATGCATTATATTTGTTAGATTCTTTGGGTTTTACTGATAGACTGGTAGTATCGATGTTACCAGTAGCCCCACTTTGTGGGGAGTTGTCATAGGTATTTTTTGTGTTTTTTAATATACCAGAAACTTCAACACTGTGATTCGTCTCTACAAAATGTCTATCATCTCCTGAATCTACATCACTATCTGAAAAAGTGACCCTGGGCCCACTGTTGGATCTATGTCCCTGCCTTCTGTTTCGGGATCTGCCCCGACTCCTGCTCCTATTTTGATGTCTACGTGTAGTGAACCTTTGGGATCTGTTCCAAACATGAACAGTATTTGCATCATAGTCGGTTTGATCACGTAGGTATTTAGTGTGTTTAATATTCATCACTACAGCTCTAGTTTCCTCAACTGACTTTTTCAGAACCCCATCAAATCTTGGGTAATCTATCTCTGATTTACGTTTATTTAGTTCGATTTGGATTGTATTGATCTCATCTCTAACATTACTTAGTAGTTTAGATTTATAAACAACCAATAGAATCATGAGTCTATTAGAGCATTCATCCAAAATAACATTCCAGCAATCAACAAAGTCAGTGTCATCCACTTCAAAAGTGGGGTATTTGGATATCCTCAGACCTCTCGGTATCATTTTGAGGTCTATATATTTGTTCAATGTCCAAATGTCCCACTGTAGTTTTGTCTCTTTAATGCAAAGTTTATCCATATCCTGAAATAAGTCACTTAGAGTAAAGTCAGATTTGCTAGTAGAGAATATTCTAGCTAGTTCGGTTGCAGGTTCATCTCTGCTAGTTACCGGTACAAGGGAATAAAATTGTGTCTCCTCCATTATTGATTAAGTGAAAAACTCCTTCTCAAAAAGCCCAATCTAATATCTCAGTGTGCTGCCTAATGCACAAATAGAGAAAAAAGACCAAAGAAATTTGAGACAAGATAGGGCTGATTGGCGTGTTAAAAGTCAATAATGCAACAATGCAACAAAGCTGAAATATAACAGTCCATGTGTTAATGACTGCACAAGAAGAGTGATGTGTTCGTGCATCAATATGCAGAAAATGATGAAAGTTCACTCTAAAGGTGTATAAGCAAGATGGCACATAGTGAATAAAGACCGGGCTTGCACCAAATGTATATATTCAATACGAAATGATAATAAAGTATGCAAGCAATACCCATTATATAGGCGTGCACCAGTCTGATAACAATGCAGTCAGTTAACGAGCTCCGTAACAGGAGATATGGGACATGAAGTGTGAACGATACCTGACAGGTATCAGCTCCCGTGAGTTAGTTCTGCTCACTATTGCGCGGCCCAAACATAGCCAGCACACTCCATCGGCAACACTGCTGCGGGACTAGGAAGCTGTCGTCCTCACCAGTCTGGCGTCCGTGTAGAGATCTCCCTTTGATTTGGTCGTCCCGGTGGAATCACGGTATCCGTGCGCTAGATCCGGCACTTCCACTCCTCCGCACTCAGCGGGTACTCTTCCGGAAGCGTCTCTAGCAACCAACACAGCGACCAGGTAGGAAGGATGATCGGACCCAGATTGCCACAAATACACACTGAACGGGTGCTCAGGACTGTTCCATATAACCCCCACAGAGGGGAACACGGGAAGGAGGGTAGTTTGCTTTCCAGTAGGCAAAATCCAGCACGAACCAAAGTAGATGGAAGCAAACACCTTGAGTTAAAACTTCAAACTTTTATTGGGAAAAAGTTAAAATCCAGGAGGGAAGGCACACAAGGAATTCAGCATACGCGTTTCGGCTACACGCCGTAATCACTACTGATAAAAACATTACACACATGTGCATTTAAAAAGGGTGTACTGAACACCCATTGGTAAAACAAGGAACACACCCACTGTGATGATCTTGTATTAAATTGTGAGCACAGACCTTACAAGTCTAAAACAATTAACTCCTAATGTACCGGTATAGCAATGAACAAATAACAGATGATAATTCAAATATATTAATTTAGAACAGCTAAATCATTGATCAAATGTGAATGTATATAGATGAATACACTATGTTCAATAGATTTAAACCAATATTATGGAAAAACAACTAAATATACATATTATGAATAAGATATATATAAAAGTAAAGAAACTCTTCATTTGGTAGTAAGTGTTGAATAAAAAGTATGTGGATATAACTCACTTAAGTAGAGATAAATCAAACAAAACAAAAATAAGTAAAGAGATCATATGTGCATGGAGTCCACCCTTAATGAAAAAATCATAATAATAATAATCAGAAATATGTAAGATATTACAATGATTATAAATGTCACCAAAGGATGACATATATATAGGGGAACAAACAATGCACATGTGCATATTACAGATAAGCACTGAACTAAACTAGAATAAAGTTTTAATTTACTTTAATGGGAATCTAGCAACCTAACTCAAAAAGTATATATTATATTCTGATTTACTCCCAGTAATTAATGAGATCATATTCTGCATTAAGCCCCAAAGGAATTTTAGTAGAGAGCTTAAAAATCCAGAGCATTTCACGTTTCTCCAGCAGTTTCTGTCTGTCCCCAACCCGTTTGGGATAGGGGATATGGTCTATAGCCAACCATCTAAAAGACAATACATCTTTCTGGTGTACATGCCCAAAATGTTGCACTATGGGTGAGGTAGATTTGCCCACATTGATGGTGGACAGATGTTCCCTAATTCTAGATCGGATGTCTCTTGTGGTGAGACCCACGTATTGAATGTGGCACAATGTACAGGTTATCAAATAGATCACATGATGTGACGTGCAATTTAAACAGTAATTTATGTCATATGTTTTTTGTGTCACTGCTGAGGTGAAGGTGTCAGATATGACAATATAATCACAGGCCTTACACCTGTTGCTCCCACATCTGTACATTCCTCTGTTAGTTAACCAAGAACTTCCAGATTGTTGGGGATTGGTCAAAACTGTTGGAGAAAGAAAATTCCCCAAGGTTTTGTTTCGTCGGTATGAGCACCTCATGCCCTCTGAAACACATTCTACCAGTTTATCATCTGCTACCAAAAGCTTAAAGTGTTTTTTCACTATATTGCAAATAGATTGGTAGTCAGAACTGTAATCAGTTACAAATGTCAATTGTCTATTATCATATTGGGTAACTTTCCTTTCTTTCTTGATCTCCATTAGGGAGGTGCGATCAACTGTTTTTACTTCTCTGACAACTCTATTCAACACTCGTTTGGGGTAGCCACGTCTAGTAAGACGTTCCAAGAGGTCACACACACAACAGAACAGGTATCCTCGGAGGGGTCCCAAGCCAACCAACAAATACAAACCATCAGTGTGATTAACTTGTCTAGTTTTGTTCTTACAGAATCTCAAACCAGGCTACTTAGCCTGGGGCTTGGCTTTGTGCCAGCTACTAGATTCAATCTTTTCAAGACAATGCTTGATGTAAACAAACTAGTGAGAAATATCACACTCAAAAAACATTTTTCTGACTGCAATGATAATTCCTCTCTTAATAAAAGTGCTTCATTAAAATCTCAAGTACCAAGAGTCAATTTGAATACTGAATTTTCTTCTGCAGAAACATGTGACGTTATTTCTTTGGATAATTTAGCTAGAGAGGGTCACACTAGCCAGGTTGAGAACCAGATCACCAAACATGGGGGCTTCAAGCAACCCTCTACGTTCTATCCTGTCCACAGCAGAGGTCCCCTTGTCGAGAAATTTTACAACCGAGTTGAGAAAGATTTACGGTTACTTGGGGTTAAAACTAAAAATCCGTCAGATGAAAACCTCCCCAGGGCTGAGAAGTTAGCCTTGGAGGAACTTCTTAATAACAAAGACATAGTGATCAAGGCTGCCGACAAGGGGGGCTCTGTTGTGGTACAGGATAGGGTTACATACAGACATGAGGCCCTGCGCCAACTTACAGACACCTCACAATACACAGTACTTACATCCAACCCAACAAGACAATACCAGCAGGAACTTATGCACCTTCTGGATGATGGTTTTGAAGCAGGCTTTTTTGACAGGGATACCTTAGAGTACCTATATGTTCAACATCCGATAACTCCTGTATTTCACCATCTCCCGAAGGTGCATAAGTCCCTGGTTGAGATCAAGGGCCGACCCATTGTGAGTGGTATCGGTTCCTTGTTCGAACATGTATCTGAGTGGGTTGATGACATTCTATGCCCTTTGGTACAATCTCTACCAAGTTTCTTACAAGATACAAAACATGTTCTAAGAATCATGAAAGATCTGCAATGGGAACCTAGCAACAACTCATGGGTCACGATTGACGTGACCGCACTTTACTCCTCCATACCCCATGATCTAGGTATACAGGCCCTGAAGTACATTATGTTGAATTATTCCAATTTGGGCCAGGACTTTCAAGAGTATATTGTTGAGGTAACAAGGTTTCTATTATGTCACAACTATTTTGAATTTGAGGGGTTTTTTTATCTCCAGAGATGTGGGACAGCTATGGGGGCGAAGTTTGCCCCCTCCTATGCCAACCTGTACATGGGTTGGTCGGAGCTGTCCCACATCTATGGAGATGAGAACCCCTTCAGATCTAATATTGTTTACTACGGTCGTTTCATCGACGACCTGTTACTTATTTGGAGGGGGGAGCAAAAGAGCATCCCTGACTTTCTAACATACATCAACCAGAACAATCTAAATCTTAATTTTACCTCTGAGACTCAATCATTTACAATTAACTTTTTGGATATCACACTAAAGGGGACTGAAGCTGGTACCATAGAGAGCAGTATCTATAGAAAGCCTATTTCTGGAAACTCAGTGCTCCATGGTCGTAGTTGTCACCCTAAGAACGTGACATACTCTATAGCCAAGGGTCAGCTCATTAGAGCTAAAAGGAATTGTTCCACTAATGAGACATTTAAAGAACATCAAGAGGACCTCTTGGAACGTCTTACTAGACGTGGCTACCCCAAACGAGTGTTGAATAGAGTTGTCAGAGAAGTAAAAACAGTTGATCGCACCTCCCTATTGGAGATCAAGAAAGAAAGGAAAGTTACCCAATATGATAATAGACAATTGACATTTGTAACTGATTACAGTTCTGACTACCAATCTATTTGCAATATAGTGAAAAAACACTTTAAGCTTTTGGTAGCAGATGATAAACTGGTAGAATGTGTTTCAGAGGGCATGAGGTGCTCATACCGACGAAACAAAACCTTGGGGAATTTTCTTTCTCCAACAGTTTTGACCAATCCCCAACAATCTGGAAGTTCTTGGTTAACTAACAGAGGAATGTACAAATGTGAGAGCAACAGGTGTAAGGCCTGTGATTATATTGTCATATCTGACACCTTAACCTCAGCAGTGACACAAAAAACATATGACATAAATTACTGTTTAAATTGCACGTCACATCATGTGATCTATCTGATAACCTGTACATTGTGCCACATTCAATACGTGGGTCTCACCACAAGAGACATCCGATCTAGAATTAGGGAACATCTGTCCACCATCAATGTGGGCAAATCTACCTCACCCATAGTACAACATTTTGGGCATGTACACCAGAAAGATGTATCGTCTTTTAGATGGTTGGCTATAGACCATATCCCCTATCCCAAACGGGGTGGGGACAGACAGAAACTGCTGGAGAAACGTGAAATGCTCTGGATTTTTAAGCTCTCTACTAAAATTCCTTTGGGGCTTAATGCAGAATATGATCTCATTAATTACTGGGAGTAAATCAGAATATAATATATACTTTTTGAGTTAGGTTGCTAGATTCCCATTAAAGTAAATTAAAACTTTATTCTAGTTTAGTTCAGTGCTTATCTGTAATATGCACATGTGCATTGTTTGTTCCCCTATATATATGTCATCCTTTGGTGACATTTATAATCATTGTAATATCTTACATATTTCTGATTATTATTATTTTGATTTTTTCATTAAGGGTGGACTCCATGCACATATGATCTCTTTACTTATTTTTGTTTTGTTTGATTTATCTCTACTTAAGTGAGTTATATCCACATACTTTTTATTCAACACTTACTACCAAATGAAGAGTTTCTTTACTTTTATATATATTATTCATAATATGTATATTTAGTTGTTTTTCCATAATATTGGTTTAAATCTATTGAACATAGTGTATTCATCTATATACATTCACATTTGATCAATGATTTAGCTGTTCTAAGTTAATATATTTGAATTATCATCTGTTATTTGTTCATTGCTATACCGGTACATTAGGAGTTAATTGTTTTAGACTTGTAAGGTCTGTGCTCACAATTTAATACAAGATCATCACAGTGGGTGTGTTCCTTGTTTTACCAATGGGTGTTCAGTACACCCTTTTTAAATGCACATGTGTGTAATGTTTTTATCAGTAGTGATTACGGCGTGTAGCCGAAACGCGTATGCTGAATTCCTTGTGTGCCTTCCCTCCTGGATTTTAACTTTTTCCCAATAAAAGTTTGAAGTTTTAACTCAAGGTGTTTGCTTCCATCTACTTTGGTTCGTGCTGGATTTTGCCTACTGGAAAGCAAACTACCCTCCTTCCCGTGTTCCCCTCTGTGGGGGTTATATGGAACAGTCCTGAGCACCCGTTCAGTGTGTATTTGTGGCAATCTGGGTCCGATCATCCTTCCTACCTGGTCGCTGTGTTGGTTGCTAGAGACGCTTCCGGAAGAGTACCCGCTGAGTGCGGAGGAGCGGAAGTGCCGGATCTAGCGCACGGATACCGTGATTCCACCGGGACGACCAAATCAAAGGGAGATCTCTACACGGACGCCAGACTGGTGAGGACGACAGCTTCCTAGTCCCGCAGCAGTGTTGCCGATGGAGTGTGCTGGCTATGTTTGGGCCGCGCAATAGTGAGCACAACAAACTCACGGGAGCTGATACCTGTCAGGTATCGTTCACACTTCATGTCCCATATCTCCTGTTACGGAGCTCGTTAACTGACTGCATTGTTATCAGACTGGTGCACGCCTATATAATAGGTATTGCTTGCATACTTTATTATCATTTCGTATTGAATATATACATTTGGTGCAAGCCCGGTCTTTATTCACTATGTGCCATCTTGCTTATACACCTTCAGAGTGAACTTTCATCATTTTCTGCATATTGATGCACGAACACATCACTCTTCTTGTGCAGTCATTAACACATTGGACTGTTATATTTCAGCTTTGTTGCATTGTTGCATTATTGACTTTTAACACGCCAATCAGCCCTATCTTGTCTCAAATTTCGTTGGTCTTTTTTCTTTCTGGGTGTAGTCATAGACTTGGTTTCCATGAGACTTTCCTTAACATATCAGAGAAATATAAAGTTACAATAAACTTGTGCAAAGTTTCGGTCAACTCCAAATCCTTCGGTAGCTCTCTGTATGGAAGTGCTAGGTCTGATAATTGTGGTATCAGATGACTTTCCATTTTCTAGGTTTCACATGAAAATTTTTCAACATTTTTAGTCAATGGTGCAAGCATTACAACCAACTTTCCCAAATGATTCTTTTGTATTATGTAACAAGGCAATCTCCTTTGTGGTGGACAAATCATGGTAGCTTCCTTTCTTCCTCCAAATTGGACAATAATCACAACAGACTCAAGTCTCTCTGGTTAGGGTGCAGAATGGGAGTACAGAAGGATACAGGGAGTTTAGCCTCCTCAGGAGTTGATGATACCAATAAATGTGTTAGAACTTTATGAGATCTTCAAGGCTCTCCAGAGCTGGCCCCTTCTGAAAGAGCAGACTTATCTGCGTTTTCAAATCAGAAAATATCAAGGCAGTGGCATAAGTCAATCATCAAGGGTGAACACGCAGTTTTCTAGCAATGAAGAAGGTTTGTTGAATTATCCAATAGACAGAAAACAATTTCTGCAAAAATGTTGCAATTCATATTCCAGGCGTGAACAACTGGTAAGAGGATTATCTCAGCCAATAACTTCACCTAGGCAAATTGTCTATTGACATGGATGTCAGTCAGATAGTCAAGAATTGATAGAAGTCTAATGGCTTCTCGTCTAAACAACAAGTTTTTACCAAAGGTAGTTTCCTCAGACAATATCAATAGTAGTTGATATTGTAGAGTAGCGGGTCTCAGTACCCCAGACTGGGCATACTAGCTAAAGTCAGCTTCCTCCCGCCAAATACCAACCAATGATCCACTAGATACCAGCCGCTAGTAGAATAACGTCCGCTGCAAGTTGTTGCTACCCCCAAGAACATTAGCCGAAACTGAATGCTTGAGGGTCAAAAATTAGGAACTGCTGTATTGCACGAAAACACAGTTTTTATACATTTCCAACAAAGGGGGGTTAGACCAGGCAATGCTGGTTTGGGCTGTCACCTTATACCCCAACAAAACAAAGTATCAGGGCCCTCCAGTTCTCAGAGAAGTTTAACCTCTTTGAAACCATTATTGATGTCAACAGATTGGTTAGGGATCTCACCCTAAAAAAGTTTTTTTCTAATAAAGAATCACTATATTCAACTCAGGCACCTAATGGTTCCTCACCTGAGTATCCTGATTATGACCAACACAACATCCATGATATCATAGATTTCAATGAGGGTTGTGATTATTTTGCCCTACAGGGTCTCTATGCAGACTCCTCCACTTCTCAACACTTCTCTATCAAATCTAGACACACAGGGTTTAAACCCAAGTCCGTCTTCTACCCTACTAAGGAGAGAGGCCCCTTTTTGGAGGCCTTTCACCATAGGGTGGAAGAAGACTTGATTAAATTGACTAAATATCATAAGAGAGATCACAATAATTTATCCGTGGAACAGCTGCGTGCCCTTGACAGCCTGAAAGAAAGAGATACGATTGTCATCAGACAGGCTGACAAGGGCGGTAGCATTGTTGTCATGGACAGACTGTCATATACCCAAGAGGCAGAACGTCAGATTAATGATCCTGAAGTGTATATTAATTTACACAAAGACCCCACAGCAGATTTTAAGCGAGAGCTGGTGGATTTGCTGGACGATGGGCTGGAGATGGGGATTCTGGATCAAGCAACATTTGATTTTCTAAATGTTCAATCACCGGTCATTCCTATCTTCCATCACCTCCCCAAGGTTCATAAATTGTTTCAGGAATAGGTTCTCTATTTGAAAACCTCTCAGGTTGGATAGAGTCTCTACTCCAGCCCATTGTCTACCAGTTACCTTCTTATTTGAAGGATACCACCCACCTACTTAATAGCCTGGATAAAATCTCCTGGGATGAGGAGTGTGAATGGCTGACCGTTGATGTGGTCAGCCTTTACTCCACTATACCACACGAAGATGGATTAGAGGCAATTAAATTTTCTCTAGACATGTATACTACTTATGATGACAATCTGAAAGGATTTGTGTTGAGGGTCATCAAATTCCTTCTAGAACACAACTACTTTAAGTTCGGGGATGGCTTCTACCTACAAAGACGTGGGACCGCTATGGGGGCTAAATTTGCCCCTTCCTATGCCAACCTGTTTATGGGTTGGTGGGAGCGGTCCCACGTCTTTGGGGAACAGAACCCATTTAGGTCCAGAATCAAGACATACAAGAGATTTATTGATGATCTCTTGTTTGTATGGACAGGAGGTACCGAAGCAAAGGCAGATTTCATCAAGTATCTAAACAAGAATCAAGTCAACCTCAGATTTACTGCAGAATCAGGAACTGTGGAGATACCATATTTAGATGTAATCCTTAAAGGGTCGGTTTCTACAGGCAAAGTAACTACTGGTCTGTATAGAAAGCCTATATCTTCCAATACTATCCTCCACGCAAAGTCCTCACATCCAAAACACACTGGATTTGGCGTAGCCAAAGGCCAGTTCATCAGACTCAAGCGCAATTGCACTCTTGAGTCAGATTTTCTAGTTGAGGCAGACAAACTGAGGGATCAATTATTGGAGAGAGGGTACTCAAAAAAGACAATAAATAGGGCTTTGCTTGAAGTTAAGAGACTAGACAGGGATTCACTACTACAGGGCTCCAAAAATAAATGCAAATATAGATCTCAGGAAGATAGACCCTGTTTTGTTACAACTTATAGTCCACAGTTTGAAGAAATATGCAATATTGTGAAAAGACACCTATCAATAGTGACAGGAGAAGACAGTTTAAAGGATTATGTGTCAAAGGGATGCAGCTTCATTTCTAAGAGGGGCACAACATTAGGCAACATACTATCTCCATCTATGTTACAAAGTAAGCATACGAGAACTAGTAGCTGGCTTACCTCCAAAGGTCACTACAAATGTCACTTTTCACAATGCATAGCTTGTAATCATATGAGACCCACTAAACACTTCCAATCTTATGTAACCCAAAGAGTATTTGATCTAAGTGAGTGCACGAACTGTCGCACAAAATTTGTGATCTATCTTGCAGAATGCTCCCAATGTAAATTACAGTACGTGGGGTGCACCTCAAGGGAGGTGCGCTCACGGATAAGGGAGCACCTTAACAATATTGAGCAAGAAATAGATTGTTCAGATCTTGTGCGACATTTTATACAAGAGCACAACAAAAAAGTTACCACCTTTAACTGGTGTGTAATTGAACGTATAAAAGTAGGTCCCAGGGGAGGTGATAAAACAGTGAAAATGTTTTATAGAGAAGCCTTTTGGATATTCCTATTGAGAACTAGAAAACCTCAAGGGTTTAATATTAGTGGCGACATAATCAATTTTTGGCAAAGAGTATAAACACCAGTGTCATTAGTAAATTTTCTAATACAAGAAATATTTTTCTCCACATCAATGAGCCTAAGTAGGGTGACTTACAGAGAAGAATAGAGTCCCCTTTATAAGACATGTATTAGCCAAGAGAATTTATATTAATCAATTCATTTTAACATATGCATAATGTTTTATACTTGGCTAATTCTTTAAGGCTCAATTAAACAGGGAAATGTTGGTAGTTTATAAAATATTTATGTTTCTGTTTACATTAATATACTTCACTGATTATTATGTAACCACATTCTGAGTGTATCCATATACCCTAACACATGCCCAGTATCTATCCGAGGTCTGTTTTTTAGAAATTCTGCCACAGTGTTTTTGTATTAATTTGATTAGGGTGGCTATTTAAAAGTTGATTGGCCACCAGTAAGCATCTACGATTAAGGCATACTAGCCGAAATGCGTCAGATGCTACGCTAAACAGCACTGCTTCTGTGCAGTTTTTACTACCTGACATGTAGTATCCTGTGATAAGAGGAATAAAAGTTTATTTAAACTCTACCTGAGGCTCGCTGGTTTTTTCTTCATGTTTGGATGGATGTCAGATAGTCAAGAATTGATAGAAGTCTAATGGCTTCTCGTCTAAACAACAAGTTTTTACCAAAGGTAGTTTCCTCAGACAATATCAATAGTATTTGATATTGTAGAGTAGCGGGTCTCAGTACCCCAGACTGGGCATACTAGCTAAAGTCAGCTTCCTCTCGCCAAATACCAACCAATGATCCACTAGATACCAGCAGCTAGTAGAATAACGTCCGCTGCAAGTTGTTGCTACCCCCAAGAACATTAGCCGAAACTGAATGCTTGAGGGTCAAAAATTAGGAACTGCTGTATTGCACGAAAACACAGTTTTTATACATTTCCAACAAAGGGGGGTTAGACCAGGCAATGCTGGTTTAGGCTGTCACCTTATACCCCAACAAAACACAGTATCAGGGCCCTCCAGTTCTCAGAGTCTCTGGAAATTCAGGGGAAACTGGGTAAAAGTACTCCAAATGTCCTCTGGGCACCCACCTCCCAAAACGCAGAATCCTCTCAAGTTCCAGGGTCCATAGTTGGTGGGGAGGAGGCTGGCCTGCAGTACTCTCCAAGTACAAAAGTAAAGGAGGCTTCAGTTACATGTAGTTCCCTTGCCTTCTGTGTTTGTACTTTGTCTGGGGTCACTCCATTTTTAATTTGTTATAATAAACTGATGTTTTTTTACCATTTTTTCTAACAGAGTAGTGCCTGCTTCTCTGTGTGTTGCTCTTTGGATTCCCATGGCCTGATCCGCCGTTGCTATGGCACTCCAGGTCTAACTGGGAAGCAGATTCCTTTGTTATAGAACTTTTTTGCACTGACCTGTAGTCTGACCGTGTTCCAGATACCCCCCTTGCTAGACTACATGTAGTTCCCTCTCTGTCCTAATCCTAAGAATTCTAAAGAAAGACTGCATAATTTGGATGTTGTTAGAGATTTGAAATATTATCTACAAGAAATAAAGGATTTTAGGCAATCCTCTAATTTGTTCATTCATTTCTCAAATCCATGCAAGGCTTACTTGGAAGTGGGAAAGTCTCTTTTAAAATGCATTACTGCTTACTCTACCAGATGAGTTTCCACTGAGCGTTAAAAAATGGGGTTTCTGTAGAACAAATTTGCAAGGCAGCAACATAGTTCATAACTTTACAAAAAAAATCTGTTACTTTGATGTTTTTACTTCTTCTGAAGCGGGATTTGGCAAAAAAAGTTCTCCAGGCAGCATTGTCTGCAAATAAGATGTTTGCTTTTTGAAAATGTTTTATCCCGCCCAAATTACTTGTGGACTCCGCAGCTTGGGTATTAGTTCCAGCAGTAAAAAAACTTAAACTATGCTTACTTGATGATTTTCTTTTCTTCAAATGGAAAGAGTCCACAGTTATATTCCCAGGATTAATAGACTTATGGACTCTAACCACCTCCTAATAACTGAAATTTATCAGGTAAGCATAAATTGAGATTGTTTTGTTTTAATAGATTAAGTATTTGTATACAGTGGGGTATTTATGATTCTGATTTTACAAATGCTGATTGTAATTTGAATGTGTCTGTGTAACATTAACAAAATTAGGATTATACTCTGTGTATTTATGTGTATATTTAACAAACTACATTGGGAACAAGCCGGACAGTTTCAGGGATGGTGCAGGACAGGTGAGAATGGGGCATTGCTTGTGAGTGTGAGAAGTTCCCAGATTAAATTCCCTAAACATTTTACATCTGCAAACCTCACAGATTTATTTTGCCAGCTGTATGCAGTTGCAAGTTTGCACAATTTCACCAGAAAAGTAATGCATACTAAATCTAGAAGCAAAACATTTCAGTCTGAATTGTATTTTCTGCAATCTACGTCATTGTTGGGTGCTGCTCTATTATCTTTACTCTTCAAAGTGAGATTTTGCATGCCAGAGAGGCTCACTAATTTCTATGGGAGGAAGCTCAAGTGTGAAATTTCTAGGTTCTATCCCTTTTCTTAGATAATAAACTGAGCTGTGCCTCTGTGACTGCACTTTAATTAGTATTGCCCAAGCTCCCTAGAAAGCCAAAAAGTTAATTCTGTAATATACAAATTCTGCGAATGAAAAAGCTAGTTTGTAGCACTTTGAAAAACAGAATTTATGCTTACCTGATAAATTACTTTCTCCAACGGTGTGTCCGGTCCACGGCGTCATCCTTACTTGTGGGATATTCTCTTCCCCAACAGGAAATGGCAAAGAGCCCAGCAAAGCTGGTCACATGATCCCTCCTAGGCTCCGCCTACCCCAGTCATTCGACCGACGTACAGGAGGAAATATGCATAGGAGAAACCATATGATACCGTGGTGACTGTAGTTAGAGAAAATAATTCATCAGACCTGATTAAAAAAACCAGGGCGGGCCGTGGACCAGACACACCGTTGGAGAAAGTAATTTATCAGGTAAGCATAAATTCTGTTTTCTCCAACATAGGTGTGTCCGGTCCACGGCGTCATCCTTACTTGTGGGAACCAATACCAAAGCTTTAGGACACGGATGAAGGGAGGGAGCAAATCAGGTCACCTAAATGGAAGGCACCACGGCTTGCAAAACCTTTCTCCCAAAAATAGCCTCTGAAGAAGCAAAAGTATCAAATTTGTAAAATTTGGCAAAAGTGTGCAGTGAAGACCAAGTCGCTGCCTTGCATATCTGGTCAACAGAAGCCTCGTTCTTGAAGGCCCATGTGGAAGCCACAGCCCTAGTGGAGTGAGCTGTGATTCTTTCAGGAGGCTGCCGTCCGGCAGTCTCATAAGCCAATCGGATAATGCTTTTAAGCCAAAAAGAAAGAGAGGTAGAAGTTGCTTTTTGACCTCTCCTTTTACCAGAATAAACAACAAACAAAGAAGATGTTTGTCTGAAATCTTTAGTGGCCTCTAAATAGAATTTTAGAGCACGGACTACGTCCAAATTGTGTAACAAACGTTCCTTCTTTGAAACTGGATTCGGACACAAAGAAGGTACAACTATCTCCTGGTTAATATTTTTGTTGGAAACAACTTTCGGAAGAAAACCAGGCTTAGTACGCAAAACCACCTTATCTGCATGGAACACCAGATAGGGCGGAGAACACTGCAGAGCAGATAACTCAGAAACTCTTCTAGCAGAAGAAATTGCAACCAAAAACAAAACTTTCCAAGATAATAACTTAATATCTACGGAATGTAAGGGTTCAAACGGAACCCCTTGAAGAACTGAAAGAACTAGATTAAGACTCCAGGGAGGAGTCAAAGGTCTGTAAACAGGTTTGATTCTAACCAGAGCCTGAACAAACGCTTGAACGTCTGGCACAGCTGCCAGCCTTTTGTGAAGTAAAACAGATAAAGCAGAGATCTGTCCCTTCAGAGAACTTGCAGATAATCCTTTCTCCAAACCTTCTTGTAGAAAGGATAGAATCTTAGGAATTTTTATCTTGTTCCATGGGAATCCTTTAGATTCACACCAACAGATATATTTTTTCCATATTTTATGGTAAATTTTTCTAGTTACAGGCTTTCTAGCCTGAATCAGAGTATCTATTACAGAATCTGAAAACCCACGCTTTGATAAAATCAAGCGTTCAATCTCCAAGCAGTCAGTTGGAGGGAAACCAGATTCGGATGTTCGAATGGACCTTGAACAAGAAGGTCCCGTCTCAAAGGTAGCTTCCATGGTGGAGCCGATGACATATTCACCAGGTCTGCATACCAAGTCCTGCGTGGCCACGCAGGAGCTATCAAGATCACCGAAGCCCTCTCCTGATTGATCCTGGCTACCAGCCTGGGAATGAGAGGAAACGGTGGGAATACATAAGCTAGGTTAAAGGTCCAAGGTGCTACTAGTGCATCTACTAGAGAGTCGCCTTGGGATCCCTGGATCTGGACCCGTAACAAGGAACCTTGAAGTTCTGACGAGAGGCCATCAAATCCATGTCTGGAATGCCCCATAATTGAGTTATTTGGGCAAAGATTTCCGGATGGAGTTCCCACTCCCCCGGATGGAATGTCTGACGACTCAGAAAATCTGCTTCCCAATTTTCCACTCCTGGGATGTGGATTGCAGACAAGTGGCAGGAGTGATCCTCCGCCCATTGAATTATCTTGGTCACTTCCTCCATCGCCAGGGAACTCCTTGTTCCCCCCTGATGGTTGATATATGCAACAGTCGTCATGTTGTCTGATTGAAACCTTATGAATTTGGCCTTTGCTAGATGAGGCCAAGCTTTGAGAGCATTGAATATCGCTCTCAGTTCCAGAATGTTTATCGGGAGAAGAGATTCTTCCCGAGACCATAGACCCTGAGCTTTCAGGGGTTCCCAGACCGCGCCCCAGCCCACCAGACTGGCGTCGGTCGTGACAATGACCCACTCTGGTCTGCGGAAGCTCATTCCCTGTGACAGGTTGTCCAGGATCAGCCACCAACGGAGTGAATCTCTGGTCCTTTGATCTACTTGAATCGTCGGAGACAAGTCTGTATAATCCCCATTCCACTGTCTGAGCATGCACAGTTGTATTGGTCTTAGATGAATTCGTGCAAAAGGAACTATGTCCATTGCTGCAACCATCAATCCTATTACTTCCATGCACTGCGCTATGGAAGGACGAAGAACAGAATGAAGTACTTGACAAGAGCTTAGAAGTTTTGATTTTCTGACCTCTGTCAGAAAAATCCTCATTTCTAAGGAATCTATTATTGTTCCCAAGAAGGGAACTCTTGTTGACGGGGACAGAGAACTTTTTTCTTTGTTCACCTTCCATCCGTGAGATCTGAGAAAGGCTAGGACGATGTCCGTATGAGCCTTTGCTTTTGACAGAGACGACGCTTGAATCAGGATGTCGTCCAAGTAAGGTACTACTGCAATGCCCCTTGGTCTTAGAACCGCTAGAAGGGACCCTAGTACCTTTGTGAAAATTCTCGGAGCAGTGGCTAATCCGAATGGAAGTGCCACAAACTGGTAATGCTTGTCCAGAAAAGCGAACCTTAGGAACTGATGATGTTCCTTGTGGATAGGAATATGTAGGTACGCATCCTTTAAATCCACCGTGGTCATAAATTGACCTTCCTGGATGGTAGGAAGGATCGTTCGAATGGTTTCCATTTTGAACGATGGAACCCTGAGAAATTTGTTTAGGATCTTGAGATCTAAAATTGGTCTGAATGTTCCCTCTCTTTTGGGAACTATGAACAGGTTGGAGTAAAACCCCATCCCTTGTTCTCCTATTGGAACTGGATGAATTACTCCCATCTTTAACAGGTCTTCTACACAATGTAAGAATGCCTGTCTTTTTATTTGGTTTGAAGATAATTGAGACCTGTGGAACCTTCCCCTTGGGGGTAGTTCCTTGAATTCCAGGAGATAACCCTGAGAAACTATTTCTAGTGCCCAAGGATCCTGAACATCTCTTGCCCAAGCCTGAGCAAAGAGAGAAAGTCTGCCCCCCACCAGATCCGGTCCCGGATCGGGGGCCATCCCTTCATGCTGTTTTGGTAGCAGTGGCAGGCTTCTTGGCCTGCTTACCCTTGTTCCAGCCTTGCATCGGTCTCCAGGCTGGTTTGGGTTGAGAAGTATTACCCTCTTGCTTAGAGGATGTAGAATTAGAGGCTGGTCCGTTTCTGCGAAAGGGACGAAAATTAGGCTTATTTTTAGCCTTAAAAGACCTATCCTGAGGAAGGGCGTGGCCCTTTCCCCCGGTGATGTCTGAAATAATCTCTTTCAAATCAGGACCAAACAGTGTTTTACCCTTGAAAGGGATGTTAAGCAATTTTGTCTTGGAAGACACATTCGCTGACCAAGACTTTAGCCAAAGCGCTCTGCGCGCCACGATAGCAAACCCTGAATTTTTCGCCGCTAATCTAGCTAATTGCAAAGCGGCATCTAAAATAAAAGAGTTAGCCAATTTAAGTGCTTGAACTCTGTCCATAACCTCCTCATACGAAGATTCTTTATTGAGCGACTTTTCTAGTTCTTCGAACCAGAAACACGCTGCTGTAGTGACAGGAACAATGCATGAAATTGGTTGTAGAAGGTAACCTTGCTGAACAAACATCTTTTTAAGCAAACCCTCTAATTTTTTATCCATAGGATCTTTGAAAGCACAACTGTCTTCTATAGGAATAGTAGTGCGTTTGTTTAGAGTAGAAACTGCCCCCTCGACCTTGGGGACTGTCTGCCATAAGTCCTTTCTGGGGTCGACTATAGGAAATAATTTCTTAAATATAGGGGGAGGAACAAAAGGTATGCCGGGCCTTTCCCACTCCTTATTTACTATGTCCGCCACCCGCTTGGGTATAGGAAAAGCATCGGGGGGCACCGGAACCTCTAGGAACTTGTCCATCTTACATAATTTCTCTGGAATGACCAAATTGTCACAATCATCCAGAGTAGATAATACCTCCTTAAGCAGTGCGCGGAGATGTTCTAATTTAAATTTAAACGTTACAACATCAGGTTCAGCTTGTTGAGAAATTTTTCCTGAATCTGAAATTTCTCCCTCAGACAAAACCTCCCTCCTGGCCCCTTCAGATTGGTGTGAGGGTATGTCAGAACAGTTATCATCAGCGTCCTCTTGCTCTTCAGTGTTTAAAACAGAGCAATCGCGCTTTCTCTGATAAGTAGGCATTTTGGATAAAATGTTTGCAATAGAATTATCCATTACAGCCGTTAATTGTTGCATGGTAATAAGTATTGGCGCACTAGATGTACTAGGGGCCTCTTGTGTGGGCAAAACTGGTGTAGACACAGAAGGGGATGATGCAGTATCATGCTTACTCCCCTCATTTGAGGAATCATCTTGGGCAATATCATTATCTGTGGCAGCATTGTCCCTACTTTGTTTGGACACTATGGCACAATCATCACATAAATTTAAATGGGGAGAAACCTTGGCTTTCATACATATAGAACATCGCTTATCTGATGGTTCAGACATGTTAAACAGGCTTAAACTTGTCAACAAGGCACAAAAAACGTTTTAAAATAAAACCGTTACTGTCACTTTAAATTTTAAACTGAACACACTTTATTACTGAATATGTGAAAAAGTATGAAGGAATTGTTCAAAATTCACCAAAATTTCACCACAGTGTCTTAAAGCCTTAAAAGTATTGCACACCAAATTTGGAGCCGTTTTTACATTTAACCCCTATACAGTCCCAGGTATCTGCTTTGCTGAGACCCAACCAAGCCCAGAGGGGAATACGATACCAAATGACGCCTTCTATAAGCTTTTTCAGTGGTTCTTAGCTCCTCACACATGCATCTGCATGCCTTGCTCTCCAAAAACAACTGCGCATTAGTGGCGCGAAAATGAGGCTCTGCCTATGACTAGAAAAGGCCCCCATCTGAAAAAGGTGTCCAATACAGTGCCTGCCGTTTTTTTAAAACAATCCCCAAGATTATAATAACTATTAAGAGATATAATCTGCCAAATATGCTTAGTAAAGTAATCGTTTTAGCCCAGAAAAATGTCTACCAGTTTTTTAAGCCCTTATGAAGCCCTTTATTCTTTTACTTAATCTAAGAAAATGGCTTACCGGTCCCTATAGGGGAAATGACAGCCTTCCAGCATTACAAAGTCTTGTTAGAAATGTGGCCAGTCATACCTCCAGCAGAAAAGTCTGCCAACTGTTTCCCCCAACTGAAGTTACTTCATCTCAACAGTCCTGTGTGGAAACAGCAATCGATTTTAGTAACGTTTGCTAAAATCATCTTCCTCTTACAAACAGAAATCTTCATCTCTTTTCTGTTTCAGAGTAAATAGTACATACCAGCACTATTTTAAAATAACAAACACTTGATTGAAGGATAAAAACTACATTTAAACACCAAAAAACTCTTAACCATCTCCGTGGAGATGTTGCCGGTGCAACGGCAAAGAGAATGACTGGGGTAGGCGGAGCCTAGGAGGGATCATGTGACCAGCTTTGCTGGGCTCTTTGCCATTTCCTGTTGGGGAAGAGAATATCCCACAAGTAAGGATGACGCCGTGGACCGGACACACCTATGTTGGAGAAACTAGGTTACTAAATCTATGGTCTCTCTAAGAAGAGTTGGACAAAACACAATTTTCTACACACAAAAAAAGAGGAGTTTAATATCCTTCTAAGAAAGATGATTTATTATCTTGTTACAGCCAAGCTAACACATAATGTGGACTGGATTTACCCTCCAGGACAAAGAAGCTCTTACCATCTGAAACACAACACGTCCTCTCTCCTTTTCACATGTCTGGAAAATGACACGCTCAGTGGGTGCAACATAGTCCACTGTCTGTAGAACCTCTGACAGGGAGAGAAAAGGAGACCAATTAGAGAGGGCAAAAATAAAACCAATTAAAAAAGGAATTACAATAAATATGGAAGGAATCAGATAATCAGATGGGAGATTACAAGAGGATAAAATAGCTGTAGCAGAAAAATGGAACAGAGAGAGAGTTTTATGTTAGAGACAGGCTGCAGCATTGTGGTATGTTACCATAAGCATTGGCCACCACAATATACTATGTACTGTGTGCATTTCATTGTGGTTGCAAGGAACAGATAGTCATTTATAAAAATAAGCTTATTAAAGTCTATACAATCACAGTTTAATGTTGTCACCAAAGCAGACTTATAATATGTAGTGACAGAATGGCTTTGAAATGCTGCCACCGTATAAGCAAATATTGCAAATGTTGACCTACTATAATGTTAAAACAAAGTCACATTCAGAATGTAATGTTAGGGATGAGTTGCGGCCTTCTAAGGAAGTCTTGATAGCTGCTTCCCAAAGCAACATTTTGATTTGATAACCAACAAGTACACTTGAGTACACTTACCTGCCACAAACATTTTATTTTTTTTAATCCTCTCACCTGACTTTGCCAGCACCAATCTATAAAAAAAAGTCTGCTGCACCTGTTCTATATAGGTTGCAAGGATAACCAAAAGGTACGTGTGCATAATATAGTGGCTGCACAGTGTAAACTCATTACACTCCCTTATGGGGTTTGCCTTGGTGCTGGTGATCCATTATGTCAGTTAAACACACAGCATTTTATTAGTGCATGCATATAACTATGTGTTAAAACCCTTCCAACTGGGTTAAACACATAATTAAAGTCAGCATTAGGGCAGCAAGGTGCTACTGAGACCTAGCTGAACAAGTCTGGAGGGCCAATGACAAGAGGCATGTGTGTACCTAGCTTTGTCTTTTAAAAAAGGATATCAAGAGAAGTACATTTGATAATAGAAGTAAATTGAAAAGTTTTAAAATTGCCTGCTCTGTAAATACAGATTTTTGGATGTTGCGCTTTCACTCTAATATACCCAGCACCAAATACAGCAGGATGCTGCTGTCTGTGGCCATATTAGGCATTTATTTTAGCTCATTAGATGTTTCCTTCTCATAAATAGAAATGTTCTTTACGATTTTGCATCTCTGCAACTAGTTTATACTCTTTATCTGTCACCTTTCAATCTGGATGGTACATTTTAACTGGCACATTGCACTGTTGTCATAATCTGGCACATTCTCTGCTAGATTCTTTGCTAGACACATTTCACTGAAGGTATTCACCTAAACTCTGTCTGCATCTGGGCGTTTTTTTTATGCCACACAATGGATACTACTCTCTCTTCCCTGCACCAAACTCATTCCACAGTGTATATATTTGTGTTATTATACAGATCCATAGCACTAATCTTGTTAAATAATAGTTTACTTTAGGAGTGAGAGACAATAAGGGGAGATAAGAAGATGAGGAGAGAGCTAGAAGTGAGAGATGGTGAGTAGAGTACAGAAAAATAGGGAGGAAGGGGAGTGTGAAGAGAGAGTAAGGAAAGAGAACAAACAGAGAAAGAGGGTGAGGAGAGAGAGAGAGAGAGAGAGAGAGAGAGAGGGGGAGTGTGTGAATAATGGGAATAAGGGGAAAGTGAAAAGACAGAGGGAGAAGAGTGTGTGAATAGATGGGATGAGGAGAGAGTGAGTAGAGAGAGAGATTGAGAAGTATGTGTGAATAGAGGGGATGAGGAGAGAATGAGGGAGAGAGAAAGGGGGAGAAGAGTGTGTGAAGAGGGGATGAGGAGAGAGTCAGGGAGAAGAGTGTGAAGACAGAGAGGAAGAAGAGTGTGTGAATAGAGGGGATGAGGAGGGAGTGAGTAGAGACAGAGGAAGAAGAGTGTGTGTGAATAGAGGGGGTGAGGAGAGAGTGAGGGAGAAGAGAGTGTGAATAGAGGGGATGAGGAGAGAGTGAGTAGAGAGAGAGGAAGAAGAGTGTGTGAATAGAGGGGGTGAGGAGAGAGTGAGGGAGAAGAGTGTGTGAATAGAGGAGATGAGGAGAGAGTGAGTAGAGACAGATGGAGAAGAGTATGAATAGAGGGGGTGAGGAGAGAGAAGGAGAAGAATGTGAATACAGAGAGGGAGAAGAGTGTGTGAATAGAGGGGATGAGGAGAGAATGAGGGGGGAGAGAGAGAGAGAGAGAGAGAGAGAGAGAGGGAGAAGAGTGTGTGAGGAGGGGATGAGGAGAGAGTCAGGGAGAAGAGTGTGAGGACAGAGAGGAAGAAGAGTGTGTGAATAGAGGGGATGAGGAGAGAGTGAGGGAGAAGAAAGTGTGAAAAGAGTGGATGAGGAGAGAGTGAGTAGAGAGAGGAAGAAGAGTGTGTGTGAATAGAGAGGGTGAGGAGAGAGTGAGTAGAGACAGATGGAGAAGAGTATGAATAGAGGGGGTGAGGAGAGAGAAGGAGAAGAGTGTGAATACAGAGAGGGAGAAGAGTGTGTGAATAGAGGGGGTGAGGAGAGAGTGAGTAGAGACAGAGATGGAGAAGAGTGTGTGAATAGAGGGGATGAGGAGAGAGTGAGTAGAGACAGAGATGGTGAAGAGTGTTTGAATAGAGGGGATAGGGAGAGAGTGGGTAGAGACAGAGATGGAGAAGAGTGTGTGAATAAAGGGGATGGTCAGAGAGTGAGTAGAGATAGAGAGAGAGGGAGAAGAGTGTGAATACAGAGACGGAGAAGAGTGTGTGAATAGAGGGGGTGAGGAGAGAGTGAGTAGAGACAGAGGAAGAAGAGTGTGTGAATAGAGGGGATGAGGAGGGAGTGAGTGGAAACAGAGGAAGAAGAGTGTGTGAATAGAGGGGGTGAGGAGAGAGTGAGTAGAGACAGAGATGGAGAAGAGTGTGTGAATAGCGGGGATGATGAGAGAGTGAGTAGACACAGAGGAAGAAGAGTGTGTGAATAGAGGGGGTGAGGAGAGAGTGAGTAGAGACAGATGAAGAAGAGTATGAATAGAGGGGGTGAGAAGAGAGAGAGAAGGAGAAGAGTGTGAATACAGAGAGGGAGAAGAGTGTGTGAATAGAGGGGGTGAGGAGAGAGTGAGTAGAGACAGAGGAAGAAGAGTGTGTGAATAGAGGGGATGAAGAGGGAGTGAGTAGAGACAGAGGAAGAAGAGTGTGTGAATAGAGGGGGTGAGGAGAGAGTGAGTAGAGACAGAGGAAGAAGAGTGTGTGAATAGAGGGGATGAGGAGAGAGTGAGTAGAGGGAGAGATGGAGAAGAGTGTGTGAATAGAGGGGGTGAGGAGAGAGTGAGTAGAGACAGAGGAAGAAGAGTGTGTGAATAGAGGGGATGAGGAGGAAGTGAGTAGAGACAGATGAAGAAGAGTATGAATAGAGGGGGTGAGAAGAGAGAGAGAAGGAGAAGAGTGTGAATACAGAGAGGGAGAAGAGTGTGTGAATAGAGGGGGTGAGGAGAGAGTGAGTAGAGACAGAGGAAGAAGAGTGTGTGAATAGAGGGGATGAGGAGGGAGTGAGTAGAGACAGAGGAAGAAGAGTGTGTGAATAGAGGGGGTGAGGAGAGAGTGAGGGAGAAGAGTGTGTGAATAGAGGAGATGAGAAGAGAGAGAGTGAGTAGAGACAGATGAGGAAGAGTATGAATAGAGGGGGTGAGAAGAGAGAGAGAAGGAGAAGAGTGTGAATACAGAGACGGAGAAGAGTGTGTGAATAGAGGGGGTGAGGAGAGAGTGAGTAGAGAGAGAGATGGGTGAGTGTGTGAATAGAGGGGATGAGTAGAGAGAGAGGGAGAAGAGTGTGAATACAGAGAGGGAGAAGAGTGTGTGAATAGAGGGGGCGAGGAGAGAGTGAGTAGAGACAGAGATGGAGAAGAGTGTGTGAATAGAGGGGACGAGGAGAGAGTGAGTAGAGACAGAGATGCGGAAAAGTGTGTGAATAGAGGAGATAGGGAGAGAGTGAATAGAGACAGAGATGGAGAAGAGTGTGTGAATAGAGGGGATGATGAGAGAGTGAGTAGAGACAGAGAGAGAGGGAGAAGAGTGTGAATACAGAGAGGGAGAAGAGTGTGTGAATAGAGGGGGTGAGGAGAGAGTGAGGGAGAAGAGTGTGTGAATAGAGGAGATGAGGAGACAGTGAGTAGAGACAGATGGAGAAGAGTATGAATAGAGGGGGTGAGGAGAGAGAAGGAGAAGAATGTGAATACAGAGAGGGAGAAGAGTGTGTGAATAGAGGGGATGAGGAGAGAATGAGGGGGGAGAGAGAGAGAGAGAGAGAGAGAGAGAGAGAGAGGGAGAAGAGTGTGTGAGGAGGGGATGAGGAGAGAGTCAGGGAGAAGAGTGTGAGGACAGAGAGGAAGAAGAGTGTGTGAATAGAGGGGGTGAGGAGAGAGTGAGTAGAGACAGATGAAGAAGAGTATGAATAGAGGGGGTGAGAAGAGAGAGAGAAGGAGAAGAGTGTGAATACAGAGAGGGAGAAGAGTGTGTGAATAGAGGGGGTGAGGAGAGAGTGAGTAGAGACAGAGGGGATGAAGAGGGAGTGAGTAGAGACAGAGGAAGAAGAGTGTGTGAATAGAGGGGGTGAGGAGAGAGTGAGTAGAGACAGAGGAAGAAGAGTGTGTGAATAGAGGGGATGAGGAGAGAGTGAGTAGAGGGAGAGATGGAGAAGAGTGTGTGAATAGAGGGGGTGAGGAGAGAGTGAGTAGAGACAGAGGAAGAAGAGTGTGTGAATAGAGGGGATGAGGAGGAAGTGAGTAGAGACAGATGAAGAAGAGTATGAATAGAGGGGGTGAGAAGAGAGAGAGAAGGAGAAGAGTGTGAATACAGAGAGGGAGAAGAGTGTGTGAATAGAGGGGGTGAGGAGAGAGTGAGTAGAGACAGAGGAAGAAGAGTGTGTGAATAGAGGGGATGAGGAGGGAGTGAGTAGAGACAGAGGAAGAAGAGTGTGTGAATAGAGGGGGTGAGGAGAGAGTGAGGGAGAAGAGTGTGTGAATAGAGGAGATGAGAAGAGAGAGAGTGAGTAGAGACAGATGAGGAAGAGTATGAATAGAGGGGGTGAGAAGAGAGAGAGAAGGAGAAGAGTGTGAATACAGAGACGGAGAAGAGTGTGTGAATAGAGGGGGTGAGGAGAGAGTGAGTAGAGAGAGAGAGATGGGTGAGTGTGTGAATAGAGGGGATGAGTAGAGAGAGAGGGAGAAGAGTGTGAATACAGAGAGGGAGAAGAGTGTGTGAATAGAGGGGGCGAGGAGAGAGTGAGTAGAGACAGAGATGGAGAAGAGTGTGTGAATAGAGGGGACGAGGAGAGAGTGAGTAGAGACAGAGATGCGGAAAAGTGTGTGAATAGAGGAGATAGGGAGAGAGTGAATAGAGACAGAGATGGAGAAGAGTGTGTGAATAGAGGGGATGATGAGAGAGTGAGTAGAGACAGAGAGAGAGGGAGAAGAGTGTGAATACAGAGAGGGAGAAGAGTGTGTGAATAGAGGGGGTGAGGAGAGAGTGAGGGAGAAGAGTGTGTGAATAGAGGAGATGAGGAGACAGTGAGTAGAGACAGATGGAGAAGAGTATGAATAGAGGGGGTGAGGAGAGAGAAGGAGAAGAATGTGAATACAGAGAGGGAGAAGAGTGTGTGAATAGAGGGGATGAGGAGAGAATGAGGGGGGAGAGAGAGAGAGAGAGAGAGAGAGAGAGAGGGAGAAGAGTGTGTGAGGAGGGGATGAGGAGAGAGTCAGGGAGAAGAGTGTGAGGACAGAGAGGAAGAAGAGTGTGTGAATAGAGGGGATGAGGAGAGAGTGAGGGAGAAGAAAGTGTGAAAAGAGTGGATGAGGAGAGAGTGAGTAGAGAGAGGAAGAAGAGTGTGTGTGAATAGAGAGGGTGAGGAGAGAGTGAGTAGAGACAGATGGAGAAGAGTATGAATAGAGGGGGTGAGGAGAGAGAAGGAGAAGAGTGTGAATACAGAGAGGGAGAAGAGTGTGTGAATAGAGGGGGTGAGGAGAGAGTGAGTAGAGACAGAGATGGAGAAGAGTGTGTGAATAGAGGGGATGAGGAGAGAGTGAGTAGAGACAGAGATGGTGAAGAGTGTTTGAATAGAGGGGATAGGGAGAGAGTGGGTAGAGACAGAGATGGAGAAGAGTGTGTGAATAAAGGGGATGGTCAGAGAGTGAGTAGAGATAGAGAGAGAGGGAGAAGAGTGTGAATACAGAGACGGAGAAGAGTGTGTGAATAGAGGGGGTGAGGAGAGAGTGAGTAGAGACAGAGGAAGAAGAGTGTGTGAATAGAGGGGATGAGGAGGGAGTGAGTAGAAACAGAGGAAGAAGAGTGTGTGAATAGAGGGGGTGAGGAGAGAGTGAGTAGAGACAGAGATGGAGAAGAGTGTGTGAATAGCGGGGATGATGAGAGAGTGAGTAGACACAGAGGAAGAAGAGTGTGTGAATAGAGGGGGTGAGGAGAGAGTGAGTAGAGACAGATGAAGAAGAGTATGAATAGAGGGGGTGAGAAGAGAGAGAGAAGGAGAAGAGTGTGAATACAGAGAGGGAGAAGAGTGTGTGAATAGAGGGGGTGAGGAGAGAGTGAGTAGAGACAGAGGAAGAAGAGTGTGTGAATAGAGGGGATGAAGAGGGAGTGAGTAGAGACAGAGGAAGAAGAGTGTGTGAATAGAGGGGATGAGGAGAGAGTGAGTAGAGGGAGAGATGGAGAAGAGTGTGTGAATAGAGGGGATGAGGAGGAAGTGAGTAGAGACAGATGAAGAAGAGTATGAATAGAGGGGGTGAGAAGAGAGAGAGAAGGAGAAGAGTGTGAATACAGAGACGGAGAAGAGTGTGTGAATAGAGGGGGTGAGGAGAGAGTGAGTAGAGAGAGAGAGATGGGTGAGTGTGTGAATAGAGGGGATGAGTAGAGAGAGAGGGAGAAGAGTGTGAATACAGAGAGGGAGAAGAGTGTGTGAATAGAGGGGGCGAGGAGAGAGTGAGTAGAGACAGAGATGGAGAAGAGTGTGTGAATAGAGGGGACGAGGAGAGAGTGAGTAGAGACAGAGATGCGGAAAAGTGTGTGAATAGAGGAGATAGGGAGAGAGTGAATAGAGACAGAGATGGAGAAGAGTGTGTGAATAGAGGGGATGATGAGAGAGTGAGTAGAGACAGAGAGAGAGGGAGAAGAGTGTGAATACAGAGAGGGAGAAGAGTGTGTGAATAGAGGGGGTGAGGAGAGAGTGAGGGAGAAGAGTGTGTGAATAGAGGAGATGAGGAGAGAGTGAGTAGAGACAGATGGAGAAGAGTATGAATAGAGGGGGTGAGGAGAGAGAAGGAGAAGAATGTGAATACAGAGAGGGAGAAGAGTGTGTGAATAGAGGGGATGAGGAGAGAATGAGGGGGGAGAGAGAGAGAGAGAGAGAGAGAGAGAGAGAGGGAGAAGAGTGTGTGAGGAGGGGATGAGGAGAGAGTCAGGGAGAAGAGTGTGAGGACAGAGAGGAAGAAGAGTGTGTGAATAGAGGGGATGAGGAGAGAGTGAGGGAGAAGAAAGTGTGAAAAGAGTGGATGAGGAGAGAGTGAGTAGAGACAGAGGAATAAGAGTGTGTGAATAGAGGGGATGAGGAGAGAGTGAGTAGAGACAGAGGAATAAGAGTGTGTGAATAGAGGGGGTGAGGAGAGAGTGAGTAGAGATAGAGAGAGGAAGAAGAGTGTGTTAATAGAGGGGATGAGGAGAGAGTGAGTAGAGGGAGAGATGGAGAAGAGTGTGTGAATAGAGGGGATGAGGAAAGAGTGAATAGAAAAAGAGAGGGAGAAGAGTGTGAATAGAAATGATGAGTGAGTGAATAGTGGAGATGAGGAAAGAGGGAGTAGAGAGAGAGGGAGAAGATTGTGTAAATAGAAATGATGAGGCGTGAGTAGAGACAGAGATGGAGAATAGTGTGTGAATAAAGGAGATGAGGCGAGAGTGAGGGAGAAGTGTGTGAATAGAAGGGATAAGGAGAAAGTGAGAGGGAGAAGAGTGTGTGAAGAAGGGGACGAGGAGAGAATGAGTAGAGACAGATGGAGAAGAGTATGAATAGAGGGAGTGAGGAGAGAGAAGGAGAAGAGTGTGAATACAGAGAGGGAGAAGAGTGTGTGAATAGAGGGGGTGAGGAGAGAGTGAGTAGAGACAGAGATGGAGAAGAGTGTGTGAATAGAGGGGATGAGGAGAGAGTGAGTAGAGACAGAGATGGTGAAGAGTGTTTGAATAGAGGGGATAGGGAGAGAGTGAGTAGAGACAGAGATGGAGAATAGTGTGTGAATAAAGGGGATGATCAGAGAGTGAGTAGAGATAGAGAGAGAGGGAGAAGAGTGTGAATACAGAGAGGGAGAAGAGTGTGTGAATAGAGGGGGTGAGGAGAGAGTGAGTAGAGACAGAGGAAGAAGAGTGTGTGAATAGAGGGGATGAGGAGGGATTGAGTAGAGACAGAGGAAGAAGAGTGTGTGAATAGAGGGGGTGAGGAGAGAGTGAGTAGAGACAGAGATGGAGAAGAGTGTGTGAATAGAGGGGATGAGGAGAGAGTGAGTAGAGACAGAGGAAGAAGAGTGTGTGAATAGAGGGGGTGAGGAGAGAGTGAGTAGAGACAGATGAAGAAGAGTATGAATAGAGGGGGTGAGAAGAGAGAGAGAAGGAGAAGAGTGTGAATACAGAGAGGGAGAAGAGTGTGTGAATAGAGGGATGAGGAGAGAGTGAGTAGAGACAGAGGAAGAAGAGTGTGTGAATAGAGGGGATGAGGAGGGAGTGAGTAGAGACAGAGGAAGAAGAGTGTGTGAATAAAGGGGGTGAGGAGAGAGTGAGTAGAGACAGAGGAAGAAGAGTGTGTGAATAGAGGGGATGAGGAGAGAGTGAGTAGAGGGAGAGATGGAGAAGAGTGTGTGAATAGAGGGGATGAGGAGGGAGTGAGTAGAGACAGATGGAGAAGAGTATGAATAGAGGGGGTGAGGAGAGAGAAGGAGAAGAATGTGAATACAGAGAGGGAGAAGAGTGTGTGAATAGAGGGGATGAGGAGAGAATGAGGGGGGGGAGAGAGAGAGAGAGAGAGAGAGAGAGAGAGAGAGAGAGAGAGAGAGAGAGAGAGAGAGAGAGAGAGAGAGAGAGAGAGAGAGAAGAGTGTGTGAGGAGGGGATGAGGAGAGAGTCAGGGAGAAGAGTGTGAGGACAGAGAGGAAGAAGAGTGTGTGAATAGAGGGGATGAGGAGAGAGTGAGGGAGAAGAAAGTGTGAAAAGAGTGGATGAGGAGAGAGTGAGTAGAGACAGAGGAATAAGAGTGTGTGAATAGAGGGGATGAGGAGAGAGTGAGTAGAGACAGAGGAATAAGAGTGTGTGAATAGAGGGGGTGAGGAGAGAGTGAGTAGAGATAGAGAGAGGAAGAAGAGTGTGTTAATAGAGGGGATGAGGAGAGAGTGAGTAGAGGGAGAGATGGAGAAGAGTGTGTGAATAGAGGGGATGAGGAAAGAGTGAATAGAAAAAGAGAGGGAGAAGAGTGTGAATAGAAATGATGAGTGAGTGAATAGTGGAGATGAGGAAAGAGGGAGTAGAGAGAGAGGGAGAAGATTGTGTAAATAGAAATGATGAGGCGTGAGTAGAGACAGAGATGGAGAATAGTGTGTGAATAAAGGAGATGAGGCGAGAGTGAGGGAGAAGTGTGTGAATAGAAGGGATAAGGAGAAAGTGAGAGGGAGAAGAGTGTGTGAAGAAGGGGACGAGGAGAGAATGAGTAGAGAGAGAGGAAGAAGAGTGTGTGTGAATAGAGAGGGTGAGGAGAGAGAGAGTAGAGACAGATGGAGAAGAGTATGAATAGAGGGGGTGAGGAGAGAGAAGGAGAAGAGTGTGAATACAGAGAGGGAGAAGAGTGTGTGAATAGAGGGGGTGAGGAGAGAGTGAGTAGAGACAGAGATGGAGAAGAGTGTGTGAATAGAGGGGATGAGGAGAGAGTGAGTAGAGACAGAGATGGTGAAGAGTGTTTGAATAGAGGGGATAGGGAGAGAGTGAGTAGAGACAGAGATGGAGAATAGTGTGTGAATAAAGGGGATGATCAGAGAGTGAGTAGAGATAGAGAGAGAGGGAGAAGAGTGTGAATACAGAGAGGGAGAAGAGTGTGTGAATAGAGGGGGTGAGGAGAGAGTGAGTAGAGACAGAGGAAGAAGAGTGTGTGAATAGAGGGGATGAGGAGGGATTGAGTAGAGACAGAGGAAGAAGAGTGTGTGAATAGAGGGGGTGAGGAGAGAGTGAGTAGAGACAGAGATGGAGAAGAGTGTGTGAATAGAGGGGATGAGGAGAGAGTGAGTAGAGACAGAGGAAGAAGAGTGTGTGAATAGAGGGGGTGAGGAGAGAGTGAGTAGAGACAGATGAAGAAGAGTATGAATAGAGGGGGTGAGAAGAGAGAGAGAAGGAGAAGAGTGTGAATACAGACAGGGAGAAGAGTGTGTGAATAGAGGGATGAGGAGAGAGTGAGTAGAGACAGAGGAAGAAGAGTGTGTGAATAGAGGGGATGAGGAGGGAGTGAGTAGAGACAGAGGAAGAAGAGTGTGTGAATAAAGGGGGTGAGGAGAGAGTGAGTAGAGACAGAGGAAGAAGAGTGTGTGAATAGAGGGGATGAGGAGAGAGTGAGTAGAGGGAGAGATGGAGAAGAGTGTGTGAATAGAGGGGATGAGGAGGGAGTGAGTAGAGACAGATGAAGAAGAGTATGAATAGAGGGGGTGAGTAGAGAGAGAGAAGAAGAAGAGTGTGAATACAGAGAGGGAGAAGAGTGTGTGAATAGAGGGGGTGAGGAGAGAGTGAGTAGAGACAGAGGAAGAAGAGTGTGTGAATAGAGGGGATGAGGAGGGAGTGAGTAGAGACAGAGGAAGAAGAGTGTGTGAATAGAGGGGGTGAGGAGAGAGTGAGGGAGAAGAGAGTGTGAATAGAGGGGATGAGGAGAGAGTGAGGGAGAAGAGTGTGTGAATAGAGGAGATGAGAAGAGAGTGAGTAGAGACAGAGATGGGGAAGAGTGTGTGAATAGAGGAGATAGGGAGAGAGTGAGTAGAGACAGAGATGGAGAAGAGTATGTAAATAGAGGGGATGATGAGAGAGTGAGTAGAGAGAGAGGGAGAAGAGTGTGTGAATAGAGGGGGTGAGGAGAGAGTGAGTAGAGACAGAGATGGAGAAGAGTGTGTGAATAGAGGGGACGAGGAGAGAGTGAGTAGAGACAGAGATGGGGAAGAGTGTGTGAATAGAGGAGATAGGGAGAGAGTGAATAGAGACAGAGATGGAGAAGAGTGTCTGAATAGAGGGGATGATGAGAGAGTGAGTAGAGACAGAGAGAGAGGGAGAAGAGTGTGAATACAGAGAGGGAGAAGAGTGTGTGAATAGAGGGGGTGAGGAGAGAGTGAGTAGAGATAGAGAGAGGAAGAAGAGTGTGTTAATAGAGGGGATGAGGAGAGAGTGAGTAGAGGGAGAGATGGAGAAGAGTGTGTGACTAGAGGGGATGAGGAAAGAGTGAATAGAGACAGAGAGGGAGAAGAGTGTGAATAGAAATGATGAGTGACTGAATAGTGGAGATGAGGAAAGAGGGAGTAGAGAGAGAGGGAGAAGAGTGTGTAAATAGAAATGATGAGGCGTGAGTAGAGACAGAGATGGAGAATAGTGTGTGAATAAAGGAGATGAGGCGAGAGTGAGGGAGAAGTGTGTGAATAGAAGGGATAAGGAGAAAGTGAGAGGGAGAAGAGTGTGTGAAGAAGGGGACGAGGAGAGAATGAGTAGAGACAGAGATGGAGAAGAGTGTGTGAATAGAGGGGATGAGGAAAGAGTGAGTAGAGACAGAGAGGGAGAAGAGTGTGAGGAGAGAGAGAGAGAGAGAGAGAGGGGGGGGGGGAGGGAGAAGAGTGTGTGAATAGAGGGGATAGGGAGAGAGTGAGCAGAGACTGAGATGAAGAAGAGTGTGTAAATAGAGGGGATGAGGAAAGAGTGAGTAGAGACAGAGAGGGAGAAGAGTGTGAAGAGAGAGGGAGAGAGAGAGAGAGAGAGAGGGGGGGGAGGGAAAAGAGTGTGAAGAGAGAGAAGAGTGTGTGAATAGAGGGGATGAGAAAAGAGAGAGAGAGGGAGAAGAGTGTGTGAATAGAGGAGATAAGGAGAGAGAGAGAGTAAAGGCAGAGATGGAGAAGAGTGTGTGAATAGAGGGGATGAGGAGAGTGAGTAGAGAGAGGGAGAAGAGTGGGTAAAAAGAAATGATGAGGAGTGAGTAGAGACAGTGATTGGAAGGAGTGTGTGAATAGAGGAGATGAGGAGAGAGTGAGGGAGAAGAGTGTGAATAGAAGGGATAAGGAGTGAGGAGTGAGTGAGAGGGAGAAGGGATGAGGAAAGAGTGAGTAGAGACAGAGAGGGAGAAGAGTGTGTAAATTACAAATTATGCTTACCTGATAATTTCCTTTTCTTCTGATGGAAAGAATCCACAGCTACATTCATTACTTTTGGGAAATAAGAAACAGCCCACCAGGAGGAGGCAAAGACATCCCAGCCAAGCTTAAATACTCCTCCCATTCCCCTCATACCCCAGTCATTCTGCCGAGGAACAAGGAACAGTAGAAGAAATATCAGGGTGAAAAGTTGCCAGAAGAATACAAGGACGCCCCAAATAAAATTACGGGTGGGGAGCTGTGGACTCTTTCCATCAGAAGAAAAGGAAATTATCAGGTAAGCATAATTTATGTTTTTCTTCTTAAATGGAAAGAGTCCACAGCTGCATTCATTACTTTTGGAAAAACAATACCCAAGCTATATAGGACACTGAATGCCAAGACGGGAGGGTACAATAGGCGGCCCATACTGAGGGCACCAGGCCTGAACCACTACCCAATAAAAAATCCCGCTTCGTCCGAAGCCCTTGAGAAAAATTCTTAAAGGAAAAGCCCCAATGACACTGACTCGCAGCTAGTCCAGAGCCAAACTAAAGACCGCAAAACGGACTCGACTGAGCCAACAGTCTACCAAGAGACACCGTCGCCCAACAAACACCACTCACCTCTCACAAATGAAGGGGATACCAGCCGAAACCACCAAGGGGACAAGGCAAAAGAGAACCGAGGAAACCGAAAGGTTCCATAATACACAAAAGAACACCTACAAGAGTGGGCCCAGCTCACAGAGACCCAAATGGACCCAAACAGGGAAACAGCCTATACCAAGCGAAACCCGGGATAAGACATGGCACAGAGACAGAATAGACATCTCTACAACGTTCTGCAAGCATGGAATTCAAATGAGCAGGCAAAGTCCTCCCAGCGTTTAAACATAGAATACCAAAGTATTCGACCATGAATAGTGTGCAACAGACCCAGGTGAAAAACACCAAGTTTGAAAACACAGAGTCCATAACAGGATGACACAGAAGGTGCTTGCGAGGAAGAAGAAGCAGTCAAGCAAGAAACAGACCGCAAAAGCAACCCCCAGAGGGAACGCTCCAGACAACCTAAGCTGCCATCGAGTCCCCCCAAGAAGGAAAGTATACCCTCAGATCCCGAAGGACGAGAAAACCTTCTTCTGAAATCAATGGAGCAAGGTAAAAGAAAATCTATATCCTAGTAGACTGAGCTAACAGGATAGACTCAAGCTCACACATCCAGAGGAGACTGCGACCCGAACGCAGTGCCTCAGACCGCTCGGTCACCCTGACCTGCAGACCCACCCAGCTGGAACAACCCAGCCTCAGGGATCCAAGACGGGGGAACAAAGGAATCCCGAAACTGGTACAGGAACGAGCATAAAGATAGCAGAGCCATCACCACCCGACTCTGACAACAGACAAGGCCATAGACCTAAGGATAAATCAAAACAAAGGCCCAACAAGTCTGACTTGGAGCCAGCAAGACCCCAGGGGGAACCAATCCCACCTTTCCACCTCCCGTCCAGGAGAAGCCCCAAGAAGGGACTCCATCTCCCTAGGGAGGAGAACATCCCCTAAGAAAAGGGATGAGGCCGGAAGGGCAACCACTGTTCTCAAGGCCCAACGCCACCGGCCAATGGGAAGATAAATACCTAACACTAATGTCCTAGAAATGGACCCCCCTACAAGTAGCTTGACAAGCAGAGGCACAGCCAACCCATTTGCCTGCAAAGCAGAGATCCACGGGTACACTGGCAAGCTGACCAGGGGAATGCAACCCTAAGGCGCACCAGAAATTGGACATCCAGCACCAGCAGCTGGGTATGAACCAACAACTCTAGAGGCGCAAGCCACACAGCCAACCACTAGATGACATGGGCTACTCTGTTGAAAAGAGTAATAAGTACTCCAAAAATCTGGCCACCATGACCAGGACAAGTAGATGGAGCAAGGACATCGCCCAAGTTCCCACTACCGTGGAACACCCCGACCAGCATTGAGATCCAAGATTCCAAAACAACCCAAGACTGGGTCAGGAAAAAGGCCAAGTGAAGCTTCAGAAAGCGGAAGTCTCAGGGAGAAAAACAGGTACGGGCATCTAATAGTTCAGGCAAACCTTTACCCTAGAACTAAACACCCCAACTGGCCAAAAAGCCAGACCTAAGGGAAATGGATGCCTGAACTATTAGGTGCCCGGACAGCGAGAAGAACTCGAAAGCCCCGACCAAGGAAGGAACCACCCTTAGCAAAAGTCCAACGCTCCAAGGAGCAAGGCTAGAAGTCACATAAAGAGACTTCTCAAAGCCTCAGGACAACATAAGGGATACCTAGAGGTCAACAAAACCCTTCTAGCAGGGCTATTCCCCCCATCAGCTCCACACAATCAGAGGACACAGGGAAAAGAAAGGCGTTAAGCCTTCCCAGCTATGGGAAAACCCAAGCTAAAAGTCCCCACAGGGATCAACCATCACCCGGAACGCAGATCCCTAAAAGGAGATATAACTCACCCGGAGACAATGGAAGAAGACCCAAAGGTCTCATAACTCAGACAGACAGTATACATCCAAGAGTAAGAGCTGCATCTAGATACACTATAAACAGCTTACACACACACATTCACGGTGCCAAAAGCTGCAACTGGTTTCAAACTGGAAACCTTCCGCATGCTAGACAGCTTTCCATACAAGCTGTTGGATCAAGCCCCAACAGGACCAATCCAGAGGCCTAAACTGAAGGCCCAACCGCCAACCTGCGGTAATGGGGCACTAATCCCTCCAACCCTCCCCGCATGGAGGAGAAAACTCTAGGTTCTGATGAAATCAGATGTTAGATAGAGTGACGCAGCAGAACACTCCCCTGCCCGGTCATCTATGACTGAAGGATATAAGGACAAACAATCTTTCCCGGGTCACGAACCCACCGGTCCTCTCGAATGCTTAGTTGAACATGAAAAAAAATGATAACCTGAGCACGCTACGCTTCTACTGAACCAGCCCAGCAGAAACAACGCAACGTGTCTGAACAGGGCAAGGCCGAACGAACCCGACAGGACCAGCCTGCACCAAGGGTCCTAACCGGCAAGAGGCATAAATTCTCCCTCATAGGGGAAAAAAAGAAAACAGACATCTTTAACATAGGACTAACATGTCCAAAACAACTTCCGAAGAAGTAACAAAGAGTATCAATCCCAGATGGTTCCAGAAGGAAACATAAACAAATAAAATATAAGGCAACCCAGAGGTTAACGCCCAAAAAGACACAGGCCTACCCGCAGGACCAGCCAAACGGAGCCCTATCTTTCAAAAACTAGGAAAGATCTCAAACAAATGACAAACAGGAGATTACCTCATCCCCACATGTCTAATGAGGTGTACCATTTGAATTAGCAGACTGAAAATCCCCATATCTGGTCACGATAGGGTCATTCAATAATGAAAAACATGTCTGAGCAATACGCAAAGACACGCAATACTGTAACGAAAGGCACAAGATTTAGGGACAGTTACACCAGCGGGAACTGTAGAAGTCCTCCCCAAGGCGGAAGGCCCGGGACAATAGGGCACAAGCACATTCTCAAAGAAACGTCTGGACTCTGCAGACGAACAATTGCCAACATTATGTGGAAGCAAAAAAAGTGCTGCAACCTCTGGGGGGGAACACGCCACCCTGCATGGAGGAATCATAAACTGGGTTACCCGCATGTGTAGAAGTATGAATTGGTAGGGAACTCGCCTCTCGGAGGATGGGACCCCCAGAGGCGGATGGCTCAGCAGTCCCTTGATTCCCCGAGCCCGAGGAACCAGGCGCTCTCATGTGGCATAGGGAACAAAACTGGTTGACGTGTCAACGAAGCAAATGCGGGTTTGTCACCGGAATCGGTATCAGAATCCTCCGTAACTGAATATGAAATGAGCACAGTCTCAGCATCAGAATCCTCCATACTGGATAGAGGAAATATCAATATGGACTAAAGTAGTAAAACAAAAAAGGCACCTGACACCCACAATGGCTGGGGCACTCACCACCTCCTATGACCAGACCCCTGCGGACTAGAATATCTCCTTCGCCACATGGTCGGGAATGCGGAAATAGGGAATGGAACGTAACCACGCCCGAACACAAGGTGAACCGTACAGTCCAAAAAAGCACGCCCAACCAAAAAGTTGCGTCACTTCCAAAGGCCTCAAAGTTCCAACCACGAGCCCGTAAACATCACACATAAGCAGGTTGAATCACATAACAAACATGGTTATAAACCCCCCTGTTCAATAATCCCCCTCAGGAGATATTAACTCGCGATTCCAAGATACTAACAGAGACTCACTGAGACCCTTATATCATATAGTTAGACCCGAAAGGTGTTGTAGCCTCTCAAGAAAACATTCACATTACAGTATATTGATGATAAAGTAAAATGAAACGATCTTACCGGAATCTACGCTGTGGAACAGGAACACAGCCTTTCAAGTGTGACGAATAGTGGCATCGCCTCCGCCATGGACTTGAGAGAAGAAAGCAGGAAGCGGAGCGAAGTTCGACAACGCCAATTGCTTGAGGAGCTGTTAATATGAGTCGGGATGGTTTCGCAGAAAGACTCTTCCTGCATCTCAGGACTATAACTTTCATCCAAGCTCTCACTGAGAGACTGACAGGACTACTTAAAACTCCTGTCCCATGCCGAAGAGTACTACCCTCCATAAGAGACAAAAACCAAAAATGTAAAATTCTGACACTTCTCTGCCAAACTCCTGGGACGAAAGGCAAAGAATAACTGGGGGATGAGGGGAGTGGGAGGAGTATTTAAGCCTTTGTGTGGGGTGTCTTTGCCTCCTCCTGGTGGGCAGGTTCATATTTCCCAAAAGTAATGAATGCAGCTATGGACTCTTTCCATTTAAGAAGAAAAGAAGGGATGAGGAGAGCGTGATGAGAGAGAGAGAGAGAGAGAGAGAGAGAGAGAGAGAGAGGTGTGTGAATAGAGGGGATGAGCAAAAACATAATTTATGCTTACCTGATAAATTTATTTCTCTTGTAGTGTAGTCAGTCCACGGGTCATCCATTACTTATGGAATATATCTCTTCCTAACAGGAAGCTGCAAGAGGATCACCCAAGCAGAGCTGCTATATAGCTCCTCCCCTCACATGTCATATTCAGTCATTCGACCAAAACCAGACGAGAAAGGAGAAACCATAGGGTGCAGTGGTGACTGGAGTTTAATTAAAATTTAGATCTGCCTTAAAGACAGGGCGGGCCATGGACTGACTACACTACAAGAGAAATAAATTTATCAGGTAAGCATAAATTATGTTTTCTCTTGTTAAGTGTAGTCAGTCCACGGGTCATCCATTACTTATGGAATACCAATACCAAAGCTAAAGTACACGGATGAAGGGAGGGACAAGGCAGGAACCTTAAACAGAAGGAACCACTGCCTGAAGCACCTTTCTCCCAAAAATAGCCTCCGAAGAAGCAAAAGTGTCAAATTTGTAAAATTTTGAAAAAGTGTGAAGTGAAGACCAAGTTGCAGCCTTGCAAATCTGTTCAACAGAGGCCTCATTTTTAAAGGCCCAGGTGGAAGCCACAGCTCTAGTAGAATGAGCTGTAATCCTTTCAGGAGGCTGCTGTCCAGCAGTCTCATAGGCTAAACGTATTATGCTACGAAGCCAAAAAGAGAGAGAGGTAGCCGAAGCCTTTTGACCTCTTCTCTGTCCAGAATAAACGACAAACAGGGAAAAAGTTTGACGAAAATCTTTAGTTGCCTGCAAATAGAACTTCAGGGCACGGACTACGTCCAGATTATGCAAAAGTCGTTCCTTCATTGAAGAAGGGTTAGGACACAGTGATGGAACAACAATCTCTTGATTGATATTCCTGTTAGTAACTACCTTAGGTAAGAACCCAGGTTTAGTACGCAGAACTACCTTGTCTGAATGAAAAATCAGATAAGGAGAATCACAATGTAAGGCAGATAACTCAGAGACTCTTCGAGCCGAGGAAATAGCCATCAAAAAGAGAACCTTCCAGGATAACAGCTTGATATCAATGGAATGAAGGGGTTCAAATGGAACGCCTTGAAGAACGTTAAGAACTAAGTTTAAGCTCCACGGCAGAGCAACAGTCTTAAACACAGGCTTAATCCTAGCTAAAGCCTGACAAAAAGCCTGAACGTCTGGAACTTCTGCCAGACGTTTGTGTAGAAGAATAGACAGAGCAGAAATCTGTCCCTTTAACGAACTAGCAGATAAGCCCTTTTCTAAACCCTCTTGTAGAAAAGACAATTTCCTAGGAATCCTAACCTTACTCCATGAGTAACTCTTGGATTCGCACCAATATAAATATTTACGCCATATCTTATGGTAAATTCTTCCGGTAACAGGCTTCCTAGCCTGTATTAAGGTATCAATAACCGACTCCGAGAAGCCACGCTTTGATAGAATCAAGCGTTCAATCTCCATGCAGTCAGCCTCAGAGAAATTAGATTTGGATGGTTGAAAGGACCCTGAATTAGAAGGTCTTGTCTCAGAGGCAGAGACCACGGTGGGCAGGACGACATGTCCACTAGGTCTGCATACCAGGTCCTGCGTGGCCACGCAGGCGCTATCAGAATCACCGAAGCTCTCTCCTGTTTGATCTTGGCAATCAAACGAGGAAGCATCGGAAATGGTGGAAACACATAAGCCATGTTGAAGACCCAAGGGGCTGTCAGAGCATCTATCAGCACCGCTCCCGGGTCCCTGGACCTGGATCCGTAACAAGGAAGCTTGGCGTTCTGGCGAGACGCCATGAGATCCAGATCTGGTTTGCCCCAACGATGAATCAGTTGAGCAAAGATCTCCGGATGAAGTTCCCACTCCCCCGGATGAAAAGTCTGGCGACTTAGAAAATCCGCCTCCCAGTTCTCCACGCCTGGGATGTAAATCGCTGACAGGTGGCAAGAGTGAGACTCTGCCCAGCGAATTATCTTTGAGACTTCCAACATCGCTAGGGAACTTCTGGTTCCCCCTTGATGGTTGATGTAAGCCACAGTCGTGATGTTGTCCGACTGAAATCTGATGAACCTCAGAGTTGCTAACTGAGGCCAAGCTAGGAGAGCATTGAATATTGCTCTTAATTCCAGAATATTTATTGGGAGGAGTTTCTCCTCCTGAGTCCATAGTCCCTGAGCCTTCAGGGAGTTCCAGACTGCGGTAATTCAAAAACGAGAAGAGGCACCGGGTAATTTCACAAACAAAAACGTCCTTTATTAAAGTGTTAAAACAGGAGACACTTCGGAAAAAGCCTTAATCCTCAAGGGCAAAGGTGGAGTGGAGGTACCCCACGTACCCTGGTGCTGACATGTTTCGGCAAATGCTGTAATCGTAGCTGAGGGTGTAAGCTTGTTTGCTTATTTAAAGACACAAATCACATGTGATAGGTTAAAAAACTAATGTGCTACGTGGGTGACACCCACCTCCACCTGTAGTATATATATATGCCCTAATCTAGGATGTAATACCATACTATTCACTCTATGCACAATTTTATCTGTCACATATGTTAACCAAATTAATACTATATTAATAATATCATTCACTAAACATTCCTTGTCATGTATATGAATGTAAAAACGCAAAAATTGAAAAACAGTTTAGTAATTAATTATGAATGATGAAATTAAAAATAAAAATAAAAATAAAAATTAATACATATATATGGACCTGTAAGATGACACTATACAGGAGGCACCAGAGAGTTATTTTTATCAACTTACACTAAATGGCATTTTTGCATATAACTATATTTTACTTTAGTGTGCTTACATTAGGATATATTAAATCACTTTCTTAGCCATGTGTGTAGTTACCTAGGGGGAAGTTTATCCATAAATTTATATATACATACATATACTTATAAGCATGTATCAGCATTATAGTGTTTTGTCTTGAATACACAGGTTAACACCAGAAATTAATTAAATCATATTCAGAGTTTAGCCCTTTGGGCACTCTGGTGTGCAACCTGTGTATCCAAAACACCTCCCTTTTGAGGAGCAAATTCTCCCTATCACCTCCCCTATTATGTGTGTTTACCACTTCAATAATTGTCCATGACAATGTCCCTGGATCCTTATTGTGTTTTATCTTGAAGTGATTCACTAGGGGGGTAGTGAGTTTGCCTTGCTTAATGTCATTTATATGTTCCCTTATCCTGGTTCTGACTTGTCGAGACGTTTGACCTGTGTATTGAACGTCACATGTGTCACAGCTGAGGAGATAGACTGCATACGTGGACCTACAATTGAAGAGCGCCCTATGTGCAAATGTCTCTCCTGAATAGGCACTCCTAAATATATTTCCTAATTTTGCATGCCCACAAGCTATGCAGCTGCTAAAATTACACTTGTAAACTCCTTTATACCTTAACCAAGAGGATGTATTTATTTCATCTTGTTTTAATTGTGTGGGGGCTACATAATTGCCTATGGTTTTGCCTCTTCTAAAGGCAAACCTCACCCTTTGTGTGGCAATATGTGCAAGTTCGTCATCAGCCTTCAGCATTGTCATATGCTTGCGTATAATATTGCACACCTGGTAATATTGCCTACTGAACTGAGTAACAAAAGTTAACTGTTCAGATTTAGTATCACATAAGGAATGTTTCTCGCTAAGTAGGGTGGTCCTTTTTATGGCCCTTACTTCCTCACGTGCCCTACATATATCCTGTTTGGGGTACCCTCTCTCTTGAAACTTGGTAACTAGTTCAGTTTCATGCTTGAGGTGTTCACAATCCCGGGTACAATTCCTCTTAACCCTGGTGAACTGACCCTTCAAGACTGACTTGAATACCTGTTTCGGGTGACTGCTATGGGCATGTAAGAGAGTGTTTCTAGTTATTGGTTTTCTATAAAGCTCTACCTTAACATGTTCTGATTTTGCACCATGAAGGGTAACATCCAAAAAATTGATGCTAGTAGATCCATATTCATGGGTGAACTGTAGGCCAGCCTTGTTAATGTTCAAATATTTTGCAAATATCTCAGCTTCCTCCTCACTTCCATCCCAGACAAAGAGCAGATCGTCTATATATCGACGATAATAAACAATTTTACCTCTTTGTCTGTTTCTATCCCCATAGATGTGGCACAGCTCCCAACAACCCATATATAGGTTGGCGTAAGAGGAAGCAAATTTTGCTCCCATGGCTGTGCCACACCGCTGGAGATAAAATACGTGCTCAAACACAAAAAAGTTGTGTGTGAGGAGGAATTCGGTGACCCTGACAACAAACCTGATGAAATCATCACTGTATTCTGTAGATCTTTTTAGAAAGAAGGCTATGGCTTCCAAACCTGAGCTATGTGGAATTGATGAATATAGTGACTTAACATCCACTGAAAGCCAGCCATAGCCCTCCCTCCAAGAAATCTTTTCTATCTCTATAAGAAGTTGTTTAGTATCCCTCAGGTGACTGAGGAGTTCCCCCACTAGGGGTTGTAGAAGGGAGTCTAACCATCTGGATAATGGTTCCAACATAGAACCAATCCCGCTGATGATGGGCCTACCCTCAACATTCTCCAAGGACTTATGCACCTTAGGGAGAAGGTTGAAGGTAGGAATTCTAGGGTTACTGTTGTATAGATAATCACTAGTGCCTTCATCAAAAAAAACCCCTTCCATCCCATCATCAATCAGGTGTGAATGTTCCTTTAGGAACCTAGTTGTGGGGTCAAAATCCAATATGGTATATTGTTTAGGATCATTGAGTTGCCGTAGGGCTTCTTTAATAAAGAATACCCTATCCATTAAGACAACGGATCCCCCCTTGTCAGCCGCCCTCACCACCAAATTCTTATTATCACTTAGATCTTTAAGTGCTTTTCTTTCCTTAGCACTAAGATTACCTTTAGTTCCATAGCCAGAGGTGTATGCCAATTTATTTAAATCTTCCTCCACCCTTCGCTGGAATTTTTCCAGGATGGATCCCCTCGACTGAATGGGGTAAAATTTGGATGCACCTCTGAATTTGGGACCAATGGTATTGGTGTGGGCAGAATTCTTATCACCACAATAGTTCTCTCTGTGTAGTGACTCTAGGTCCACCACATCACAACATTCATCAAAAGTTAGAGATAAATTTTTTTGGTGCTCTTTAGCTGAATCTCCCATATAGATATCCTCAGCCTGGTCATTTTTGAAATGCTTCTTTAATGTTAATGTTCTGATGAGTTTTTTTACATCAACTAGTGTAGTGAATAGATCAAAGTTATCAGTAGGAACAAAATTAAGTCCCAAACCTAGGACTTTTTCCTCAACCTTGCTCAATGTATGGCTAGAAAGGTTAATCACTGGTGTCAGTTGTATTTCCTGCCCTGATATCTCCTCCTGGACGAGGACCTTGTTTTTAAATGATCTCCACCTTTCCCCCCCCTTCTTGTCCTATGGGGGGCCTGGAAAAAACCTGCTCAATCTCTCCCCTCTCCCGTTCCATAGAGGTGGCAGTAGTGGTTATGGGGGCATCATTAGTACTATCCAGGTCCTGATATCTGGATTGTTTACCCCTACCTCTTCCCCTGCTACCTGTGTTGGGCTGTACTGGGGTGGGAACTGTGGCTCTAGTTTTGTTTGCGGTGACTGTGGGTACTTGAATATTCTCATCACCTGAAGAGGCCCCAGTATTGTAGTCCTCTTGTGACTCTACCTCACTATCAGAGAAAGTGACTTTTTTGAGTGTGGAATGTCCCTTCTGACCCCCTTGTCCCTGGGATTTAGGTCTATTATCTTTCTTGAATCTGTGTGTAAGTGACCTTTGTTTTCTATTCCAAATATAGACTCTGTTGTTGTCATAATCACTTTGGTCCCTAAGGTATTTCTCATGCTTAATACCCATGATATTATTTTTAGCCTCATCCAAAGTGCTTCTCAAAATGCTATCATATTGTGAGTATTTGACACATGTACTGCGTATGCTAAGTTCTGACTGTAGTAATTCAATATCAACAGTTATATTCTGTAACAGCTTTCTCTTATAATCTATAAGCATATTAATTAAGCGTATCGAGCAATCTGTTAATATGGCATTCCATGCAGTAATGAATTCTACATCCTCTACTGGAAAAGTAGGGAACTTAGCTATGCGCAGTCCCCTAGGTATAATCCCCAAGCTGAGATATTTTTGTAGTGTCCAAATGTCCCATTTGAGACGACATTCTTTTGTCAAGAGAAATTCAGCCTCTTCAAAAAGTTTACTGAGTGGAAGGTGAGCTTGATCTGTGACAAACAAAGTCTCAAGTTCAAGTTCATTTAACCCTCTGTCCTCCAGTTTAGAGAGTGAATAGAAATGTGTGGATACATCCAAGCTTTGATTAGCCTCCATGTAGATTATATATACGAAACAGCCTTGATATAGCAACAACAATATATAGACAGTGCAAGCTTGAGAGTCACTGGGACATGCAGTGTAATATGTATATTAGAGAGAGTTTGCAGCACCTGTGAGCGTATTGTTGTAGTGGCTTATTTGTGAATGCACCCCTAGTGTATAACACCTGCTTCAAATCTCATCACATCACAAAAGCCCCCAGAAAGTTCCGTATGCATACATACGACCTGCAAATGGTTTTCTGATGTCTCCTCAGCTGTGACACATGTGACGTTCAATACACAGGTCAAACGTCTCGACAAGTCAGAACCAGGATAAGGGAACATATAAATGACATTAAGCAAGGCAAACTCACTACCCCCCTAGTGAATCACTTCAAGAAAAAACACAATAAGGATCCAGGGACATTGTCATGGACAATTATTGAAGTGGTAAACACACATAATAGGGGAGGTGATAGGGAGAATTTGCTCCTCAAAAGGGAGGTGTTTTGAATACACAGGTTGCACACCAGAGTGCCCAAAGGGCTAAACTCTGAATATGATTTAATTAATTTCTGGTGTTAACCTGTGTATTCAAGACAAAACACTATAATGCTGATACATGCTTATAAGTATATGTATGTATATATAAATTTATGGATAAACTTCCCCCTAGGTAACTACACACATGGCTAAGAAAGTGATTTAATATATCCTAATGTAAGCACACTAAAGTAAAATATAGTTATATGCAAAAATGCCATTTAGTGTAAGTTGATAAAAATAACTCTCTGGTGCCTCCTGTATAGTGTCATCTTACAGGTCCATATATATGTATTAATTTTTATTTTTATTTTTATTTTTAATTTCATCATTCATAATTAATTACTAAACTGTTTTTCAATTTTTGCGTTTTTACATTCATATACATGACAAGGAATGTTTAGTGAATGATATTATTAATATAGTATTAATTTGGTTAACATATGTGACAGATAAAATTGTGCATAGAGTGAATAGTATGGTATTACATCCTAGATTAGGGCATATATATATACTACAGGTGGAGGTGGGTGTCACCCACGTAGCACATTAGTTTTTAACCTATCACATGTGATTTGTGTCTTTAAATAAGCAAACAAGCTTACACCCTCAGCTACGATTACGGCATTTGCCGAAACATGTCAGCACCAGGGTACGTGGGGTACCTCCACTCCACCTTTGCCCTTGAGGATTAAGGCTTTTTCCGAAGTGTCTCCTGTTTTAACACTTTAATAAAGGACGTTTTTGTTTGTGAAATTACCCGGTGCCTCTTCTCGTTTTTGAATTACTGCCTGATTGGATATGCTCAAAGGCACGGGTACTCACACACACATCCTGAGCAGCAGTGAATCACCCCTGTAAGGCACGGTACTTTGCTGGAACAACGGTCTCCCTTGGTCGTGGACTCTCCTCACCTGCAGGATCCTTCCGCTCCCAGCTGTGACGTCACAGAGTTCCGGATTGACCGCACACACGCAGAGACGCTGTAGGGACCCACGCCGCGGCTCGACCTCCTGGCTATCGCTGTGGATGCACAGAATTCAGAGGGGATCTGGAGCAAGAAAGTTTCAAGGTGGGTCCCCAGAATCAGCGCCACATCAGAAAACCATTTGCAGGTCGTATGTATGCACACGGAACTTTCTGGGGGCTTTTGTGATGTGATGAGATTTGAAGCAGGTGTTATACACTAGGGGTGCATTCACAAATAAGCCACTACAACAATACGCTCACAGGTGCTGCAAACTCTCTCTAATATACATATTACACTGCATGTCCCAGTGACTCTCAAGCTTGCACTGTCTATATATTGTTGTTGCTATATCAAGGCTGTTTCGTATATATAATCTACATGGAGGCTAATCAAAGCTTGGATGTATCCACACATTTCTATTCACTCTCTAAACTGGAGGACAGAGGGTTAAATGAACTTGAACTTGAGACTTTGTTTGTCACAGATCAAGCTCACCTTCCACTCAGTAAACTTTTTGAAGAGGCTGAATTTCTCTTGACAAAAGAATGTCGTCTCAAATGGGACATTTGGACACTACAAAAATATCTCAGCTTGGGGATTATACCTAGGGGACTGCGCATAGCTAAGTTCCCTACTTTTCCAGTAGAGGATGTAGAATTCATTACTGCATGGAATGCCATATTAACAGATTGCTCGATACGCTTAATTAATATGCTTATAGATTATAAGAGAAAGCTGTTACAGAATATAACTGTTGATATTGAATTACTACAGTCAGAACTTAGCATACGCAGTACATGTGTCAAATACTCACAATATGATAGCATTTTGAGAAGCACTTTGGATGAGGCTAAAAATAATATCATGGGTATTAAGCATGAGAAATACCTTAGGGACCAAAGTGATTATGACAACAACAGAGTCTATATTTGGAATAGAAAACAAAGGTCACTTACACACAGATTCAAGAAAGATAATAGACCTAAATCCCAGGGACAAGGGGGTCAGAAGGGACATTCCACACTCAAAAAAGTCACTTTCTCTGATAGTGAGGTAGAGTCACAAGAGGACTACAATACTGGGGCCTCTTCAGGTGATGAGAATATTCAAGTACCCACAGTCACCGCAAACAAAACTAGAGCCACAGTTCCCACCCCAGTACAGCCCAACACAGGTAGCAGGGGAAGAGGTAGGGGTAAACAATCCAGATATCAGGACCTGGATAGTACTAATGATGCCCCCATAACCACTACTGCCACCTCTATGGAACGGGAGAGGGGAGAGATTGAGCAGGTTTTTTCCAGGCCCCCCATAGGACAAGAAGGGGGGGGGAAAGGTGGAGATCATTTAAAAACAAGGTCCTCGTCCAGGAGGAGATATCAGGGCAGGAAATACAACTGACACCAGTGATTAACCTTTCTAGCCATACATTGAGCAAGGTTGAGGAAAAAGTCCTAGGTTTGGGACTTAATTTTGTTCCTACTGATAACTTTGATCTATTCACTACACTAGTTGATGTAAACAAACTCATCAGAACATTAACATTAAAGAAGCATTTCAAAAATGACCAGGCTGAGGATATCTATATGGGAGATTCAGCTAAAGAGCACCAAAAAAATGTATCTGTAACTTTTGATGAATGTTGTGATGTGGTGGACCTAGAGTCACTACACAGAGAGAACTATTGTGGTGATAAGAATTCTGCCCACACCAATACCATTGGTCCCAAATTCAGAGGTGCATCCAAATTTTACCCCATTCAGTAGAGGGGACCCATCCTGGAAAAATTCCAGCGAAGGGTGGAGGAAGATTTAAATAAATTGGCATACACCTCTGGCTATGGAACTAAAGGTAATCTTAGTGCTAAGGAAAGAAAAGCACTTAAAGATCTAAGTGATAATAAGAATTTGGTGGTGAGGGCGGCTGACAAGGGGGGATCCGTTGTCTTAATGGATAGGGTATTCTTTATTAAAGAAGCCCTACGGCAACTCAATGATCCTAAACAATATACCATATTGGATTTTGACCCCACAACTAGGTTCCTAAAGGAACTTTCACACCTGATTGATGATGGGATGGAAGGGGTTTTTTTTGATGAAGGCACTAGTGATTATCTATACAACAGTAACCCTAGAATTCCTACCTTCAACCTTCTCCCTAAGGTGCATAAGTCCTTGGAGAATGTTGAGGGTAGGCCCATCATCAGCGGGATTGGTTCTATGTTGGAACCATTATCCAGATGGTTAGACTCCCTTCTACAACCCCTAGTGGGGGAACTCCTCAGTCACCTGAGGGATACTAAACAACTTCTTATAGAGATAGAAAAGATTTCTTGGAGGGAGGGCTATGGCTGGCTTTCAGTGGATGTTAAGTCACTATATTCATCAATTCCACATAGCTCAGGTTTGGAAGCCATAGCCTTCTTTCTAAAAAGATCTACAGAATACAGTGATGATTTCATCAGGTTTGTTGTCAGGGTCACCGAATTCCTCCTCACACACAACTTTTTTGTGTTTGAGCACGTATTTTATCTCCAGCGGTGTGGCACAGCCATGGGAGCAAAATTTGCTCCCTCTTACGCCAACCTATATATGGGTTGGTGGGAGCTGTGCCACATCTATGGGGATAGAAACAGACAAAGAGGTAAAATTGTTTATTATCGTCGATATATAGACGATCTGCTCTTTGTCTGGGATGGAAGTGAGGAGGAAGCTGAGATATTTGCAAAATATTTGAACATTAACAAGGCTGGCCTACAGTTCACCCATGAATATGGATCTACTAGCATCAATTTTTTGGATGTTACCCTTCATGGTGCAAAATCAGAACATGTTAAGGTAGAGCTTTATAGAAAACCAATAACTAGAAACACTCTCTTACATGCCCATAGCAGTCACCCGAAACAGGTATTCAAGTCAGTCTTGAAGGGTCAGTTCACCAGGGTTAAGAGGAATTGTACCCGGGATAGTGAACACCTCAAGCATGAAACTGAACTAGTTACCAAGTTTCAAGAGAGAGGGTACCCCAAACAGGATATATGTAGGGCACGTGAGGAAGTAAGGGCCATAAAAAGGACCACCCTACTTAGCGAGAAACATTCCTTATGTGATACTAAATCTAAACAGTTAACTTTTGTTACTCAGTTCAGTAGGCAATATTACCAGGTGTGCAATATTATACGCAAGCATATGACAATGCTGAAGGCTGATGACGAACTTGCACATATTGCCACACAAAGGGTGAGGTTTGCCTTTAGAAGAGGCAAAACCATAGGCAATTATGTAGCCCCCACACAATTAAAACAAGATGAAATAAATACATCCTCTTGGTTAAGGTATAAAGGAGTTTACAAGTGTAATTTTAGCAGCTGCATAGCTTGTGGGCATGCAAAATTAGGAAATATATTTAGGAGTGCCTATTCAGGAGAGACATTTGCACATAGGGCGCTCTTCAATTGTAGGTCCACGTATGCAGTCTATCTCCTCAGCTGTGACACATGTGACGTTCAATACACAGGTCAAACGTCTCGACAAGTCAGAACCAGGATAAGGGAACATATAAATGACATTAAGCAAGGCAAACTCACTACCCCCCTAGTGAATCACTTCAAGATAAAACACAATAAGGATCCAGGGACATTGTCATGGACAATTATTGAAGTGGTAAACACACATAATAGGGGAGGTGATAGGGAGAATTTGCTCCTCAAAAGGGAGGTGTTTTGGATACACAGGTTGCACACCAGAGTGCCCAAAGGGCTAAACTCTGAATATGATTTAATTAATTTCTGGTGTTAACCTGTGTATTCAAGACAAAACACTATAATGCTGATACATGCTTATAAGTATATGTATGTATATATAAATTTATGGATAAACTTCCCCCTAGGTAACTACACACATGGCTAAGAAAGTGATTTAATATATCCTAATGTAAGCACACTAAAGTAAAATATAGTTATATGCAAAAATGCCATTTAGTGTAAGTTGATAAAAATAACTCTCTGGTGCCTCCTGTATAGTGTCATCTTACAGGTCCATATATATGTATTAATTTTTATTTTTATTTTTATTTTTAATTTCATCATTCATAATTAATTACTAAACTGTTTTTCAATTTTTGCGTTTTTACATTCATATACATGACAAGGAATGTTTAGTGAATGATATTATTAATATAGTATTAATTTGGTTAACATATGTGACAGATAAAATTGTGCATAGAGTGAATAGTATGGTATTACATCCTAGATTAGGGCATATATATATACTACAGGTGGAGGTGGGTGTCACCCACGTAGCACATTAGTTTTTTAACCTATCACATGTGATTTGTGTCTTTAAATAAGCAAACAAGCTTACACCCTCAGCTACGATTACGGCATTTGCCGAAACATGTCACTACCAGGGTACGTGGGGTACTTCCACTCCACCTTTGCCCTTGAGGATTAAGGCTTTTTCCGAAGTGTCTCCTGTTTTAACACTTTAATAAAGGACGTTTTTGTTTGTGAAATTACCCGGTGCCTCTTCTCGTTTTTGAATTACTGCCTGATTGGATATGCTCAAAGGCACTGGTACTCACACACACATCCTGAGCAGCAGTGAATCACCCCTGTAAGCACGGTACTTTGCTGGAACAACGGTCTCCCTTGGTCGTGGACTCTCCTCACCTGCAGGATCCTTCCGCTCCCAGCTGTGACGTCACAGAGTTCCGGATTGACCGCACACACGCAGAGACGCTGTAGGGACCCACGCCGCGGCTCGACCTCCTGGCTATCGCTGTGGATGCACAGAATTCAGAGGGGATCTGGAGCAAGAAAGTTTCAAGGTGGGTCCCCAGAATCAGCGCCACATCAGAAAACCATTTGCAGGTCGTATGTATGCACACGGAACTTTCTGGGGGCTTTTGTGATGTGATGAGATTTGAAGCAGGTGTTATACACTAGGGGTGCATTCACAAATAAGCCACTACAACAATACGCTCACAGGTGCTGCAAACTCTCTCTAATATACAAGTTCCAGACTGCGCCCCAGCCTAGAAGGCTGGCGTCTGTTGTTACAATCGTCCAATCTGGCCTGCGAAAGGTCATCCCCTTGGACAGATGTGGCCGAGAAAGCCACCATAGAAGAGAATCTCTGGTCTCTTGATCCAGATTTAGCAGGGGGGACAAATCTGAGTAATCCCCATTCCACTGACTTAGCATGCACAATTGCAGCGGTCTGAGATGCAGGCGCGCAAATGGAACTATGTCCATTGCCGCTACCATTAAGCCGATTACTTCTGCCCCCCACTAGATCAGTTTCCGGATAGGGGGCCCTCTCTTCATGCTGTCTTAGGGGCAGCAGCAGGTTTCTTGGCCTGTTTGCCCTTGTTCCAGGACTGGTTAACTTTCCAGCCCTGTCTGTAACGAGCAACAGCTCCTTCCTGTTTTGGAGCGGAGGAAGTTGATGCTGCTCCTGCCTTGAAGTTACGAAAGGCACGAAAATTAGACTGTTTGGCCTTTGATTTGGCCCTGTCCTGAGGTAGAGCATGGCCCTTACCTCCCGTAATGTCAGCTATAATTTCTTTCAAGCCGGGCCCGAATAAGGTCTGCCCTTTGAAAGGAATATTAAGCAATTTAGATTTAGAAGTCACGTCAGCTGACCAGGATTTAAGCCATAGCGCTCTGCACGCTTGGATGGCGAATCCGGAGTTCTTAGCCGTAAGTTTGGTTAAATGTACGACGGCATCAGAAACAAATGCGTTAGCTAGCTTAAGTGCTTTAAGCTTGTTCATAATTTCATCCAATGGAGCTGTGCGAATGGCCTCTTCCAGAGACTCAAACCAGAATGCCGCCGCAGCAGTGACAGGCGCAATGCATGCAAGGGGCTGTAAGATAAAACCTTGTTGAACAAACATTTTCTTAAGGTAACCCTCTAATTTCTTATCCATTGGATCTGAAAAGGCACAACTATCCTCCACCGGGATAGTGGTATGCTTAGCTAAAGTAGAAACTGCTCCCTCCACCTTAGGGACCGTCTGCCATAAGTCTCGTGTGGTGGCGTATATAGGAAACATTTTTCTAAATATGGGAGGAGGGGAAAAAGGCACACCAGGTCTATCCCACTCCTTGCTAATAATCTCTGTAAGCCTTTTAGGTATAGGAAACACGTCAGTACACACCGGTACCGCATAGTATCTATCCAACCTACATCATTTTTCTGGAATTGCAACTGTGTTACAATCATTCAGAGCCGACAGACCTCTCACAGCGACCTATCTTTAGTTAGGCTGCAAGAGAATGACTGAATATGACATGTGAGGGGAGGAGCTATATAGCAGCTCTTCTTGGGTGATCCTCTTGCAGCTTCCTGTTAGGAAGAGATATATTCCATAAGTAATGGATGACCCGTGGACTGACTACACTTAACAAGAGAAAAGTGAGTAGAGACAGAGATGGAGAAGAGTGTGTAAATATAGGGGATGAGGAGAGCGTTAAGCGAGAGAGAGAGAGAGAGAGAGAGAGAGAGAGAGAGAGAGAGGGAATAGAGTGTGAAGAGAGAGAAGAGTGTGTGAATAGAGGGGATGAGAAAAGAGTGAGTAGATAGAGGGAGAATAGTGTGTGAAGAGAGGGGATGCGGAGAGAGGGAGTAGAGAGAGAGGGAGAAAAATGTGTGAATAGAAAAGATGAGGAGTGAGTAGAGACAGTGATTGGGAAGACTGTGTGAATAGAGGAGATGAGGAGAGAGTGAGGGAGAAGAGTGTGAATAGAAGGAATAAGGAGAGAGTGAGGAGAGAGTGAGAGGGAGAAGAGTGTGTAAATAGAGGGGATGAGGAGAGCATTATGAGAGAGAGAGAGAGAGAGAGAGAGAGACAGAGACATGGAGAAGAGTGTGTGAATAGAGGGGATGGGGAGAGAGTGAGTAGAGACAGAGATGGGGAAGTGTGTGTGTGAATAGAGGGGATGAGGAGAGTGTGAGGGGAGAGAGAGAGAGAGAGAGAGGGGGAGAGAGAGAGAGAGAGAGAGAGAGAGAGAGGGGGGGGGGTGGGGAGGGAAGTGTCAAGAAAGAGAAGAGTGTGTGAATAGAGGGGATGAGAAGAGAGCGGGAGAAGAGTTTGTGAATAGAGGGGATGAGAAGAGAGAGGGAGAAGAGTGTGTGAATAGAGGGGATGAGAAGAGAGAGGGAGAAGAGTGTGTGAATAGAGGGGATGAGAAGAGAGAGGGAGAAGAGTGTGTGAATAGAGGGGATGAGAAGAGAGAGGGAGAAGAGTGTGTGAATAGAGGGGATGAGGAGAGAGAGGGAGAAGAGTGTGTGAATAGAGGGGATGAGGAGAGAGAGGGAGAAGAGTGTGTGAATAGAGGGGATGAGGAGAGAGAGAGAGAGAGAGAGAGAGAGAGAGAGAGAGAGAGAGAGAGAGGAGTGTGAATAGAGGGGATGAGGAAAGAATGAGTAGAGACAGAGAGGGATAAGAGTGTGTAAATAGAGGGGATAAGGAGATAGTGAGTAGAGATAGAGGGGGGGCAAGAGTGTGTAAATAGAGGGGATGAGGAGTGAGGAGAGAGAGAGAGAGAGAGAGAGAGAGAGAGGGAGGGAGAAGAGTGTTTGAATAGAGGGGATGAGGAGAGAGAGAGAGAGAGAGAGAGAGAGAGAGAGAGAGAGAGAGAGGAGTGTGTGAATAGAGGGGATAAGGAGATAGTGAGTAGAGAGGTAGAGAGAGGGACAAGTGTGTGAATAGAGGGGATGAGGAGTGAGTAAAGTGTGTGAATAGAGGGGATAAAGAGATATTGAGTAGAGAGAGAGAGGGGCAAGAGTGTGTGAATAGAGGGGATGAGGAGAGAGAGAGAAGAGTGTGTGAATAGAGGGGATAAGGAGATAGTGAGTAGAGAGAAAGAGAGAGAGAGAGAGGGACAAGAGTGTGTGAATAGAGGGGATGAGGAGTGAGTAAAGTGTGAAGTAAGAGAGAAGAGTGTGTGAATAGAGGGGATAAGGCGATAGTGAGTAGAGAGAGAGGGGGGCAAGAGTGTGTGAATAGAGGGGATGAGGAGTGAGGAGAGAGAGAGAGAGAGAGAGAGAGAGAGAGAGAGAGAGAGAGAGAGAGAGGGAGAATAGTGTGAAGAGGGAGAGAAGAGTGTTTGAATAGAGGGGATGAGGAGAGAGAGAGAGAGAGAGAGAGAGAGAGAGAGAGAGAGAGAGAAAAGAGTGTGAAGAGGGAGAGAAGAGTGTTTGAATAGAGGGGATGAGGAGAGAGAGAGAGAGAGAAAGAGAGAGAGAGAAAAAAAAGAGTGTGTGAATAGCGTGGATGAGATATGAGGAGTGGAGAGAGAGAGAGAGAGAGAGAGAGAGAGAGAAGAGTGTGAAGAGGGAGAGAAGAGTGTTTGAATAGAGGGGATGAGGAGAGAGAGAGAGAGAGAGAGAGAGAGAGAGAGAGAATAGAGGGGATGAGGAAAGAGAAGGAGAAGAGTGTGAAGAGAGAGAGAGAAGAGTGTGTGAATAGAGGGGATGAGGAGAGAGAGTGTGAGGAGAGAGTGTGAAGAGAAGTATTGTGTGTGAGGAGAGAGAATAAGGAGTGTGAAGGTAAGGAGAAAAAGGGCAGGAAGAGTGGGTAGAGTGGAAAGTATTCCAGTGTGGTGTGGCCCTCTTTTGAAAAGGTTGGATAAATGAAACACTAAGCTATACAGGTAGAAAACCCTTCATCCAAACTGCTTGGGACCAGAAAAGGTTTGGATTTTTGAATATTTGCATCTTTAAAATGAAGAGGGGTTGGAAACAAGTGTAAACAACAATATTATGTACATGTCATAATACAGCTTATGCATGTAACTAAAGGTAGTTTTATATAATTTGTTAATACTTTAGTGACTTACAGGCAGGGAAAAAAGTAATTTTTGATCATTTTATTTTTTTTAAATTATTAGTGAAAAAGTTTGGATTTTAGAATAAGTTTGGATTTTGGAATTCAAGATTTGGGAATATGTACCTGTATTTTACTGGTCATGGGACATGACAAACATTCAACAAATGGCAGTTCCGTGGTTGGAAACTGCTTGTTAATGAAAGACATGCAAGTACAGGTACTGTGCAAACACACAACAGTCAGCTTCATTATATGCTGGGAAATCATTATAGGGAGCACATATATGTTGCTGCTCTCAAAGTTAATTTCTTCTTCAAAGAGGCATTTTATTTCATCACAATGGGTAACTTATTTAAAAGGATATGCTGTCATTAAATAGCTACATTACAATTTTAATCATATTGTCCCTTTGCTAAAGTGAAAGTCAATTTTGATGCTAAAGTGTCCGGTTTTTAAAAATTCGATTAAAAACAGGGGCACTTTAATTCATCAAAATTTACATTTCACTCCTGTTGAGAAAAAAAACTTACCTTTTAATCTTCACAGCAGCTCAAGCTTCCTCCAGTCGTTGCAAGCCATTTCTGACATCAGAAATGATGGATAGGTCATCCTGCAATCATGGCTTCCCCCCCCCCCCCCGGGGGATCAGTGTCTGATTTAACGTTGTGATTGGAGGAAGCCAGATTCCTCATTTTAGACCCAGCTTTGCAACGGGCAGAGGAAGCTGGAGCTGCTGTGAAGATTAAAAGGTACGTTTTTTTCTCTCAATAGGAGTGAGATGTAAATTTTGATGAATTAAAGTGCCCCTTTATTTAATCGAATTTTTAAAAATCGGGCACTTTAGCATCAAAATTGACATTCACTTTAAGGATGTTGAAAACTGTAGTGTATGCTACTGTATCAGTTTGAGACACAGTTTTTAGATCACTACAAACATACATGCTTGCACAACAAGACAACAATAAGATCAGGGTGTACCTGACAGTACATAGGCTAATAGATAAAAAAAAACCGCTGCTGTTGACCCACATGTATATAAGGGTATATATTCTGTTACTACACTGACACTATGCAGCATGATGAACACTGTTATACTTAGGAAGGTACATATAACAAAATGTATGCTTACCTGATAAATTTATTTCTCTTGTGGCGTATCCAGTCCACGGGTTCATCCATTACTTGTGGGATATTCTCCTTCCCAACAGGAAGCTGCAAGAGGATCACCCACAGCAGAGCTGTCTATATAGCTCCTCCCCTAACTGCCACCTCCCAGTCATTCGACCGAAGACAAGCAAGAGAAAGGAGAAACTATAGGGTGCAGTGGTGACTGTAGTTTAAAAATTTAAAAAACACCTGCCTTAAAATGACAGGGCGGGCCGTGGACTGGATACACCACAAGAGAAATAAATTTATCAGGCAAGCATACATTTTGTTTTCTCTTGTAAGGTGTATCCAGTCCACGGATTCATCCATTACTTGTGGGATACCAATACCAAAGCTATAGGACACGGATGAAGGGAGGGACAAGGCATGCGCTTAAAACGGAAGGCACCACTGCCTGTAAGACCTTTCTCCCAAAAATAGCCTCCAAAGAAGCAAAAGTATCAAATTTGTAGAATTTAGAAAAAGTATGAAGCGAAGACCAAGTCGCCGCTTTACAAATCTGTTCAACAGAAGCCTCATTTTTAAAAGCCCATGTGGAAGCCACTGCTCTAGTGGAATCTAGTGGAATTAGCGCTGTGGAATCTGTTGGCGCTCTACAAATAACCGATAATAATAATAATAATAATAATAATGAGCTGTAATTCTTACAGGAGGCTGCTGGCCAGCAGTCTCATAAGCTAAGCGGATTAAACTTCTTAACCAAAAGGAAAGAGAAGTTGCAGAAGCCTTTTGGACTTTCCTCTGTCCAGAGTAGACAACAAACAATGCAGATGTTTGACGAAAAACTTTAGTAGCTTGTAAATAAAACTTTAAAGCACGAACCACCTCAAGATTGTGTAATAGACGTTCCTTCTTTGAAGAAGGATTAGGACACTATGACGGAACAACAATCTCCTGATTGATATTCTCATTAGATACCACCTTAGGAAGAAACCCAGGTTTGGTACGCAACACTACCTTATCTGCATGGAAGATCAGATAAGGGGAATCACACTGTAAGGCAGATAACTCTGAAACTCTTCAAGCCGAAGGGATAGCTACCAAGAACAGAACAAGATAAAAGCTTGATATCTATGGAATGCAGAGGTTCAAACGGAACCCCTTGAAGAACTTAAAGAACTAAATCTAAACTCCATGGCGGAGCAACAGGTTTAAACACAGGCTTGATTCTAACTAAAGCCTGAAAAAATGCCTGAACGTCTGGAACATCCGCCAGACGCTTGTGCAAAAGAATAGACAGAGCAGAAATCTGTCCCTTTAAGGAACTAGCTGACAATCCTTTCTCCAATCCTTCTTGGAGAAAAGACAATATCCTGGGAATCCTGACTTTACTCCATGAGTAACCCTTGGATTCACACCAATGAAGATATTTACACCATATCTTATGATAGATTTTCCTGGTGACAGGAATTAAGGTATTAATGACCGACTCGGAAAAACCACGCTTTGATAAAATCAAGCGTTCAATCTCCAAGCAGTCAGACGCAGAGAAATTAGATTTGGATGTTTGAAGGGACCTTGAAGTAGAAGGTCCTGCCTCAGCGGCAGAGTCCATGGTGGAAAGGATGACATGTCCACCAGATCTGCGTACCAAGTCCTGCGTGGCCACGCAGGAGCTATCAAAATCACCGAAGCTCTCACCTGCTTGATCTTGGCAATCAGCCGAGGGAGCAAAGGAAACGGTGGAAACACATAAGCCAGGCTGAAGGACCAGGGCGCTGCTAGACCATCTATCAGCGCTGCCTGTGGATCCCTTGACCTGGACCCGTAACAAGGAAGTTTGGCGTTCTGACGAGACACCATGATATCCAGTTCTGGTTTGCCCCATAGTTGAATCAGCTGGGCAAATACATCCGGATGGAGCTCCCACTCCCCCGGTTGAAAAGTCTACCGACGTAGAAAATCCGCCTCCCAGTTCTCTACTCCTGGGATATGGATAGCTGAGAGATGGCAAGAGTGAACCTCTGCCCATAGAATTATCTTTGAAACCTCCAACATTGCCAGGGGGCTCCTTGTTCCCCCCTGATGGTTGATATAGGCTACAGTCGTGATGTTGTCCGACTGAAATCTGATGAACCTGACCGCAGCTAGCTGAGGCCAAGCCTGAAGAGCATTGAATATCTCTCTTAATTCCAGAATGTTTATTGGAAGGAGAGCCTCCTCCTGAGTCCACGAGCCCTGAGCCTTCAGGGAGTTCCAGACTGCACCCCAGCCCAGAAGGCTGGCATCTGTCGTTACTATAGTCCAATCTGGCCTGCGGAAGCTCATCCCCTTGGACAGATGGACCTGAGATAGCCACCAGAGAAGAGAATCCCTGGTTTCTTGATCCAGATTTAGTAGAGGGGACAAATCTGTGTAATCCCCATTCCACTGACTGAGCATGCAAAGTTGCAGCGGTCTGAGATGTAGGCGGGCAAACGGTACTATGTACATTGCCGCTACCATTAAACCGATTACTTCCATACACTGAGCCACTGAAGGACGAGAAGTGGAATAAAGAACACGGCAAGAGTCTAGAATTTTTGACAATCTGGCCTTTGTTAGGTAAATCTTCATTTCTACCCCTGGGACCTCAAAAATGCCAGAACAATGTCCGTGTGGGACCTGGCAACTTGAAAAGTTGACGCCTGTATCAGAATGTCGTCTAAGTAAGGGGCTACTGCTATACCCCGCGGCCTAAGGACCGCTAGAAGGGACCCTAGAAACTTTGTAAAGATTCTTGGTGCTGTGGCCAACCCGAAGGGAAGAGCCACAAACTGGTAGTGCCTGTCTAGAAAGGCAAACCTGAGAAAACGATGATGATCTTTGTGTATCGGGATGTGAAGATAAGCATCCTTTAGGTCTACGGTAGTCATATATTGACCCTCCTGGATCATAGGAAGGATGGTTCGAATAGTCTCCATCTTGAAGGATGGAACTCTGAGAAATTTTTTAAGATCTTGAGATCTAAGATTGGTCTGAATGTTCCATCTTTCTTGGGAACTACAAACAGATTTGAATAGAAGCCCTGACCCTGTTCCTCCTGCGGAACTGGGTGGATCACTCCCATAATTAGGAGGTCTTGAACACAATGTAAGAATGCCTCTCTCTTTATCTGGTTTGCAGATAAAAGTGAGAGATGAAATCTCCCTTTTGGGGGAGAGGTTTTGAATTCCAGAAGATAACCCTTGGACACAATTTCCAATGCCCAGGGATCCTGGACATCTCTTGCCCAAGCCTGGGCCGTTTCCGGATCGGGGGCTGCTCCTTCATGCTGTCTTAGAGGCCGCAGCAGGCTTTTTGGCCTGTTTCCCCTTGTTCCAAGCCTGGTTAGGTCTCCAGACCGGCTTAGACTGGGCAAAAGTTCCCTCTTGTTTTGTGTTAGAGGAAGTTGAAGCTGCGCCACTCTTGAAGTTTCGAAAGGGCCGAAAACTAGACTGTTTGGTCCTTAATTTGTTGGACCTGTCTTGAGGAAGGGCGTGACCTTTTCCTCCAGTGATGTCAGAAATTATCTCCTTCAGTCCAGGCCCGAATAGGGTCTGACCTTTGAAAGGAATGTTGAGAAGTTTAGACTTTGAAGTCACGTCAGCTGACCAGGATTTAAGCCATAGCGCCCTACGCGCCTGAATAGCAAAACCTGAATTTTTAGCCGTTAGCTTGGTTAAATGAACAACGGCATCAGAAACAAATGAATTGGCTAGCTTAAGGGCCCTAAGCTTGTCAATATCATCTTCCAACGGGGTTTCAGCCTGTAGAGCCTCCTCTAGGGACTCAAACCAGAAAGCCGCGGCAGCAGTGACTGGGGCAATGCATGCAAGAGGCTGGAGAATAAAACCTTGTTGAATAAAAATTTTCTTAAGGTAACCCTCTAATTTTTTATCCATTGGATCTAGAAAAGCACAACTGTCCTCGAAAGGGATAGTGGTGCGCTTAGCTAGAGTAGAAACTGCTCCCTCCACCTTAGGGACCGTCTTCCATAAGTCCTGTGTAGGGGCGTCTATAGGAAACATCTTTTTTAAAAACAGGAGGGGGAGAGAACGGTACACCTGGTCTATCCCATTCCTTAGTAATAATTTCAGAAAACCTTTTAGGGATTGGAAAAACATCAGTGTAAGTAGGTACTGCATAGTATTTATCCAATCTACATAATTTCTCTGGGACTACAATAGTGTCACAGTCATCCAGAGTTGCTAAAACCTCCCTGAGCAATACGCGGAGGCGTTCAAGCTTAAATTTAAATGTAGACATATCAGAATCAGATTGAAGTATCTTCCCTGAATCAGAAAAATCACCCACAGATTGAAGCTCCCCTGCTTCAGCTTCAGTATAATGTGAGGGTGTATCAGACATAGCTACTAAAGCGTCAGAGAGCTCTGTATTTATTCTAGTCCCAGAGCTGTCTCGCTTTCCTTGCAATCCTGGCAGTTTAGATAATACCTCTGTAAGGGTATGATTCATAACTGCCGCCATGTCTTGCAAGGTATACGCAATGGGCGCGCTAGATGTACTAGGCGTCCCCTGTGCGGGATTTATAGGATCTGATACGTGGGGAGAGTTAGACGGCATAACTTCCTCCTTGTCAATTTCTTCTGGTGATACATTTTTTAAAGCCAGAATATGGTCTTTGTAATCTATAGTAAAATCAGTGCATTTGGTACACATTCTAAGAGGGGGTTCCACAATGGCTTCTAAACATAATTAACAATGAGTTTCCTCTATGTCAGACATGTTTAAACAGACTAGTAATGAGACCAGCAAGCTTGGAAAACACTTTAATAACTGTGAACAAGCAAAAAATAAAAACGGTACTGTGCCTTTAAGAGAAAAAAACAATCACAGAAACTGCAAAACAGTGAAAAAAGCAGTAAATCTTACAAAATGTTTACAGTGTGTATAATAGGCTGAAAGAGCATTGCACCCACTTGCAAATGGATGATTAACCCCTTAGTTTCAAAACCGGATCAAAAAAACAATATAAACGTTTTTAAACAGTCACTACTGTGCCCCTACCTGCCCATACAACGACTTTGGAAGGCACAAAAACCCTTCAGAGAGTCCTAAATGTTCAGGGGACTCCTTCAGGGAAGCTGGATGTCTCAAGCTGCAAAAACTAATGCGCAATTTAGGCGCGAAAATAGGCCCCTCCCAACCTGTACTCACAGTGAGAGGGCCTTAAAAAACTATCCCTAGGCAAAATCTAGACAGCCATGTGGAAAACACTGGGCCCAGGGAATAAAGTTTTATCACCAATATGTAATAAACGTTTATACACTTCAAGCAATATTACTGTATATATCTGTATATACTGTATATATCTATACAGTAATATGAGTAAATAATAAAAATATTACCCTTTACAGCAAGCATGATACCAGTCGTTATTAAATCACTGTAATCAGGCTTACCTTAAATAAATCCGGTATTGTCAGCATTTTCTAGCATATTCATTTCTCTAGAAAAATTTAAAACTGCACATACCTCAGAGCAGGAGACCCTGCACGCTATTCCCCCAGCTGAAGTTACCAATCTCTTCAGTTATGCGTGAGAACAGCAATGGATCTTAGTTACAACCTGCTAAAATCATCAAAGACCACAGGCAGACTATTCTTCAACTTTCTGCCTGAGGCTAAAATAGTACAACTCCGGTACCATTTGAAAACAACAAACTTTTGATTGAAGATAAACTACATTAATGCACCACATCTCTCTAGCTACTTCCCTTGTCGAGAGCTGCAAGAGAATGACTGGGAGGTGGCAGTTAGGGGAGGAGCTATATAGACAGCTCTGCTGTGGGTGATCCTCTTGCAGCTTCCTGTTGGGAAGGAGAATATCCCACAAGTAATGGATGAATCCGTGGACTGGATACACCTTACAAGAGAAATATAATTTATCTCAAAATAAGTCTTGTAATGCTTGTTTTCTATGATTTACTGTCATTCTTTCATGCCTAATAATATCCACTGCAATTATTTAATATTATATCATTTCATTGCCCAATTTGTCTTTGTGTAATTTGCACATAATTATTGACAATCATAAAATTTGCCTTTATTTAACATAGCTGGCTGTATGTAAAACGAATGTCATACTTTATAGGATGCCATGACAATAAAAGGACTCTGACGTTAAGGGTATGCTTGAGCTGTAGAGCCTAGGATACCATTGTGTAACAGCTGCTGCGAAACAAGCTTTAGGGATGAAAAAGAGACTGTTTTAGTTTTTTTTTCTCCTTTCTTTCAATGCAGAGATCAGCACCACAAACACCTGACATTTGCTAATCTCATGGTTAATCCAGGATGGTACAGCAGAATTTTTGTATTCTGGTACCCCAGCAAACTTTTGATTTATAAGACTTTAAGACTTTTCTTGAAAGGACCATCATAGTCAAAAAATGCATGCTCTAATTCCTAGACTACTGTGTGTTCAAAGGGTTCAAACACACAGTGGAAGTGTAACTAGGGTCTTGCAAAGCACTGCTTGTCCCGAGCAGTAACCCCCACTGATCCAATAAGTAGCGCTATTTACACATCTGAGTTGTGCAACTAGCGATGTTGATCGGAACAGCAGTGCATCCATGGGTCCTAGTGGTACTTCTACTGTGTTTTTAACCCCCTTTGCGGAGGGTTAAGCACATAGTAGTGTAAGGTTAATGGACTTAAAATGACATGCTCTAATGGATTTATGTTTGTGTCATTTTTCCACTTTTATAGCCCTTTAAGTTTTGGTCAATAAATGCTGCACACAATAATGTCAAAAACATGATCGCTGAATTTAATAAAGGCCATTGGATTTTGATACAATGAGGTGTTTTTCAATTTTTCATTTTTATGTCTGCTCATTCCCCAAACCCAAGCACAAGCTAAATCTTTTTTTTTTTTTTTTTTTTTTATAGTTTTATTGCACATAAAATAAAAGATACAGATATGCCAGGGCATTCCCGACATCATGAAAACAATACAAAAAATTCGCCATACAAGGCAATCATCTCATTCTTATTGCAACTATAATTTTCGTGCTTCAATTTTATACAAACAATTACAGTTTTTATACAATCAACAAAAAAGAAGGGGAAAAAAAAAAAAAAAAAACAACTGGGGAAGAGGGGGGCCCCCCAATACTTAATTCCAATTTGGAAATTAATTTCTAGCAATCGCGTTGTGCAATGTTTCTGACTCCCTAAAAGGGTATATTAACCGCTTCTGTTCTGTTTCCGAGAAAGCCTGTATAAATCTCTTCCACTTGTCAAGGAAGCGTTTTATCTGAGTTTCAGAATTAACTGTCGTATCAAATTGCTCCACTATTAGTTGTCCCTTAATTTTATTAATACATTCTATTAAACTGGGGACTTTCGTGGACTTCCAATATTTCAGGATTAAAGACCTCCCTATTAATATTGCTGTATTTACAAATTTAAAATTAATCTGTTGTCTGGGAGTTTGATACATAAAGATAATATCCTCTTTTTCTAATTTAATCTTTTTCCCGTTAATTCTGTTCAGCCAAAAATTCAACTTACTCCAAAATTTTTGAATCTTTGGGCAGGACCATAGACAGTGGGTCAGATCCGCTAAAGGGAAGCTGCATCTAGCACATTTATTTTCGGTATTTTTATCCCATTTAGCTTTTACGGCAGGTGTAATATATACCTTATTTATCACTTTCAAGTGAGACTCTCTCCAACCTATAGATAGTGTTGCTTTGTCTACTAGATTGAAACTTTTTTGTAGTCTCTCAGTTGGCTGTCGCCAGCTTGCTGCTAAAGCCCCTATTCTTGCTGTTTCTTGGAACTTTTTGATTATCTTATACCAAAAGGAGATGGAATAGTTTCCTTGACTATACATATTCAATACCATATTCATCCTTTCGCCTAAACCATCTCGTATAGATTCTTTGTTAAAAGTTTCTAGAAAATGCCGTATTTGCAAGTACGCGTAAAATTCATTATTTGGGATTCCAAACTCACTTCTTAGATCCTGAAACGTTCTACAAGTTTTAGTGTCCCTATCTTGCAATTGTTGTATGAAAGTTAGACCCTTCCTCTTCCATCTATGGAAGACTTTCAACTCTATTGCTGGTATAAAGTTGGGGTTCCCCACTATAGTCAAATATTTTGAGTATTCCGGGCTAGCTCGTAATAATTTCAGCAATTTATGCCATGCACTAATTATATTCTTAACGGTGGATAGTTTTTTAACTTTATCTGGCAGCTTCCCTTTATGATGTAATAAAGCTTTTAAGCCATATGGGGCCACTAAAAATTCTTCTATATCGTTTGTGGCAACATAATTTGCCTCTGTTAGCCATTCTAATGCGAATTTACCCATACATATTAAATTATATAGCTCTATGTCTGGAAAAGATAAACCACCCCCTGTTTTAAATAGTGACAAATTATGTAGT